>NW_027204492.1:88279061-88834061 GCF_024711535.1 Dipodomys merriami
GAACACAACCCATATTTTAAAAAATAAGGTCTTAAGCAGACAGAGAGATAGACATGGAAGTTAGATAGGGAAGATGATTTCCACAGTCTCTACTTGTACACATCCTAGCTGCCTCCTGGGGCGCTCATGAGTTATTTTTGGATCCTTTTCTGAAGACCAGTCCCCTTATAGTGTAATGGAGCCCATGATTTATCTGGTTCCCAAGGCTTCCCTGCTATTTCTCCTTGAAAGTTGTCTCAATACTGCTTTGCATGCCCCCTGTCAGTGGTGCTCAGTCCAGTGTCCCCTTCTTCACCCTCCAAAATGATCCCTTCAGGACTTCACTATTTCACATCCACTGCTATGTTTCCAGTCTTGCCTATCCAGCTTGCTGTAGGATCTGCCTCTTGAAATCATGCTTCGCTTGGTCTCCTGATGCCACACTTGGTACCAGCCTCCCTAAAGGCTGTTCTTGAATGCAGTACACAGCCTCACACTCTTCATACTCAAGTATCATAGTACTCCTACTACTGTCCTCACTCCCAGATTTAAATGATCTCATTTTAAAGTAGTGCAGATGATTTTCTTGCAGAACTGTCTGTTCAATTTCAACAGCCTTAGGTACTTATTATTATCCCAAATGCAGCATGTCTGAAACCCAGCTCTTTCCATCCCTATGCCTTCCCTCCTTTGCCATAGTCAATCTGCCTGCATCTTTAGTTGCCAAGGCAAGAAACTCTGAATGGAGTTGCCATAGATGACCTTCATTGCCTTACTGTACCTCAGAAAGTCCAGTATGTCATTCATTTCAAGTATCTCTAGAATCTGACCAGTTACATTATGCCATCTAGCCTAGGCTTCTGTCATGTGAGTGAATTAGCTTACGTCCTGATTTACCCTGGCTTCCAGAGTCACCCTCTGAAGTACTAGAGGTTTCTCCTCCTCCATTTGGTGCCATTGGGAAGTGGTAGAATCTTTGAGAGGTAAAATATAATGGGAGGTCTTTAAGTCATTGACTGTATGTTCCCCAAAAGGATTGTGGGTTGGTCCTTTTTCTTTCACTTTCTGGTTCTGAATCATGTAGTTTTCATTGGCCACCATGATGCACCAACCTAGGCCAATGCAATGGGAACAATAGGTGATAGCCTGAAGCCTCTAAAACTTACTGTTTTTGGGTGCTCTTTCTCTGTCTCTCTGTCTCTACTATGATTTAAACTCAGGGCCTCAAGCTTTCATGACTTGCTTCCTTGGCTTGTACTTTAGAAGTCAGTAGCCCTGTTTTTATGCTGTCTAATTTAGAGACAGTGATACAGACTTTTCTGTCTAAGCTCGCTTTGAACCACAATGCGCTGGACCCCAGCCTCCTCATTAGCTAAGATTACAAGGCAAAAGCTACTGGCACCTCTCTTATTTCTTTTTGTAAGCTGATTATGTCAGATTTTGTTAAAGGAATGGAAAGTTATCTGACAAACTCTTCAAGATCCTTATATCATTCTACTCTGCTGATCAGAAGCCTGTGGATTTCTATTTATTTTTTCAAGGTAAGGACTCATAATCCTTGTAAAGACAGTAGACAAGGAAGCCCTGTGTAATATGCAACCTACTCCATAGGCAGCTCAGGCAGTTTTATCACTCTTCTTTCTACCAGTCTCTCTACTGTCCTGTAGCTGACCAGGTGCATGCCATCTCAGTATACAGTGCAAAGTCATTCCCTTTTTCTTAACTCCTCATTTGTTACACAGATATTAATGGAATCTTCTTTTGTTGTCCTTAATCAGAGAAGTCTTTTTTCACTGACCACCCTGTACAAACTAACAACCATCCCACCTCTACCCCTATCAGCATCCTGGTGCCTTCCTGCCCGCATTATTCTGCCTGGACACTCATTACCAACTAGCATTTTCTTCATTGATTTCATGGTGATTTTCTTTCCCCAGCAGACTGGAAGCTCCATTAGGACAGGGCCTCTGTCTTCTTCGTTGTTCCATCCTCTGAATCTGGCACAATATTGAGAAGTTGGTAAAGACTCGATAACATTCCCTATTAGGGAATGTTGGTATGTCTAAGACAGAAGAGAACCTATAGCTTGCATGATGTTTTATTTTATTCTAAGAGACTTTTTTCTTCTCTCATGTTTTATCTTAGGACAGATGAGCCTCTCAGCTGTCAAGATAGAGTTGGCATCTCCAAACTTGGACGAGGGCATTTACATGGCTAACCATTTGAGTTATTTGTGCTGTTATATGTATTCCTACTGAAAAGTACCCTTTTACTCTTGGTGCCCATCCTGGGGCTTGAACTTTGGGCATGAGCACTGTGCCAGAGCTTTTATGGTTAAGGCTAGTGCTCTACCATTTGAGCCTCAGCTTCATTTCTGGCTTTTTTTAGTGGTTTATTGAAGGTAAGAGACTCATAGACTTTTTCTCCCTGGGCTGACTTGGAACCACTGTCCATAGATCTCAGCCTCCTGAGTAGGAGGTGTCCATCTGAAATGTAATCTTACTGAAATGAAATGAAATTGGCATGTCAGCAACAGGGAGCGAATTTAATATTAGCAAACAAATGTTCACTGTTGGAAATTGCCTTTCAGGGCAATAATTAGAAGACATAGGTATTGAAGCTGTGTTGTGTTTTGTTAAACCACATTACATGTGAAAAGACTACTGATCATGGGACAGTGAGCACACATGAATTCAGGCAGAAGAGATTGCCAAACTCCTCAGACCAAAGCAATGAAAAACTAGCTGGTCACCTAACACTGTCTTTAAAGTCACCATGTCATAGTTAATGGGCAGAGTTTTGCAATGTCTACAAGTCAATAGTCTTTCAGCCTGGATGTCTTTCGTAGATCTTGGAATTATGATTACTTTTAGTTTTTGTAAGAATACTTTTACTTTAGATTTTAATTTCTAAGATAATAAAGTTATACTTTTGCATGAATTCAAGGAAAGGAAAAGCTTGGTCAGGCATTTGTGTTAGGCTTTCTGGCTTTCTGTAATGAATGTCTGTTCCCAGCATTGAGTAGAGAACTGGCAGCTTTGGTCTAATTATCCACTAGTCAGGTTTGACTCTTGTTTATTGTGATTCACTTGAGGTTAACTTTTCAGACAGCTGTAAGTATTGCTTTTCTTTTTTCTTTTTTCTCTTGAAATAATTATTAGCTTCTATGACACTATCACAAAGAGGTTTCAAGTGTCCATCAACCAGTTTCTGCCCATACAATGGTCGTACAGCTGTATGTGTATGTATGTGCGTACACTGGCACTAAGACTTGAACTCAGGATCTGAGCCTTGTCCAGGAACTTTTGTTCTCAACACTGCCACTCTATCACTTAAGTCTCAACTCTACTTTCAGCTTTATTTGGTGGTTAGTTGGAGATACAAGTCTCATGGACCTTCCTGCCCGGGCTGGCTTCAAACCATTATCGTCAAATCTCAACCTCCTGAGTAGCTGGGACCACTTAGAGCCTGGCACAGTTGCAGTTTTTAATATATCATCTGTTGTCTCCTAATGACCTGTTAGAATAGAAATAGGGATAAACAATAGTGTTATTGTGTTGTACAACCAACGACCTCCTTTTATTTTTGGAGGATTACAGGTTGTAAAATGTGAGAACAGGTTTATATTACAACATGGAGTACATAAGAACTTTAGCTTAAAACATCTTGACCTGAGTGCAATAATACGCACAATTTTAGAATTTTCAAAATGTTCTCTGTAAATGTGAAATAGATTGATGTTACAGTTGGAAGGTCAACCATTTGGGGAGGGTATAGTGACTCCCCTGTTAAAATACCTACCTGGTTCTTTTTCCAATTCTTCTTATAACCTCTACTGTTTAGGCCTCAGTCCAGTTTTCACCTTAGCACTTTTCTGATAGGTACTTTTTTTCTTCTTACTTCTGGATTAATTTTGCAGTAGCTTTGTTTGGGCCATGTTACTAACCAGCTTGCTGCCTTTCTAAGGGCTGTAGGTTTTTGTGTGTTGGCTGCATCCTGGAGAGAGGATAATGATGGCTCAGGTAAATTAGGGGTTGAGCCAAGAGGTACATTACAGGAGAACTATGGCAATGGGGATTTGGTAGGCACAAGTTGAAAACAAAAACTGGTTATTAAAATAGAATTCTCCCAGTGAAGTAGTCCCTTACTATTCTTGTTTCTCTTTCCTGATTCTCTTGTTCCCATTCATTGATTTGCCTTTTGTGGATCACTAAATTGTCTTTCATCCCTTGAAGCTGAACTTCTACGGTATCCTTTACATTTTCAGGGGTTCTTGATAGACTTATCTCCTCATGGCAAATCTCCTGACTCCATTACTTTGTTACTTCCCAGTTAGGTCAGCTCCTTTGAGTTACCTTCACATCTACTGTTCTTTCTCAGATCCATGTTCTCCAAGTTGGCTTGGTTAAAGTGCTCTTCTGCTTTTGTCTTGTTTGATGAAAACTAGGTTACTGTAAGCATGCTTGAGTGTTACATTCATTTTCACATAGCTTCAGTGATACCCTTGAAACTTCACAAAGCTCCTTGTCCTTGCCTCAAATATTTGGCATATTGAGTAGAAAATGCCCACATAGACTGCCAAAGGAGTCTTCAGAAGTCTAACGTGCTTAGAATTAATTGTCTTGTCATCTCTCAATTTTCAGTGTCTTCCTTGAAGTCACTGTTTATACATTTTTGAGGAAAAGACAGAGAGAACTAAAATGAATCGGGAAATTTTATCTAGCCCTTTTTAAGAGACACAGATGAGGATGTAACAAACTTGTGTTTGTGACCATTTTTTTACTGAATACAATGTTTAGAGACTTAAGTTTGGAGATTGCCGAATTAAAAATTAGAAACTCAGCTAAGTTCAGTGACCCACGTACGTAATCTTAACCTTCTCAAGACAGGGAGATGGGAAGAGAAAGAATTTCAGGCCAGAAAGAATAAAAATTTATGGAGACCTCATCCCAAAATCATGAAGTCCAACCAGTTGAGTGCCTATCTAGCAAGTAGCATGAGTCCCTGAGTTCAAACTTCAGTACTGTCAGGAGAAAGAGGACGAGAAAGTAAGTAATATAATATAATATATTAACTTGGCTAAGCTAGGGTGGCAAAAAATCTTGAGGTCTCAGTGTAGAGATAGCCTGAAAATGAATCTGGTCCATTTTATAAGAGCCTCATATTGACAAAGCTTTGTTAATTTGTATAACTGTGTTGGCAAAGATTTCCTAATATTACAACACTTTACAGGGAGATTTAGATATTTGGGCATCACCAAAAGGTTCCCAGTACAGATGAAAATGCCCCAGTTTAGGGAAACATAGAAACTGATGAAGCCAGGCATTGGCTACTGGCTGAGATCTGAGGATCACAGTTCAAAGCCAGCCCCGGCAGTAATGAGGCTCTTTTTTTGTGTGTGGTGGGGGTCTGGTCATGGGGCCTGAATTCTGGGCCTGGGCGCTGTCCCTCAGCTCTTCAGCTCAAGGCTAGTACTCTACCACTTGAGCCACAGTGCCACTTCTGGCTTTTTTCTTTTTTGCTTATGTGGTGCTGAGGAATTGAACCCAGGGCCTCATGTATGCAAGGCAAGCGCTCTACCACTGAGCCACCTTCCCAGCCTTATGAGGCTCTTATCTCCAATTAACCAACCACTCAAAAACTGGAAGTGGTACTGTGGCTCAAAGTGGTAGAGCACAAGCCTTGAGCAAAAGAGAACTCAGGGACAGCACCCAGACCCTGAATTCAAATCCCACACCTGCCAAAAAGAGAGAAAGAAACTGAAAAGCTAGCTTTAGCTTATTCAGGGTGGTTTTAAAATCATTTATTTGTGGGCCTCCAATAAGGTACTATCACAAAATGAATGTCGTGTAAGTAAAAATGAACTTAGGAAAACCTGACATAATAATGTCACTGTTGGCTCTGAGCCTTCTGTTTGTAGCCCGTTCTATATGGACATTAAATCCACGGAGACCATCTTGCCTGTGGAATATCCATATCAATATCAAAAAGAAAAAAATAGCAATCATGAGTAGGTACCAAAAGTACAATGCATTTTAGTTTGTTTGTGTAGTAAAAAATGGTCAGTCTTTGTGGAGTCCAGGGATGTAGCTCAGTGGTAGAAGACTTGCCTCACACATATAAGGTTCCACACTCCTGGCACTGCAGTTTTATTTTTCTTCTTTCGAGCTTTTTAAATTGCCTAGGAGAAAATAATGCTTGTTCAAACCCTTCCCGTTTTAATAGCCAATTTTTCCCCAAATTGTATGTGTATATAAATCGTTTAAATCTATCCTTTTCTTAATGTCAGTTCTAGAAAATTCTTAAATTTATTTAATTATTTCAGTCTAAGGCAGTATAAAAGTTTCATATTGACAACTTTAATCTGTCGGTACAGGATTAAGACAAAATGCCCACATCCTCCACACCCCCCCACACACACCCAAAGGTTTATTGTTGCATGTAGTGTTCCTATTGGAACAGCATTTGCCAGGCTTAAAAGCCATTTTTTTGAGCTGCTGTTTTCATGAATCTAGTATTTGCTCCGGAGCCTATAGTATGTAACTTGGTCTCTTTGCTAGTATTATCTGGGTTGTTTTCACACTTAGCTCTCCGGCCAAAGATTATCTCACAGAAGCTCTGAAATAATTCCTGTTTCTGATATTCACATGTAAAAGGAAATTTTTACAGGGAAGAGGGTGATAATTGAGTTCAAACTCTAGGAATTTTTTTTTGTCGAGGATTATATTGATTAACAAATGTTCTTTCGTCTTCTGGCAGACTTGAGAGAAAGCCGTGATTGTAATTAAGTTTTAGTGAGTGCCACATATTTGATAATTGCTCTGATTCACGCTGGTATTATATTCCCCTTCCTTCACCCACAGCAAAACAAGCTTAATTTGATTCATACCCTTAGGAAGAAAAAAAAAAACTAAGATTACTCACAGGGCTGTGATTCAGCTCCCCCCCCTTCTTCCTCCTTCCTTTCTCCCACCCTGCCCACTCCCATATTCACTCCCACCCAGTGGTGTTGCCATAAAAAAATTGAGTCAGTTAAAATGGGTGGGGAAAGAAGACAACTAATAAAAAAAAAACTTTTCTGAGTGAAGTATATGCCTTAGATCTGAGGGCATTTCAGGAAGACCGGCAAAGCACCTCCTTGTTATGTAACATAAAAAGCTTGGAAAACAGGCCAGTCTCAGAAGAAGGTGCTCTCAGGGTGTCATATATATGTGAGCATGTCTGTATATAGGTTTCTACAAGAATATTCTAATACTGGGAATCCTTAAAGAATATAATGCTAACCTATTGTTGATATAGGGTACTTTGCTAGGATCCCAAAGTAAACACAACAGCTCTCCAAAGATTGGTGGTGATTATTATTTCTAGAGGCAGGGTATTGTTATATAGCCCAGATTGCCCTTGAACTTGTGATCTTTCTGCCTTAGCCTCCCAAGTGCTGGGATTACAAATGTATGTCACTATACTAGTCTTCTCTGAAGATTCTGCTAATCACTTATACAATATAACTGATGAAAAGAATGATACAAATAAAATCAGGTGACTTATTTGCCTTCAAATAACTTAGCAGCCTGGGATAGTACGCTACTTCCCCACCTCCCACCCATGGCAATTCAATGCTTTTGGGGTGGCTCGGCTGCTTATCCATAGTGAGCTGGTGAGGATGGTAATCATTTTAAAAGCAATGATTTGTGAGTGAAAATGTAAGTGATTTCTCCCTCATCTCTTTTTCATTTATTTTCCTTCTCCAAATTACGTAAGAAGTAATAGTGTCTGTCCCAGAACCAGTACTAAATCTCAGCTGCCTGTCTACACCTTGACCTTTAATTTTGATTTCAGGAACCTTCTACCATTGGATCATGTTTTTAAAAATTCGATTTATTTATTCTTTGTGTGGGTACTGGTACTGGGGCTTGAATTTAGGGCCTAAGCTCTGTTGCTGAGCATTTTCACTCAAGGCTAGCACTCTACACTTGAGCCACAGCTCCACCACTTGACTCTTTTTGGTAGTTACTTGGAGAGTCTCACGAATTTCCTGTCCTGGCTGGCTTCTAACTGCAATCCTCACATCTCAGCCTCTTGAGCAGTTAGGATAATAGGTGGGAACCACTGGTGTCTGGCTTTATTTGGTATTTCAAAATGGCCTGTGGAGCCCCTATTGGATCCCCAAAGCAGCCTTTACCTTAGCTGTTAAATCAAATTTGTGTGCATACTTGAACTTGGCTCCCACACAACTGGAAAAGCTGTCTTCCTTCCCCCAGCACTCCTTTGTAATCCTAGCCACCCTCCCATTTTGCTGGCTTTCCCCCATTTTGTTCCCATCTGTCTCTGAAACATTGCTGGATAAAGATAAGTTGGAGCAGTTGATCACTCTCACACAGAACACAGCACTTCTTCTTCAGAGCACTGCTGAGGAGTTGCATATTTATAAAGCTTGCCCGTGCCTTATTGATGTCTGGTGGCTGTCTTTTTTTAAAAAAAATTCAAATACGTTAAGGGATGACTATTAACTTTTGCTAGCTGTTTGTGGGATACTTGAATAGCTTCATAGAGTTTTCAGATGGAAGCTTGTGCTATATGTAGATAATGGAATGCTGGGATTTTCTGTCATGACACCGGAGAAAAGAAACTGCACTTCTGATACTCTTTCCTGGATGTATACCTCATGCCACTGATTATTGGTCCGATCTCAAAATGACCAATAAGGCAGAGTTGTGTGCTCAACAGCACTGTTTCTTCTGAGTCTTTGACTCACTCACCTTCTTTCCTGGCCCAACTTAGGTAGTTCTTAGGCCAAGACATTGAACTCACCATTATCCCCAGCTGTAGTCTATATTATTGGCCTAAAGAGCGTCTGACAAGTTTAGAGGGAAAGACCCAAATAAATCTTGGAGTGAATAGGTATTACAGTTTCCACCACTGAAATACTGGGAAGAAAAATTATACCTGTGGATTGACTGGCTAGTGCTAATTGCAACTAGTAAAATGATTTTTTAAGTGATTAAATTGAACTAGATGTCAGTCGCTTATGCCTATAATCCTAGCTACTCAGGTGATGAAGTCAGAGGATCAGAATTTGAAACCAGGCCAGGTAGGAAAGTTCATAATACTCTTATCTCTGGTAAACCACCTAAAAAAGCCAGAAGTAGAACTGCAGCAGAGCGCTAGCCTTGAACACAAAAGCTCAGGAACAGCACCCAGGTCCTGAGTTCAAGGCCCAGTACTGGCTGGTATCAAAAAACCTTGATGGAATTTTTTTTTCTTTTTCATTCATTCATGTTATTTAGGGACCAACTAAGCTGCACAGTATTCCAAAATTACTTTCAAGCACTGGTCTCAGCCCTTACATGTAAAAACTTTGATCGAAGTAAGTGTCAGCTAGAATTTTTTTTTCTTTTTCATTCATTCATGTTATTTAGGGACCAACTAAGCTGCACAGTATTCCAAAATTACTTTCAAGCATTGGTCTCAGCCCTTACATGTAATAACTTTGATCGAAGTAAGTGTCAGCTAGAAATGGCAGCTCAGGATTCAAACCTCAACAAGTCTGGCTCCCGAAGCCAGACTTTAAAAAAAATTATAGGTCCTTTTAGATGTTACAGTTTTAGTTGTTTGATTTTTATTAACATTCTCTTTTCATAGCCTGTGTTTATTTCTATTGAAAGACATGTAATTATAGATTTTATGTTCTCTGTGTATCATAGGAAAGTAACTGTCTTTAAGCCAATAAAACTTTACTCAGAAGAAGTCACTGACTAGATTAATACATCTCTGTTGAAGTATGAGTAAATTTTAATAACTGGGTGAGAAATATGTGCAAGTCATTAAAATAGAAAGACTTGAAAAGTGTAATTTGGAAATGCACTTCCAAATAGTTGTGCATAAATTGGATTTCTGCAAACCAATTTCATATGTAAATTTTAATGT
The DNA here is from genome assembly GCF_024711535.1 of Dipodomys merriami. NCBI lineage: Eukaryota > Metazoa > Chordata > Mammalia > Rodentia > Heteromyidae > Dipodomys > Dipodomys merriami. The sequence continues at coordinate 88,288,968 of NW_027204492.1, forward strand.
GGTTTATTCCAATTAAATTTTACAAGGATTCTTTTTGAAAAGTGGGTAGTCAACTCGTGAGTTAACTTCCTTAAATTGTCTGTGTGTATACCTTTTTCCTACCTTCATCTACAAATCAGAGAATTTGGTATGTGAAGATATTCCTAGATCATAAAAATGGAATGTGTATTCTATCTACATCATAACATAGCTAGTTATCCATCAAAGTATAGTCAACAATAAATGCCATTGGCTGACTTTGCTCAAGGTTAAAGGAAGTATGCTGGCAAGAGATAACTGGAATTAAACTGCTCAGCCCCAGCCTTCCAGAATTTTCATGTGAGGAATTACACTTCTTATTATCACATTCTTCCTGTCCTTATGATACCTGGGAACAATTTACCAGGTGAAAGGCCACTCCTGTCCTGTCTTGGTAGACAACTTTTTACTGAAGAGGAAGACTGGGGTCATGTTGATTTATTTTCAAGGTTTTGTCTTGCAGCTTTTAGGCAGGTTGACATGAAAGAGCCCTGGAGATTATTTTGTCTGGTGTAATTGTGGGGTGTGATTGTGTTTGTGTGAGAGAAACTCGAATTTGTGTGCACACCGCAGTATGTACAAAAGTGAAAACTGCAACATGGCTCTCATATCTCTGACCACTTCCTGAAGAATCTGCCACGTGGGGCTCATACTTGAGAATTAAAGCTTGGATTCCTGGGACAGACAGTTTCCCACTGTTTTAAGAAAATAAAACAGGCAAAAACTTAAACACCTCAAACCTGATTCTGTTACCTGAATTCATATATTTGATTAGTTTAGTTATAAAAACAACGTACAATTCTGAAATGTAAATGATCACACTGCTTTCAAATCTATTAGAATGTACATTCTGGTCCTTAAATGTACAAGTTAAAAAGAAAGCTGTGAGCCTGTCAGATCAACTACAACCACCAGTCTAATAAAACTGAGTCACATCCAAATGGGCTGCCCTTACACTACCCTCCCATTGTAGGGGAAGCATGGCTGGGGGAGGCAGTCTGAGTCATCACCTGGTTTGTTTGACATGTGCTTCCTTCCATAAATTGGGGATGGCAAGCAGCACAGTGTTCCCAGCTTGTCTCAGAGAAGGAAGGAGCTGTTGCAGCCTCTCTCAGTTAAAATAGGGCCTCTAGGTTGGAATGGTAAAACTGAGCCCATATTTTGACTTGATGTTAGAAGACGGGGGTGAAGAAATCTAGTCCAAACAAGGACCATTTGTAAGTACCAGAATTTTTTTTCCAGAGGTTGGAGAAATGGTCGTGGTATTAATGATTGAATTGTTTTCCTAGAACATGAGAGGTAAATTGAGGGATAAGAGATAAATTGAGGGTGTTGAAAATAAATTGGCAGCTAGTTGAAATATGCGTGTGTGCATGAGAGAGATCAGAAAATTTGTCCCAATGATGTTTAATTTTTTGCCTAATTTGTCCACTATTTTTAAGGAATTACATTTCATGTGGGAATTAGAAAAGGTGACAAATTTGAATTCTCCTTAGGGCTCACTGGAGGTTTTTTGTTGTTGTTGTTGTATGAAGTTTAGAGTGTAAAATTGTCCGGGAAACTACGGAGAAAGGAGAGTTAAGGAATAGATTAGTAGCTGAAGTGGGTTGGTAAATGCAGCCTCTCTACTTGGGATTCTTTTTTGATACATGCCACACATTCCTCTGATTTGTATCTGGCTTGGTGGTGGGTCTTTCTCTGGGCTGTGAGAAGCTTGGGGTGTTCCTTGTTTTAAAGCTGGAGTTGTCTTGTCGCAGCTGGGGTGTTTTCTGTTTCATCTTAGGGCTTTTTTTTCTTTTCCTGAATGAGTGTCCTTTTTGTAACCCCAGTAATTCAGAAATCTTACAGTCATAGAGACTGCTTTGTCATTTGACTTAGGTACAAGGTACTGGCTGTGATTGGTCAGCTGCTAATTGTTGGGTCCCTATAAGAAGTCCTGGGTCAGGCGGCTGTCCAGTCTGACTGCTCTCCAGCCTCAGCAGCTTGCTGTTCAACGGTGGGACAGGTGGGGGGCAGGGGGTCTGCCCAGTGATTCCAGCCACATGTGATAGATGACCAGTGATGCTTTCCTTAGGATCTGTACAGCAGTGTAAAGCATGCACACTGGTAGTGGCTGACTTGATCAAATTCTGGCTTCATGAACCGGTAACTGTCACTTTAATACAGCTTACTGATTAAACACAAAAAAATGCAGTTGAAAATCGTTGCCAGGAACTTGGTGTGGACTCACTCCTCATTTCCCCCTCTCCTTGTTCTGATTTGTTTTGTCACAGGAATGAAAACGCACATAACTCTTTTGGAAAACTTGGTGGGTAAAGTGCCTTGTGTGATTGTGGAACAAAGACGTTTTCTAATCAGATTTATCAAGCTGCAAAGAGGGAGTTTTAGCAAACGAACGGAAGCAGCAACGTTCTGTCACCAGGAAATACTGCTTTATCCAGAATTGGTAAGTGAAAAGTGCCATTGCTCCCTAATAGATATCATATGGTGTGTGTGGGAATTGCAAAATTGTTCACAGACCCCTAACAACTGCGTGGAAGAGAGAAGGCATAAACATCGAGCCCCAATCTATACATAAAGGCTGTGATTAAAGGCTACAATGAAGCCAGGTAATTAACAAAACTGGGAGGAGGAATACCAGTTTAGCAGAACATAGCTAATTCTAGTAGAGCTTGCTTTTAAAACATTGTCCCCCCCTTTTTTTGAGTGTTGGGGGAAGGGGAACATAAAATCCAAACTGATCAAGTTGGAGTGTGTGGTATTAACTTTTCATGGTTATGTATTTGCATTTAGTATGAACGGCATATATGAACTTGAAAGCTTTCAGAATTAAGCCCACTTGCTTTCTTTGCCTCTCTCTATTTCAAGGTGTCAAGTATTTATTTAATTAGAACTTTGCAAAATGAAAGTTGAAGTAATAGTTCGGAAGTCAAAGCGGCAACATCTCCAGATGGTATGAAGGCAGATGATGATGGTAATAGTTTTTTCCTTTTTTACATATTGGTGTCATAGAATTTAAGATAGTTCTAGTGATTACATTATGAAGCAAAAGGGTGGTTATTTATTATGTATGGTCTATTACATTGTGTGACAGATTGTGATAGCAGTTCTTACTGGTTTCATGTACAGGTTTCTGTCTGTCTTGTCAATGTCTGAAACCTGAATTTCAGTTTTCTAATCTTGAATCTTAGCTGCTCCCATGTTTATGGTTTCCAGAAAAATGCAATGAAGCCTAGAATACTTGTACTTACATAATAATCTAACTCATGAACCATGAAAAATGCAGTTTTTTTAATTAGGCAAGGATGTCTGATTTCTTGATTTAAATTTAAGAATGATTGTACACAGTAAGTTGGACAGAATAAAAAAAGAACATTAGAATGGTGGGTGGCTACTTGTTTTTTTTTTAATTAAGTATTTTACTGATCAATAGAAGTAACTATGTGATGTCTACTTACAGAGTTAGATGGGAATAGAATACCTTGTCTTTAACTGCTAACAATCAATCATGTAGGCAATCTGGGCCACTTACATTTATGAATGTGAATATATGATGAAAATTTATTAACAGAATTGTTTTGGATTACATAGGATGCATTAGTATTGTTTTCTTTTTAATACCTTAAACTAAATTTAAAGTTCAATTTATATTTCTGACTTGTGATTCCTGTTCTGTTGCTTGGAAATCTTAAAAATGGTTACCTTGAGAAAGACAATAATGAAATAGGATGGTGATAATTGCAGTTTCTCTGTATTGGTGATAGAATGGAGGGAAGAAGTTCACTAGGATCTGTTCATCTATCTTTCTTCCCTTCCTAACACGGAGGATTTTAAAGATTGCTTTTCTTAGACAAACAACTACTAAGTCCTATTCATTTATTTTTAAAGAAATAGAAAGACAAGAAATTGGTGAAGCAAGTCATTTGACTTGACTTAATTAAGTGGTTTACCCACCCTCCCCCGGCAAAGCACATGAATTTAGAGGCTATAGTCTTAAGGACAGAACATTGGTGACAAAGTCTGAAGGTCTTTCTAGATCATTTACACCCTCCTGCTGGCGTGTGTGCACTCACTCAATTATTTTCAGCTTTGTATTGCCTGTAAATACTTTGGTGAAACATTGTGATTTAACAGTGTGGCTAAAATACTGCCATGCTTGATGGAAAAAGAGTCTCATTCTAAAATTTAAATTTCTCTCATGCCTTTAGAGGCCATTGTCTCAAGTGACAGAAATGTAATAGATGTAGGTTGGAACCATGAATGTTAGAAAATATATCCCAGAAGAATTATTTGAGAACCTCATGCTTCCAATTCTATTTGCCATTCCTCTGTTCTTAATTTATTAATTTTTCAATATACATCTAAAATGAATGACATAACATTGCCCTGAATTCTTCCCTGGAGGGGTCACGGAATGTATTTGCATTTTTGTATACTCTGTAAAAATTAGTAATGGCATGCATATGTCTTCTTTGACAAAAATTTCTCTAATAATATTTGATAATTGCATGTTCAGGAATAGAAACACTTTTCCTTTGGGCTCATTTTCTTCTATTTCTTTTAGTGTGGTATACAGCTTTGTCCAATTAAATTGTTCTTTAGGGGTATGTATATGTATATGGGTATATATTGGATTTGAAGGAAAACAAGTGGCTGTTTGTTCCGGCCCAGATAAGGCTCACAGTGTTGTTCCTATGACAACGGAGTGGTTGGGTGTTGAAATGTAGCTTTAAGTTCTCCGTTTGGAAATGTCATTCAGACCTCCCACTACAGTCTCATCGAGTAGGAGGATAATAAGAAGGGGGAAAAAACCATGAAGCAACATAACTATCTCTATTTGTTTCATGTCTTCCTGACTTTGCCTTTGTGTACTGGATCACCATGGGAGTGGTAAACATCGATCTTGAACAAAGCAATACTTTAATATAAAAATAAAAATCAATGGAAAGTGGTCAGAAAAGTTGGGGAAGATAAATAACACCATATGCAGGCAATAAAGAGGTAGGAAAAGTTAGCTTCCCTGGGTTTGTGCAAATCCTTTGACTGACCAGCAGTGGGAACATCTTGAACCAGTTATTGTATAGCTCTTCAAGAGCTTGCAAATGTTTCCTTCAAATGCAATGTGGAGAAAATTCCTTTGGTAGCAGCAGGATGGCTTTACCACTTCGGCATAACATTTATTCACCTCCCTTAGACTGACTACAGAGGGTTCTGTGTTCTTGCAAGGCACATGTTTTTAAGCCAATCATTCTCTTGTCATTCAATAGCCCTTTTTTTGCATGTGAAAACAAAGTGGTGCTATTAAAATAGTGATGAAACATCTTACATTCAGAAATTACTTCAAAAAATTCTTTAAAAGATTCTTTGAGACTTGCTATTAGAAATAGATTGGTTGACTGGGGACCTATGAAATGTCATATTAGAGTGGAAGGATTGTTTAGACTAGTATGTGGCATTGATTAATTTTGCAGTTGTGGATTTTCCATGTCCAAAGGGCTTCCTATTTTTTACCCCTAAATGTTTTTGACTATTTGTTTTGTCCCCAGCACCTTTGGAAATTAGCATCCAAAAAAATGTTAGTGGATTTTGCCTCTTAATAAATACAGCAACAAAATAATAATAAATACAAACAACAAAAAAATGGGCAAGAGGAGTCTGAAAACCAAAAAGCAGTTTATTTAGCAAACTGGTAACATATTCTGACCTGAACTTAACTAAGGCTAGCTGTTTGTAGTCATTAGGTCACTGTGAGTCTGTATGCTTGATCACAGAACTGTTCATCCAGCTCCCTCTCTGAGTTAGATACATACATACATAAACACTCCACCCCGTTACCTTAATAGAAGTAATAATAATAATATGATCTAATTATGTGCTCAGTGGGGGGTTGTGGGCCTCCAATTAGTAACATAGATTGAGCTCATATATATGCCAGGCACTGTTTCAAATTTATTACCACATCTAGAACAGTGCCTGGCACAAAAGTACACAGTAACTATAAATGTAGTAAATATAAATGTATAAGTAAAATGTTTTTATATGCATTAACATCTCTGGTTGAAAAAAAATAATCTCCCATTTGACATGGAGAAATCCATGTGCAGAGAGCTCGAGCAAATTGCCCAAGATGACAAAGGAAGGAAGGAACCAAAGGAGCCACGTTTTGCAAGCAAGCAGTTTGGCTGCAGTCTGCTCTTAATGAGTCTGATTCAGATAAGAGAGGGAGGCACTGGAACCCCTAACTGAGTAAGAAGGGTGTTTCAGCTGCTTCCTTTATTCCTGGGCACCTTGTGCATGGTGTTGTCAGAAGCTGATTATCTCACCATTATGGTCATTACCAGAGACCTGGGTGGGATGTTAGGCCTTCCAGGGATCTGACCTCCACCCATAAATCAGTCTGACTTCTTGTAACTTGAAAAATTAAGACATAGGAAGTAACTATTTTCTTAACCCCAGGGAAATTTTCTTGTGCAGTGTGAGGACATTTTCTAGGCCCTTCCCCAGCAGGAGGTTTAGGTTGTCAAGGGGAAATAGGAGTGAGTGACTGATTCTATTGGAGTTGTACTCTGTGGCATTGCAAAGGCTCTTGAGAAATCAGGCACCTATAGAAACTGACTGCATGACTGAATGCATAGAAGGGTACTTTGAATCTTAGTTCTCAGTAAAACATATAAGGTGTCTCTTCAGCGTCTGTATACTGCTAGGAATTAAAATAACTATATTTAAACTGTTGGCAACCCTCTTGCAATTCCCAACTTTCCTCTGTGCTTCTGTTGTCTTCTTAGCACTTCTTTCCTTCTTACATTGTATATTTTACTTATTTGGGTTATTTTGACATTTTGGTTAAACAGTACTAGTATTAGTACCTTTGAACAAATTTAAAGGTTCTGGATGTATTTCTTTGACTTGTCTTTAAACTCATTCCCTCCTGCCAGTTCAGACTGCTATAAGTAACCAAGATCTTGCCTCATGGAGTTTTCTCACCATTAATTATTGTTTTTGTATTCATAATTATGAGAACTTACTTAACCTTTGCTGATCATAGAGTCAGAATTTGGAGAAAATATAGAGAATATATATGATGATGTCTTCATTCAAGAAAGGAAACTGAGCCAAATTTGAATTCAATCATTAGGAATGTTTGAAAATTTAGAAATGAAAGACAAATTGGTGTTTTTCAATTGATATCAGCAAAATTCTAAATCACTAAGGAGAAAGGTAAAAAAAAAAAGACTTCCATTTTATGAACCACCTAGAATTTAGATGGAAGCTGGGGGACTGTATTAGAACATATTTTAACAAAAACATTTGAAACCCACTGATTTACTTGTCTTTCAAAAATGTGAGTTAGTCTTGGACGTCTACTAGCTCAAGTTCTTTAACTCCTCAACTGTAACCTTTTATCTCTCACTGCTATATTTACTGTATTTTATACATTCCAGAGTATTTAGGCTAATACAAAACATAAAGCATAACACACACAATATTTACTGTAAGCTATGGCTATGTAAATACATCATTAGTTAATTTCCTTTTTGTTTTTTAAGGGAACATAGTAGATTGACATAAAAGTTGAATGTAAGATCCTATTTTGAGTCATTTAACTATAGTAAAATAGTGAATTTGTGCTTCTACTCTCCTTCTTTAAACAATCTAAAAAGCAATGATTTGCCTTTTAAAAAACAGTGTAATTAGTTTTCTTAAGATACAGGATGGAATCATTGAATCTGAAGAGGGAACAAAAGTTTTACTTAAACAATTCTCCTTTCCTGCCATGGAAGAGTTTAATTGCCTTGAATTCACTGGTTCTGCTTGAAAGCATTCTATTGATGTCACTGGAGTTTATCTGCTCTTTCTTTGTGATGCTGGAGTTTTAAACTGAGGGTACCGTTCATATTAGCCTAGTGCTGTATCATTTGAGCCATACTTCCATTCTGTGTTTTGCTATTTTTTATTTTGCTATTTTTGCTTGAGAACTTTGCTGCCTGAGGTGACTTTGAACCATAATCTGTTTTCAGCTTCCTTAGTAGCTAGGATTACAAGCATGAGCCACTGGTGCCCAGTTGCCTTAATTTAAAAAGATGAGGACTGAGGCATGGCTTAAGCAGTAGATTACCTTGCTCAAATAGCAAGTAACAAGCTACTAAAAAGAAGAGAGAATTTTTTAAATACAATGTAAATACAATGCCAGAAGCAGTGCAAACTAAGTTATAAGAAGTTTAGGGATTTTTTTCTCTTTTTTTTCCTTGTAACAAGACCTTAGTTTATAGCCGGATGCCAGTAGCTCAAATGTGTAATCTCACATCTAGAGGATTGAGTTGTGAGGCTATGCCTGGTAGGACAGTCTTCAGAGACTTCATCTCCAAAATAACAGCAAAAAGCTGAACTGGAAGCATGGGCTCAAGTGATAGACGAGTAGACTGAGTTCCAACTCAAGTACTCTGGTACTGCTTCTCCCACCCTTCAGAAAAAGTATTTTTAAATGAAAGCTCATTTTGCACAATTAAGATGTGATATAGCGGAGACTAGAATTGAGAAATAGAATGAATCTGTACAAGTCTCATACATTTTGTTAGCTTTTGCAGTTCAGAGTATCTTGTCTCTAAACCTCTACACCCACCAGTGAGTATGAAGTCCACAGCAGTGTTTCCCATAGCCCCACAGCATCCAATGAATTTGTGCTTGCAGTTCACTTCACCCATTGTTAGTTGAGTAAGCAAGTCCTTTTGTTCCCCTGAGCCTCTGAATGAGGAGCATTAGAAATAGCTCCTAGAGGAATTCTGTAAGATCACTCATGTAAAGCTCATGTTGAAGAACCTGGGTCACTGGTATTCAAAATTACTGTGTTCCCTTCCTAAATCCTTCCAGTTTTGTTCCCAGGCCTGTGAGTTCATGCTAAGTTGTATGACCTTTGCATATCAGATTAAATAAAGCAATGATTATGGTAGCTGCCATTTCCCCCCCCCCCAGATTGTTGCTGTTGTAATTGCTCTAAACTTCATCAGCCCATTCAATCTTCATACCTATTGGCATATAGATGAGGACATCAAGTCACTAGTTGATTGTGGAAACCATCTGAATCCAGCTAGGTTGCGTTCAGGTGGTAACTACTTAGGGCAGAAAACCAGAGTAAAAATTGATTGAACCAGAAAGCTTTGGTGATTGTCTTCTCATTTCTGTCCAAAAGTGTCATATCTTACAGATCTGGCACTCTCAATATTGAAATACAGAATTGACTTTCTCTGCTTCTTATTTCACATATCAATGGAATCCGTCTTAGTCATTTGTGTTTTATGAGTTTTAATTTAGGTCACTGAAGGCCAGGCGGGAAATTCCTTGTTTTCAGGTTAATTTCATATGCACTAACAAATCTACTCATGCAATTTCCCCTATTTTTTTCCTCTAATGATTTCACTTGAAAGTGGGAGAAAAGTACATGAACACTTAATCAGCATTTGTGGAGATTTTTTTACCCAAATGATCACAAACAAGAGGGTTTTTTGTATGTGTGATAGCATTAATTCATAGGAAGGTAAAAATGAGTAAGAATCTTTATTTACTAAAATTTTCTCCTTAGTATTCATCTATGTCATGGGTGCTTTCTATAGGGGTAAAGCTAATAATAAGTAAAGAATTCAAAGAAGTCACCTTAGGGACACAAAACCTTGTGTTTAGAGGAGTTTGTCTCAACTTCCTCTTTATTTCAAATGTAGGTTGAGAATTTTGGCTTAGAAGTCATAGGCAGGCTACATTGGCCCATAGACTTAAAGTGCTTGGAAATCTTAAAAAATTTCCGTGGTCTTAGATTGAGTCTGCTGCTAGATGGACATACTAATTAAGCCTGCCCTTTGTTACTTCATTTATTTGGATTTTTTTCATTCAGTTTTCCCATATTTTCATTCAACACCTTCCCACAGATGAAAGAAGGGTCAAGATGACATTCTGTTGGGAGGTAAGAAGTAACCATTAACTCACTCACTCTTTGTTCATTTCATCTTAGTAACTATGCCTTTTATTTGATCATTTGCCATTGTTGAGGCAATACACACTTCACAGACTGACTCTAAAGTCTTTAAGAACCTTCCTGTAGCAACCAGGCTCCTTCCATCATCTTCCAACAGGAAAGACAGTTAAAAAGCCATCTTTCACCTAGAAATGTGAACTGTAAATCACTAATGGAAAGATAAGGCCCTGTGGTAGAAAATGCTGGTGTTAATTTACAACTAAACAAGCCAGACCACCTCTATTCTGAAAGTCCTCAACTTCAGTGCTCTTTCTCGGAATGAGATCAAATAAGGACTGTTTGGGATAGGTTAGATTGATAAACATGGTGAATGATCAGTTTTTGCCTTTCTTCCCATTGTGTTAGACATTCTTTGTCTAAAAAAACCCTCCCTTATTTTCTGATGGCAAGGAGATTATAGAGAAGCTGTTTCTTCCTCTTATTTTGTGTAAAAGTCCTCTTAATGCTGGGAAAATGGGATTGTCTTCCTATAGTTCTGTCCACCTGGCACTTGAAACCTGTGGAGAGTTTTGGTAAGATTTTAACAAAATTTGTTTTAGCTACCAAGTGGACTTCATACATTTGTAGAACAGCAGACAAAGATGCTAGAGAAAGATGTTTGTTATACAGTGTTTTGGATCTAGGTATACTGCAGTAAGTTTATGCCAAATGTTAGTAAATCCTGTGAGAAATATGATGCCAGACCAGGCACATACTGAGTAACCAAGGGGTCAGGATAGAGCTGCTTTATCCAGGATTCATGGAAAGCTCTCTGAAGTCATGATGTTTGTGCAGATACCCATGGGAATTGAGGCACCAGCTATGAGGGTACCTGGAGGAAAAGGATTCTGGGTAGAGAAAACTAACTGCAATGGAAGTGGAACAAAACTAACATGTGTTCAAGGTATGTGTCATGGCAGATCACAGGATCCTGTTGGTCATAACAAAAAGCTACTGGGAAGTAAGAGGTGGCAACTATAAATATGGTAGATGGTATTCCAAGAGGTGATTTGTGTAGGGATCCTAGGGAATTGAGCTCTTTTCATGCCAGAGTGTAGACAAATGGGGTAGTTTTATTTGATAAAGTGCCCCTTTGTTATTTTAAATTAGGATGACGTGAAAACCTTGATAAAGACAGGTAAAGAGGAATTACTTGAAATATGAATGCAGCTAAGGAGCTTCAGTTAGAAAATTCTTCCTATCATGTAGGAAGAGAGGTGGGAGGTACCTGAATATTTAGTGATGAGCTGTTTATATTCCATTTATATTTTTCCCCAATTTCATCTTCCACCATGCATCTGTTTGTACATTTTCCACTCCGTCAAAAGCTGCTGATGATTTTGAACTGCTTGGATCTTTAGTAATTCTTCATTAAATTTAATAAATTCCCTCTCAAAATGCTGTAGGAAATTTTACTGTTAAATACAAGTCAGAGGTTGTGCAGAGTACTCATTTTATAACTGGAGACAAGAAATAAAAAATAATTGGCCAGTTGGAAAGGGTGGGATGGTATGTACTGAAAATATATTTGCAGTATCTTAAAGGTAGAATTGAGTGCCATAAAGAGATTCTAGCTCCTGATCATTCATGTAACTTTCATGATCTGATAGCAAAAGTACCTTCTTGTGTAAGGAGTGTATAATTGCTGTTATCTGGGAGTTTACAGAGTAATAGAGAGATCCAACATATAACACATCATTATCTCAATATCTGGAGCCTGGAGCTTAGCAGAATCTTGTTAGCTCTTTCTAGGTCTTGTCTAGATTTATCATACTTTTGCCTGTCTACTTTTTCCTACCAAGCCTGCCTTTCTACTAGTGAGTGGTGTATTGGGGTTAGCCATTATATCATCTTAGGCTGGGGTCCCACCTGCAGAAAAGAGTTACTGGCTTTGTCATTTATAGTTTAGTTCAACTGGACCGGATTTCCTCTGAGACTCTGGCTGAAACTGACTGACTGAATCAGTTTCACTTGTGGGACAGAGAAATGAAGTATGGTATGGAGAAGGGTAGAGTTTGCCCCAAGGCTGGAACTCTGGTAGAGTGTGTTTCAGAGGGAACTAACCTCTGGCCCCATGGATGCATTTGGAGTTCAAAAGTAGAGGATTTTGAGCCAATAAATGTCTAGTTCTAAGCCCGGGTGTCAGTCCTTGGTTCTTACTGGTTTCTTGAATGTGTTCTGTTCCTGCTTATGTCTTGGGAGATGAGGGCAGGCTTGTGACTTACTGAGTGTCCCCTTGGCCTAGGTGTTAGGAAAGACAAGGAGATACCATCTTGAGTAAGTCTGCATCCATCTACTTAATCTACTTTCTAGGTGCAATAGATTTCTTTCCTATTCACTTCTGTCTTGCCTTGAACACTTACATATTTGTTGTCTAGTAGTATATTCTATTTGGTCCTTCCTGTAAGGCCAGTTCGAGGCTTCGTGTCTTGGAGCTTGAGCCATTTCATCCCCTGCACCCTGAGATTTCCCCCTTGACACCCCCCATAAAATTGAGATAACTTGCTGCTTATATTCTGAAACTTTGCTGTTTCTGCCTTTGACTCGAGTCTCTTCTGAAATGATTGTGGTGGCTAGCCAGACCCTGCAACATGAGTCAGTTCCTGCAGTTCAGTTACAAGTTCTCAAAAAGTATTTCAGAATGTGGATGTGGTCAGCAGAGTCATTTTCCAGGCATCTAAAAGGAAACCCACATCAACTGTAACAATTGAACTGGGAACCCATGGTGCTATACAACAGAATCAGGCCTGCTTTTCCTCAAAGCAGAGCCTGGGAGCTGCCCTCCAATCTAACCTCTTTTACAGATCTCAAAGGGGAATTGGGTTGCATGTTTGCACATCACATTTTATCTCCTACTGTTTGCACAAACAACATGATAAAAGGTTTGACCTTCATCACTTTTGAACATGGGCCAAAGTTTGACATAAGTATCTTTGTAAAATGGAATACATTGTACTACAGTATAATTAGTAGGATGTGTGTAATTGCTGAGGAATAGCAATTTAGTTAGTGCAATGAGGAATAACTAGGGTGATTTTGATGCCACCAAAGCAAGTGGATATTAGGTTCTTAGCCTGTGTAGTCTTAGTAGTAATACTAATTTAAATAATTAGATCCCTGTCAAGCTTTCAGTGTATTTCAAGTTTGTGGTGGCAAGAATATTTTAGTTCAGTAGGTTTTAGAAAATAAGCTTGTGAATTTTAGCCACTTGGGTGCCATGTGAGATGTTACATAAAATTTTGATTGAGTTGGTAGTTAGCACTCTTCTACCACTAATGACATTTCCAGTAATAAGAAAACAACATTTTAAAATGGACAAGGATCTGAATCTGAATCGATAATTGCTTTACCTAAGAGAATAGAGAGACTCATGAAAAGGTTCTTTAGCATCCTTAGTCATTAGGGTATACTGTAAGACTCCAACTGTTGGAATGGCTGAAATTAAAAAGGTTAACTTCAAGTGTTGGTTGAGAATATAGATTGCCCATGGTGTCAAATATCTTTGAAGACAAATTGGTAGTTTCTTAAGATGTTCAACAAGGACTTTATTTATAATTCAGCTGTAACACTCAACAGAAGAAACCATGTGTACATGAATGTCCATAGGAGTGTTATCACTTATACCTAAGAACTATCCTACTGTTCATCATCCCTACAAGTATTTACCTGCATGTATATGATGAATATACTCTTTAGGAATGAACTGTTGCTATCTTAAATATAAGTGTATGATTACATTTACTTAGGAAACATTGGGTTGGGTAAAAGGTGAGAAAAAACAAAGTCGAAATGGAACAATCTGTTTACAAGGCATTTTAAACAAGTATTTTCTAGCTTCATGGGGCCAGCTGCCTGCCTGGATTTATAAGCATTTGCACACCATTAACATACTACTGTTGTAACAATCCTAGTGTGATAAGGCTATCACATTGAAAGCTGGCTTCAAATTGCAAACAGAAGATCCCCAGAATATCCATCTACCTTTGGATTCTGTCATTGTTAGAGAAATAAATCTCTTCTGTTTTCTGAATACATGAAATTTGGTTTATGTATTTCTTTTTAACTTCATTGAGGTTTACTTGGCAAATAGGAATTATGCATATTTATGGGGTACAGTGTGATGTCTTATTAGTACACACACTACCTAATACAGTTATATCAATTGAAGGTCTACTAGAAATGTTCCAAGTACATAGTGTAGAACAGCTTATTGCATAAACCTAATTGTGTGTGAACTTCTCCATGGTTCTTTTATCATTCAGTAAGTGTCATTCTCATTTGACTGACAAACTGAGACCTGGAGAAGCCAAGCTCAACCAGCTTTAGGTATAGGGAGAAAGGTCACCATCTTCCCTAATACTCTCTCTGCTACTTCCTCAAACTTGTGCTATTGAGTATTTGGCCAAGATTCTTAGATTTATCCATGCGTGTGAATACCGCCTTTTTGCATATGAAATATTTGAGGCAGTGGTTCCCCTCAAGTTTCCCCATGTGTAAATTGATAGGAACACACCTACTAACTTCCTAAGGTTGTTCTTGAGTCAGAAGTCCATGGAAACTGCACAACCGTATCAGATATTGCTGGTTGGTGTCTGTGGTAACTTACATTGAACCTGGATTTGTGGTGGGCATGCTATCGAGTCAGTAGCTATATAGATCCAAGAGGCATTCATGCAGCTCAATTCTATTAGTTGCCCTGTGACTTCCTTTGAAGTTGCACAATAAGTGAAATACAGCGCACTAGATTATTTTAAATCCTTCTTTAAAAGATAGTGAATAATCGATAGTTAGCTCCAAATGACTACAAAACAGAGCTAAGTTTCTTCGCCTAGAAGATTGGCCGATGTCTGCCATCCCCCTCTCTTCTTAGAATTGGGAACACATCTTTTCTCCATGAATTTGTCACTACGATGACCTTCTCTCTTCACCATCTGTCTTTTTCCCTTCATGGTTTGGAGGCAGCTGTCTCCAAGGAATTCTTTGCTCTCTTGCACTTAAACTTCTCTCCAATGTGTATGGATAAACCTGCGAGGGGACTAACTATATAGGACTTCAGTACTCTGTAGGACAACACTATGTTTTCAAAGGATAGGAAAAGAGTTTGGTGGTCAGAGAGATTTAAGAAAAACTGAGTTGAACACCATCAAATGAGTTTCTTTCCTGCGGGATTTCTCACAGCCTTTTGATATTTGCAGTGAAACTTTTAAGAGGAGCATATGGTACATAGGCATCTCTCAGATTTAATAGATTCAAAGAACTGTTTTTTATGCATCATCTCCTGGTTGAATGCTCCACAAAAACATACTTTGGGAATTGCCATTTTGTAACTTGTTTGATGTGTTGGTAAAATGACAATTTTCCTAAGAGTTTTCTGTCTGTTCTCACTGGCGTGTCTAAAACAAAACATGACTTGTTTTCTTGACTGGGTCTTGAGAGTGCTTGTTTTTTATTCGTAGTTTAAAATGTTATTTGGGTATATTTGATCCTTAAAAAATTGAGGATATAAAAATATGGAGCACAGTGAATGTCAAGACATTGTCTGAAGGTAGAGGTCAGTCCAAGAAAACCCTGTATTTTGTGTTGAGCAAACCTTGTAATCCTGCCTTTTTTAAGTATATATTTTTTCTGTCATTAATTCTGTGGTCTAGTCTTGCTTTCATCGGGGCAGCTGAGGAAGAAAAGTGATAATGTACATAACAGCTCCCTCCTGTCTATAAGATTTGCATTCACTATTAGTGAGCTAAGCTATCTCAGTATCATTATGTACCAGATGGGAATGGGGAGCAGGAGAATGAACATAGGGTTAGAGACATTGAGCCAGCAGATCCCAAGATTGCCAGCCTAGATGATCTTGGATCAGTCTGGCTTTTCCTGGCTCATCATATCTGTTGAACGAGTAGACATCCTACAGACTACATGCCCAAGGTAGGCTCAAGCACCTGCCTCTGAGGAGTCCTGCTCTTCTCACATCACCATTTAAATTACTTCTACTGTGTTCTCATTACAAGTTATCCTTCATTTTGACCTCCTTGCACCCTGATAGTTTTGCTACATGAGGGTTTTACTGTCCTCTCTCTTCCCCCTTACTCCTCTTTTTTTTTTGGTGGGGTATTCCAGCCTTGTGTTCCATTTTGTGTGTCTGTGCGTGCGTGCGTGCGTGCGTGCGTGCGTGCGTGCGTGCGTGCGTGCGTGTGTGTGTGTGTGTGTGTGTGTGTGTGTGTGTGTGTGTGCGTGCGCGTACCTAACCTGGGGCTTGAACTCAGGGACTAGTCACTGTCCCTACTCTTTTTTGCTCCCACTTAAGCCACAACTCCACTTCCAGTTTTTGGTGGATTATTGGAGATAAACGCCTCCTAGATTTTCCTACCCAGTTTGGCTTCAAACCACGATTGTCAGATCTCAGCCTACAGGCTTGAGCCACCTGTACCTGTATTTCCTTTTGACTGATAACTATTCCTTTCAGAGTGGATCTCTCCTGACCTCTTTCTTCTCTGGTAGAAAGAGGAACCAGATTTTCCCTGTTACTTACCATGGATATATATAAACAGCAATTTTGTTTCTGTTATTTCCTCTTAGCCTAGTGATAGTGTTGGCCACTATAGCTCCCCCACTCCCTGAACAGGAAGAAAGACTTCCTTCCTCATCTCTTGCCTTTACCCAGGTCTGTGAATAATATTCCCTTTCTTGTCGATTGCACATTCTCGCCTTTTCTAACTTTCATTACTCCCCTTTTTCGGTCAACCTTCTGTTTTGGTTTTTCATCTGATAAACAACCTTCTTTTCTATGTAGATAACAGTAGATAGTGACCCAAGAAGGTGTTACCCAGTAGACTACTGGTGGCTCATGTCTATAATCCTAGCTACTCTGGAGGCTCAGATTTTAGGATCTTAATCTGAAGCCAACCCAGGAGGGAAAATTCAGAAGTGGAGTTGTGGCTTAGGTGGAAGCAAAAAAGCTCAGGGACAGTGCCTAGGCCCCGAGTTCAAGCCCCAGAACCATTATGCATGTGCGCGCGCGTGCGCTCGCGCGCGCACACACACACACACACACACACACAAAGTGTTATGGGATTGACAGGTGTCCAGTATTCTGGCTGGATATTGGGCTCCCTTCTGCTTTTCTATGACTGACATCTCTTGTCCTTGCTGTTTGCAAAGGCCCTTCATCTTCAATATCGCTCTTGCTTTTTACATAACAAACTGCCCTCTTAAACATCTTCAAGTGTAAGCTGAGCTTTTGATCCTTTGATATTTTCCGTTCTGGGCTTTGTTGGAGTCTTAATATTGAGTTTGTGTTTTAATTGGATTGATGGTGTCTCTCTATGTGCTTGTATTTGGCTCTGGAGAACTGACCACACACAGTCAAGAGCCCTCCACTGTCAGTGCAGGCACAAATCAGCATCCTCCACTAAATGAAGGAGAGATGAAGGGCAAGCACTCTTGTCAAGATTTGGCATAGCCATTGTTTTGTCTTCAGCTATTTTCCACCAAAATAACTTTTGATTTCCTACTGAGAGCTGCAAACAGGTGCACTCTCTCAACCACTCTGGGGGCAGAGCAACTTGATTGTAGATTAGAATTTTATACTGCTTTTTTCCCTTTTTTAATTTTTAAAAAATGTTTGTAGCTATAAAGTATTTTTATTACTATCTTTAAGTAGTTGCACAAAGGAGTTGCCATTTAGCAAAGCAGTTTATGAATACAATATATCTTGATTGATGTTGGCCTTTTCAACATTCTCACCCTTCTCTCCCTTACCCACCCCTTCCCTTACTCTTTTTAATGAATTTTCCTCCTTTCCCTTCATTTCATTCTTCGTTGGTACTGGGGCTTGAATTCAGGGACTTGAACTCCCACTTAGCTTTCTCTGCTCAGAGCTGGTGCTACCATTTGTATCACACCTCTACTTCTGACTTTGCAGTTTAATTGAAAATGAATCTCAGATTTGTATGATCTGGCTGGCTTCAATCTGCAATCCTTAGATCTTAGCCTTGTGAGTAGCTAGAATTACAGGCATGATCCACCTGAGCATGGCTCCTTTCTCCTTTTTAACCCTTCATTTTTTCCTTCATTTAACATATTTCATACTATAAAAGTCATCTTTCCCATTTTCTTCTTATTAGCAGGTAGAACCCATATTTTCCTCTTTCTGAATGTTGCCTGTGCTTCTGGGTTATCAGATAGAATCTACAAGTATGTTTAATCTTTTATCATATTCAAGTCCTTTTTATTAGTCCTTCCAAATCATCCATTATCTTGTCTCCCCTTCTGTTCCTTCATGGTAGAAGTGATGTATAACAACCACCTATTTTACGAAAAGGACATGTAGTCACCAACTCCTAGTACACAGTATGCTTCAGCTTCTGGTAGACTTCTGTGGTTTTTGGAAGAGACATTATGATTATAATACAGTCGATAACCATCTCAAGTGAAAGAAGATGCATGTATGCAAGTTCCTTTCCTCCTGTACTTCCCAGCTCCTAGTTCAGTTATCTTACCATGGTAGGAGGTTTGGAAAGCCTTCCTGAGCCCCAGTGTCTTCAGTGCCCCAAGTCTGTGGTTGTGCATAAATGTTCACTCTTAAGACATTATTTTCAACAGCCCTCACAATTAACAAACAGCTGCATCCCATAAGCACCCACAAATTGTATAGAAAGGTTTCATAAAGGCAAGGTGAAATTGGATGTGAGAGTGCATGCCTATAATCCTAGCACTCAGAAGGCTAAGTCAGGAGGATAGGGAATTCAAGGACAGCCTGAAATTACACAGGTGAGACTCAAAGAAAGAAGACTAAAAATTATTTCAAGAATTTTCCTAAAATGGAGAATATTTTCCCACTTTTTTTTTTTTTTGGTCTGGTCATGGGGCCTGAACTCTGGGCCTGGGCGCTGTCCCTCAGCTCTTCAGCTCAAGGCTAGCGCTCTACCACTTGAGCCACAGCACCACTTCCGGCTTTTTTCTTTTTGCTTATGTGGTGCTGAGGAATCGAACCCAGGGCCTCGAGCATGCAAGGCAAGCGCTCTATCACTGAGCCACCTTCCCAGCCCCTTTCCCACTTTTTTTGTTGTTGTTTTCTTTATTTGCTTGTTTTATCAAAGTGTGTATCGGTAGAGATGCCCAGCATTTTATAGTCTGTTGATTCAGATTACTTGGAGTTGACAAATACTTTCTAAAAGATTACTTTGCTGTAGGGCACTCTGCTGGTGCCTGGGGAATCTCAAAGGAGTAAAACTGGATTCCTAACCTCAAAGAGTCCACATTCTCATGGGCAAACACATTTATAAACAAAGAGCATTGTGCCTTGTGTCTCTGGCCAAGCTGAAAACTGAGTGATGTGAGAGTCAGCCCTGAGTAGCATTCAGCTCATTTTGCAGTTGGGGAAAGGCCCCCTTAGCATCTTAAAACTGAGTCTCTTAAGTGGGGCCTAGCAGGGCCAGGAGGAGGAGTGGAGCAGGCAGGCCTGGTATTTGCTTCTCAGTCTACCATGCTCATAAGAGTCGGGAAATACCAAACAAAGAGTGTACACGACACTAGATTGAAAACAAACTCTACAACTTGGGGGGAGGGGGGATTCGAGGTGGGGAGGGAAAGGATGGTAGGGGAAAAACAAAGGAGGGGGTAACAATGCTCAATAGGAAATGGACTCATTACCTTACTCATGTAACGGTAACCCCTCTGTACAGTATCTTTATAATAAAGAAATATGATTTTAAAAATCCTTCAAAGGAAAAAAAAAGAATTCTATACCATGAAAACCCTACATTGCAAAAGCAAAGTCTTGGTGAAGATTGAATTGTAAATGAAGTTTGTAATACTATGCATGTGTTGATGTTTTCAGGAAACAATGCAAGGCTTAGCAATGAAACAACTATTGAAATAATAGCATAGAATGGT
This sequence comes from Dipodomys merriami, assembly GCF_024711535.1. NCBI lineage: Eukaryota > Metazoa > Chordata > Mammalia > Rodentia > Heteromyidae > Dipodomys > Dipodomys merriami. Next base: position 88,308,883 of record NW_027204492.1, read on the forward strand.
GGTAGATTAATTGTGATTAAATGGAAGTCTCAAGTTATGAATTCTTAGAGGAATTGACTTTTCTACTGTTAACAGAAAAGTCACTTGATATTCTTGTGTTTTCTTATCATTGGTGGAAAGAAAATTAATTTACTTTCTTTTTAGTGACAATTCTTCATTGCATTACACACTGCAACATTAGACAGAGAAAGCCTTAGGAATTACTTCCAGAGAGGGATAGTGGGGGAGGGGGAGCACATGGGTTTAGAGCAATTAATTTCTGGCACTTGTCCACCAAAAGGCTGTTGCTTAGGTTGAAATGATCTTTTTTCTCTTGAATGTTTTCAGTGAGCAAAATGATTCATGTTTTCATCTACTGATCATTTAAAAAATTATTTTTGTTGAGAAAGACTAAAGGCATGTTAAACTAATTGCTAATTTCTTATTTCAAAAAAATCAGTCTGAGTCTGTCTTTATAGGCTATGAGTGGTTTCACCCTTAGAAGCTTGTTTTTGGATCTTGTGCCAACCCAATCCCTTCCCAGGCCTGTTCAGACTAGAGTTTGTTGGCAGGGGACATCTTTTAAAGTATCTTGAAAACAGGAATGTCCCAGAAAATGTTCACCTCAATCTTGAAGTTGACTTACAGAGGAATTTACTAAATAGAGAGATGTGAGGATCAAGTGACCCAATCAGGTGGTATAAATGTTTGTGGTCAATATGGTCACAGGATCTCAGGTATGCAAAAGTTGGACAGGCTGCAGCCACGTGCCTGACTATGGTGATACACTGGCTCAAGTGCTGTAACGTAAGGCAGAAGGAATTCAGGTTCACCGGAATGTACTTTAGATACCTGTATTTAAAAAGCTGGTTTCTCCTCTAACTTAATTTCACCCCTGTGGCACAATGTGTACATGAGTACATGTCTTTTCCTGATCTGTACTTAAGACTTAATTAGGTTTTTTGTTTTTAACTGTGTGGGAGACAGTTTTCTCCAAAACAGCTTTTGATTGAAGTACAAAGGGCATATTTTCAATGTGGGCCATTTGTTGAGTTTGGATATATCCAAACACCTGTGATACCATCACCACATGCCCAGTGCTTGGCCAAATTGACTTGTGTCCTTTGTGGGGTTTTTTGTTTTGTAAAAAAACATTGATGGAAGGAGTGACACTGATGAAGGTGCCTTGTACTCATGAAACCCCCTTTGTGTAACTACTTAATGATAATTTTTAAAATTTAACAATCAAAAATTAAAAACAACATGAAACCTACCAGTGAGAGACAGATTTTGTTCACTTTTTAAGTAAAGAATGATTTCGTTAGAACAGTGGATGCCCTTTTCCTTTTTCCAAGTCCATAAATGTTTCTGATAGACATTCGTCTTGTACTTCTTTAGTTAACAAAAGGCAGCGGGACACATGCACTAAAATATGTGAAATGTCATGAGAGTGGGTTGTGGAGATGTGGGACCAAACTTCCTAAGATTATTGGAAATTATGGAATTGGAAATCATTTGGAAGTTTCTCGTTTAGAGAGAAGTAGGTTTTTTGAACTGTAAAAAATTGCCCTTTGGACAATTTTGACTTAGGAAAGTTGGCCATCTGACAGTGCAGGGGAAGTCTTCCTCTCTTAGTTTATGTCCCCATACAGTTAGTCCTTGGGATCAAAATTGCTTTACATAAGGTCTGAACTCTGAAGTCAGAGATGCTTTTTTGAAAGCAGAATAGAATTGTTGGGTAATCCCTTCAAAAAGATAGGTTAATTCTACTCTCTCTTCAGTTGAATGAGCCACCAGGCAGCATTTCTTTCATTTCTAGAGGAACTTTGATGCCAACTTAGCTTTAAAAAAATCCATGGGCTTCTTTACTTCTTGATTTGGTGTATAGGTCATCCTGTCTAAGTGGGAACATGAGCTCTTCAGATTTGAGGTAACTTTTCAAGTAATGGGTTTCATCCTAGTTCAAAGCAAGCTTTCTGACAGCAGGTGGCAGGCTTAACTTTTAATTAGTCTGTTTCAGCTCTCTTTTCCTCACCTCAAATAAATAGTCTTGGACCAGAATAGATGTAGGATTTTGTTTGTTGTTTATGCTTTGTTTCTTTTCCCTGTGGACAGGATTCAGGTACTGAGTTACAGTTTTTTCTCCCACACTAGGGCCTTATTAGTAGATAATAGAAGTGTATAATTCAACCTTCTTGTTTAAATTTGATTTCTTTTCTTTGACTTGTATTGAAACATGGAAACTCTGTTAATGGTTAATATTTCATGCTAGTATATATTCCATTGTCTGCTTTTACTAAAGTTTAAATATTTTTACTTATTGGTTAGTGGTGAACACTAATTGTAACTTTCAATAAAATTTCATTCACAGTTTTTATGATTGTGTTACCTAGATAACTTTAAAAGAAGTGGGGAGAGAGACCATATTTAGTTCTTTAAATTTATTAAGATTTGGAGTAGAGAGAAGGGAAATTTGTAGGATAAAAATGCCACTTTTTCTAATCTAAAGTCCACTAAGATTTATAAAATACAATCCTTTGAATTTGGACCTTGAACTAACCAAATTAAACACTTAGCTCAAAGTTATGCATAGATGTAGTAGTTAATGTAATGTAAGCTTGTGTCTTCCATGATTGTTTCATTTTACAGTGAGCCTAAGATTTAGTCAAACTTGAACTAGTCTTTTTCCCCCACTTCATTATGTGTGCTCTAGTTTGTACAGATGCTAAAATCTAAGATTAAGTCAAACTTGAACTAGTTTTTTTCCCCACTTCACATATCTGCTCTAGTTTGTACATGATGTTAAAATAAATTTCATAGGAAAGATTGATTTAAAATCATTAAAAGGAAAAAAATACCCTGCTTTGTGAATTCCATTCTCTTACTTCTTGGAAGAATCATTCTGGTGAGTTACTATAAATTCATAAATGGGTTTATACCTCTTTTATGCCTCTTAAAATTAAGCATCTGTGATTGAATAGTTAATATTTGGAGGTCCCAGAAAGCTAGTGATCTTTACTTTTGGAAAACACATTTGTTTTTTTGTTTGCTTGATTTGTGCTGGTACTAGGTCTTGACCCTGAGGGCCTGGGTGCTATTCCTTAAATTTTCATTCAAGGTGCTCTACCACTGAGTCACAGCCCTACTTCCAGTTTTTTGGTGCTTAATTAGAGATAGGGGCCTCTTAGACTTCCAGCTCACTTTAAACCATGATCCTTCTGAGCAGCTAGAACTACAGGCATGAATGACCCATGCCCAACTGAAAGCACATTTTTAAAAAGCTACTTCTCGGCAATAGGTATTTTGTTGTATGCTTTGCCTGCATGCTAAGCCAAATTGTACTGATGGTAAATTTCAAGCCTTTGAAAACTTTGTTCTACTTCATGATAGATAACTGTCCTAATTTTTTCTGTAAGTGATCGCTGAAGCATTTTTAAAATTATAAAAAGACTTCTAAGAGGAAAGTTACATAACCATTTACATTCAAGAACAATACTGTATGTAGAAACTTGCATTAGTATGGCCAGGATGATCATATGCTAATGTATAAATGCCTTGTCCATGACTGGAATCCTACGTTTTCCTGCTTTGGTGCATTGGTGCCTTTTTTTTTGACATTTTTTTCTCATTTTATCTTTTCCTTCCCAGAGAGAGAGAGAGAGAGAGAGAGAGAGAGAGAGAGAGAGAGAGAGAGAGAGAGAGAGTGAGAGTGTTTCTCCCATTCCTCCTTCAGGCTGTCAGGCCTAAGAAATAACAACAGGACTCTTGATTGTAACTATAAATGATGACATATTGCTCTTTGAAATGAGTATACATATCTGCTGGCAATATTTTATTGTCTTTCCCAATCTCATGGTTAATCTTAGATTCTTCCCCTCCCCAAGTTCAGTGCCCATCTTCAGTGTCTAGAATAAAACACAGAAGGGATTCTGTAAATATTTCTTTCTGAGTAGATCAGTGGGGAGGGAACCATTCCAGTTACTTACTTCATTATATATGTCTTGAATTATGGCAGAAAAGCTTACACTGGGCAATTCTGGTGAGCCACTACTTTGAATACTTTGTAAGATACCTTTTGTTTTAGACATGTAGTAGAAATAACTATATCATTTTCTGTTTGTATCAAGACACAATTGACCTATGTGAATTTAAAAATTTACCCAAGTATATCATTAACATTACCCGTTAAAGTGATATAAAGCAACAAAAATGTTTCATAGCCACATTAAAATGCTGCATAGGATTTTGCTTGTTTTTTTTTTTTTGGTTCCATGCACATTCATGTTTTATTTCAAAACATCTCAAATAAATAAGTTATAAATGGTCTTGTAAAGAATTGTGTATGTTCTTGAGGCCATCTTTTTTGCTGCTTCATCTCCAACACCTGAAAGTGTCTGGCACTTCACCCCATATCACTCAATAGATATTTGCAGGGAAGGGAAGAGTTATTTTGTTTTGTTGGGGTTTCTTTTTTTGTGTGTGCCATTACTGGAGCTTGAACTCTTGTTTGGCTTTTGTGTTCAACACTGACACTACTAGTTGAGACACTTACATCTTTTTGCTGGCTAATTGAAAGTAAAGGTCTCATGAACTTTCTATCCTTAAAACACAATTCTCAAATCGCAGCCACCTGAGTAGCTTGGATTATAAGTGTGAGGCACCAGTGGATTTTTTTCAAAGCATGTAAATGATTTAAAATTGCATTCTTGATGTTGTTGCCAAAACATCTATTCGTATTCCAAAGAAATTATGCAGCTGAAATCTTGTGACATTGTTTCCAGAATTGACATCTTTTCTTTCCCTCTACAGGGCCCATCCCGGGAAGGAAACATCATCCAGCTACCAAAGGTGTAGGTGCCCTCAACGGCTCAGTAGCCAGTGTAGATCCTGTCTTTGGTAATCAGCAGCTACATCTGGCTACTGGGTCTCTGGTGGCATCTTCCAGCTTCTGTTATGGTATCCTCCGCAAGGTTGAATTGAGCATTTTGTAATAGTGAAGGCATGCATGCACACACATGCACACACACACTGTTTGAGGTGTCAAATTCATATTAGTGGTGTGGGTTTTGGGAACTAATGATATTTTAGTAAACATGTGATCTGGTTATTTTAACTATGTGTTACTTTTTTCCCACCCTTTCTGCCTTTTCTCCATGAAAGGTATCATTTGTTATTTTTATATCCATCTCTTTTTATGTAATTTGATACCCCTCCATTCACCAAATCATCTGCATCCATAGGTACATGCATGTTTAATGCATATCTGGACCTGGGTTTTTTATTATTACTTTTCTATAATCTTTAAGTAGTTGTACAAAAGGGTTTTAATTCAACATACCATCTCATGAGTATCTTTCATCTTGATCAATATCACACGTTCCATTGTTCTCTGGACTTTTCAATGTCATACTGAGAGTTACATGCTGATTAAATAAAGATACCTTGATTCAGTAGTTTAAAGAAATTTTACTCAAAATAGTTGAGTCCTAGCATTTCTGACTTTAGGCTACCTTTTCTCCATGGTAGACAAAGACAACTTGAAATTCTGATATCTTGAGGGCAATGGACAACATTAAAATCAGATATAGTGGAAATGATTTTCAGGCCAAACCTCCAGGTCTTGAGGCATGAACCTGGCATACAATGTAGATTTCTGTGTTTGTTAAGCAACAGCTACATTGTCTGCTGGGTTTCAGGCTACCTGGAATCATGTTCTCCATTAGCTGTCTTATCAATGTTGTTTCTGTAATGTTTCTGAATTTTCCAGGAACTATACATCAGTGGAATTTCTCATTGGACGCAGCACAGGAAAAGTACTCCATGAAAGCTAATCATCTTTCTATAGTTTCATTATGATTTCACTCCAAATGGTGTATCAGTAATAAGATGAAATGTCATCCTTCATCCTTCCTGCTTCAACTCTCAAAGACACTTTTACATATGTTATTACAAACTGATACTTGGTTTCTGTTTGTAATAAGGAAGTGTGGCATCCATGGCCCTATAATCACTGCTTGAATTTCTCCTCATTTTGATTTCTGGCCCACCTCCAAAAGCCTGATCACTGTTGCTTTCTTCCTTACCATTGCCCCCATAGCTTTTACAAATGAACCTCAGTCACAGCAGAATCTGATTCTTTGACTCTGCCTCAACATCACTCCACCATTTTTCCCCTGGAAGAGAACTCTGGAATTCAGGCAAACTGAATCAGCTGCCACTGTAAATCTCTATGACACTGAAAGAAGAGCAGCTCAGACACCAGTTTGCAGTATAAAAGGAAGAAGAGAGTGGAAATAGCTTCTAGAAAGCAAGTTTCATATTGGAAAGCACAAGTTTTCCAGTGTGGTTTCTTGTGATTTTTTTAAATACAATTTTGTTGTTATAATTATGATGTACAGGGGATTACAATTTCATAGGTCATATAATGAGTATGTTACTTTTTTGGGAAAATGTTTCTACTCCTTCTTTTGCTTTCCCCCAGTTTTCTATCCCTGTTCACAAGTTACATAGTTCATGTATAATAAAGTTTCTTTACCAATTTAAGCTTATGTTTTGTAGAAACTAGCAATTTAGAATAAAATTCATAATAAAAGAAATGTGTTTTTAAGGAGAATTTGTTAATGGTTTATTATATGAACTGGAGGTTTTTTTTCAAGTCCTTTTCAATTAATATGAATTGATAGATTGAAGGTAGAAAATGAATATAAACAATGCAAAGGTCCATGTTTGTACCTAATAGTTTATAGTGATATCATGTGGTTTTGTCACCCCCTTCAGTAAAAATAAAGCTAATGACTTGGACTTTTGAAAAGATTGTGGTCTCTTGTATGTTATTCACTTAATAAGTAATAATTATCTAAGGGACAATGTTTCCCTTCATTCCCACATGGACAAGAGTCTTTATATCCTCTTGCCTGTCATTAAACAAAGAAGAGTTGATATTGAATTCCCCTAGTTTCCCCTCAAGTCTGGTATACCAGTATTGGAAGCATTTAAAACCTTGAGATCTGGAGTGATGAGTCAGTCTGTCTTTCATATGCTAAGATGTGTAGCCAGGGACTCCTGTTGAAATTCAATAATAAGAATAGGGAAAAAAAAAAGTTGAAACTTATACCTCCATTCCCTGGCTTTAAGACTTTGAGACCATATGCATCCTTTTTTGCCTTCTAGTACCAGGGATGGATCTCAGAGCCTCAACCATGCTAAGCAAATTACCACTTAGCTGCATCTTGTTAATCATGATTTGGGTCCAGTGGTGTTACTTTAACAAAGTACCATTTCCTCAATTCTGAATGATGAGAAAAGCCATGGGCATGATCTGGAGAGATAGTCTTCATGTGATCCCACTGTTAGGAAACATCAAGTGGATGAAAGTGAAGAAAGGGGACAGAGACCTCAACAGATCAGAACAGACTGACTATTCATCGCTGCAGAGGGGCTCCCAAGTAATGCCAAACAAATAAAGGGCATGGAAATGGGGAGTCCATGATTTATTTAGTCAAACAAGGAAATTGGTCCAGACAGTTGGCAAGAGGTTCTCCCTGCCTGGAGCAATGCATACTTTCAGACAGGTGAAGGTTTCCCTCCTGAAAAATTGCTTCAAGGTGCGGACTTTCAAGAAATGTTGGGGGTGGGGGCAGTCAAGTGGGCCAAGAAGGCAGCATTGAGTTAGAGGAACAAGGAAGATTCCCATCGCTGGCAATGTGAAAGCATAAATAAAAGCAGAAAGCTCTGTTCTTACATACTTGGAGGAGCAGAGAGCCCCTTTGATCCCAGCCTTTTATGGAGGCCTTAATCCCATCCAAGAGGGTAGGGGCCATCATTAATCACCCATAAAGACTCCATCTCAGTATCCTACATGGGTGAATGTTTCAACATAGATTTTGAAAGGGTGCATTCAGACCAGGTTGGTCGTTCCTCCCCTCCCCCAAATTCATATCTTTTGACACGCAACCTAATCTGAATGTCCCCCTTAATGTTCCAGCAATTAAATGCTCATTTTAATACTATTACATTTGGAATTAAAATTCAATATAAATGGGAGAGGGTACAGAAATCATGGCTAGTGGTTTGATCATCTGTACATCATGAACCTTCCTTTCCTCCAAACGCTGAAGCTCAGTTACTAAACATCAAGTAGAATGACATGGAGAAGGAATGGAAGCCTAATGCTCTTTCCCACATTCCTTGCTCTATTTTTGCTTCCATCTGGCTGTTCCTGACATGTATCTTTTACAATAAGCTAGTAATAAAACCTGTCTGAGTTCTGCAAGCTGTTGTAACAAATTACCAAGCACAAGAAAGTATTCTTTGGAATTCCTTCATTTGTACCTGGTGAGAAGTCCAAATTGCCTAGAACTAGCAATTGACACCTCTAGAGCCACTCATGTACATGATAGCAATTCTAAGTAGACCCTGTTGGAACAGTTGAATATTCCCCAGTTGATATCCTAAAACTCCTACCCATTTGATGTCAGAAGTAGTGACTGAAAAAGGTACAAATGACTAGAGAATTGTTCTCACTTTTTGTGTGCGTCACTGGAATCCCAGGAAAGATGGATATTCATTTTGGGATCTATATGGAAGAGCAAGGTGCAGCAACCAGACTGTATTGCTTGATTTTGTTAGAATTTGCATCTGCATTCAAGGACTTGAACTTGTTAGGCAAGCGTTATACCATTTAAACCACTTTCCAGCCCTGTTTTCATTAGCTGTTTTTCAAGTAGGTTGCTCTCTCTCTCTCTCTCTCTGTCTCTCTCTCTGTCTCTCTCTCTCTCTCTCTCTCTCTCTCTCTTTCTCTCTCTCTCTCTCCCCCTCTCTCCCTCTCTCTCTCCCTCTCTCTCTCCCTCTCTCCCTCTCTCCCTCTCTCTCTCTCTCTCTCTCTCTCTCTCTCTCTCTCTCTCTCTCTCTCTCTCTCTCTCTCTCTCTCTCTCTCTCTCTCTCTCTCTCACACACACACACACACACACACACCAGCTATCCTGAACTGAGATCCTACTATTTATACTTTGTTGTGTAGCTGGGATAACAGATGTGTGTCAGTAAATGACTTATTTGGTTGAGATTGAGTCTCGCTAATAGCCCAGGCTGGCCTCAAACCACAATCCTTTGAATTTGTGTCCTGCGCCACTACACTTGGCTTTATTTTTTTTAACTTCATTTTGAAATAATTTGCAAAACACTGGTGAGAACTTAATACAGTGCAACAAGTTTGTAAAAGTCTTTCAATTCTTCAAAACGTAGAGACTGCAAATATCCACTCTTAAATGTATACCCAAAAGAACTGAATACAATGAACAAATACATATATACCCATATTCATTGCAGCACTATTCCTATTCACAATAGCCCAAAGATGGAAATGGCCCCAAGGTGATAAATGATGAACAAAATGTGTCACATTCATACATACAATGAAATACAAAACTATAAAAATTAATTTCATATTTAACGACAATGCAGATGAACCTCAAAAACAGTATGCTTAGTAAAGGAAGCCAGACACAAAGGATTGAATATTGTATAATTCCATTCAGATGAAATGTCTAAAATAGACCAGTATAGAGACAATAGAGAAGTGGGGGAAGGGAGTGTAGGAGGGGAGTGACTGCTAATGGAGACAGCTTCTCTGGGATGATAAAAGGGTATGGAATTAATGTTCTGGTGGTGGTTGCACAACTTTGTGAATATACTAAGAACCACTGAATTATACCCTTTTAGTGATTTATATGGTATGTGAATTAGATGTCTAAAAATAATATGGCTAAGTGCCCACATGCATTGAATTACCAAAATATATGTACATCAGGTATTATGTAAAGTAATAATGTAATATTATGTAAAGAAATTAACACTGATGTACTATGATCTTACAGACTCTGGTTCAGATTGCACCACTATTGTCCTGTTTCTGGTTTAGAATCCAGTCTTAAGATATCCCTCTCTTTGTCATGTCTCTAGCCTTTAATCTGAAACTATTTATCAGGTTTTGTGTTTCATGACTTTGACACTGAGTACTCAGCTGGTTCCTTCGGCCTTAAGTTTGGTTTACATATATTTGTTAAGAATACCTTAGTGCATCATATCAGGAGACACATCATGTCAATCTGCCCCATTAGTAGTGGTGATGCTTAACATGGATCATTTGCTTAAATTTTGGATCTTGGCTATTCAAGCTTTTTTTTCAGTAATAGTAATGGAATCCAGGGCCTTGCACATACTAGACAAGCACTTTGTCATTGACTGAAGTACACACCAGTTTTGCAAATTTTCTTTGTATCACCATTGTGTACTTCTATTTTACCTCACATACCACACATAAACAGCTATGTTTGACACATATTAGTTTAGATTTTTCTTGAAAATCATGTAGCATGTTTTGATATGTATAATTAATTAATGCAAATTAAATTATGCAATTATGAGTGGTATTGTTTCATATCTCATTCTGTTTCTTTTTTTCTTTTTTTTTATTATGAAAATACCATACAGAGGGGTTACAATTACAATTAGATTGGCATCTTATTTTCTTTTACTTACTGGTTTTAAAACTCAACCATGTTGCTTCTAAGTCAGCATCTTAATCCAGAGTGGACCATCCACATTTCATCTATGCATTTCCAGTAATGAACCCCAAATGAAAACCAATTCCTTGACACTACAACAACATTGTAGTGGGCATCTTAATACATATATCCTTTGGTCTGTGTAGGAAATGATAGAGAGTATAGAATGAGGAATAAAGTAAGTCATGGGAGATATACTCTCTCTCTCTCTCTCTCTCTCTCTCTCTCTCTCTCTCTCTCTCTCTCTCTCTCTCTCTCTGTGTGTGTGTGTCTCTGTACTTAATCAGTGAATGAGGCTTGCTATGCACATTCTTGCCAATAATTCATATAATGAAGCTGTTTCAGTCAAAATGTGAAGTGATATTTTGCATTTCTCTGTTTAGTAGTGATTATGAACATCTTTTCACATACATTTGAGCCTAAATTTCCTGTTCATGTCTTTTTCCGAAACACTTAACTTTTTTGGGGGGTGGGGTGGGGGAGGGCGGTTGTGGGGCCTGAACTTTGGGCCTAGGTGCTGTCCCTCAGCTCTTCAGCTCAAGGCTAGCACTCTACCACTTGAGCCACAGTGCCACTTCCGGCTTTTTTTTTTTTTTTGGCTTATGTGGTGCTGAGGAATCGAACCCAGGGCCTCATGCATGCAAGGCAAGCGCTCTACCACTGAGCCACCTTCCCAGCCTTACTTTTTTTTTTTTTTTTAATTAAACAAGATTATAAGGAAAAGGCAATGGAAGGGGATGAGTGACTGTAAAAAGGGAATGAAACAAATCCAGCAGGAATACTGTGTATTCTTGTGTACACGTTTGATTTTTTTTTTTTAAGTAGGAAATGAGTCTGGAGAGGGGAATAGACAGGATGGGGAAAATGATGGAAGAAGTGGCTCTGATCAAGGCATGGGACATTTAGATGGACATGTTCAATTGTAACCACCGTGTACAAACTTTTACATTCCAGTTAATTTAATTTAAAAATTAAAAAAATCATGCTTATGAGATGCATGCAAAATAAGTGAATGAAAAACACATTAAATAGATTTGTGCAGCTGTCATCTAGGACAAGAAATGGAACATTGCCAATATCTCAAACTCATCCAGTCATTATTTCTCCCTCCCCAAAAGTAACTGCCATCTTGAATCCTAAAAATGTAACTTAGTTCTGCTTATTAACAAACTTTCAATAAGTAGTGGTACATGATTTTTTTTTGTTTGACTTATTTTGCTCAGGAGTAACTATGAGGTTAATTCATAATGTATAGGTATAATTTGTTCATTTCATTCTTGCAAATTTTGTCAGTTGTGGGGCTTAAACTTGGGGCCTGGGAGCTGTCCCTCAGCTCTTTTGATCAAGGCTAGCACTCTACCACTTTGAGCCACAGTGCCACTTCTGGTTTTTGAGTGGTTAATTGGAGATAAGAATCTCACAGGGACTTTTCTGCCTGGGCTGGCCTCAAACCACGATCCTTAGATCTCAGCCTCTGGAGTAGCTAGGATTACAGGCATGAGCCACTGGTGCCCAGCTTCATTCCTGCATTTTAATCAGTGTTAGCAAACACTGATTGATTGGGAAAATTGTTATGAACAAGTCAGCCTTAGAAGACAATGGCAAATACTTTCATGTAGTGACTGTTCACTCCTATCAACTATTTAGGAGATAGTTGCTCCATAACCCTATCAACACAATATTGTAAATCATCTTAATTTTATCCACTCTAGTATATGTAGTAGTATCATGGTATATTTAATTTGATTACTAATTTAGTTGCATATCTTTTAAACATTTTTATTGGCCATTTTGGTACCTACTTTAGCAATACACTTCTTTGGTCATTATATTGGATAGGGCTATTTGTTGACTCATAGGAATTCTTTATATATTCTAGATAGAGGGTTTTATTTTGTTGCAAATTTTCTTTGCCATTTTTATTTCCTCAATGGTGTCAACAATAAAAAGTTTTCAATTTCGGGGGCTGGGAAGGTGGCTCAGTGGTAAAGCGCTTGCTTTGCATGCCAAAGGCTCTGGGTTCGATTCCTCAGCACCACATAATCAAAAATAAAAAAGCCGGAAGTGGTGCTGTGGCTCAAGTGGTAGAGCGCTAGCCTTGAGCTGAAGAACTGAGGGACAGTGCCCAGTCCCAGAGTTCAGGCCCCACGACCAGACCCCCCCCCCAAAAAAAAAACCCCAAAAAAGTTTTCAATTTAATGTAATCTAATCTATTGATCTTTTTTCATGTGTTGCTTTTGTGTGTCATTCTAAGATATTTTGTACTTCAAAAGTTTTAATTTTTTTGTTTCTTTCATTTACATTAACTATTTTCCTGAAGAATAATTTTATGAATCACATGTATTAGATAATAAAAGTAATTTCTGAATATAGGGATTTACAATTTATCCAACATTTGTAGAAAATACATTCTACTACTCTGCAGTATAACCATAATGAATCAAATGTCTCTAGATGTTTATCTCCTATTTTATTGGCTTGAGTACTCTTGGACTAATAGCACATTGTCTATTTTTTTTACTATAACTATATATACACATATATTTAATATCCACTAGAGTCCTTGTTCTTTGGTATTTTTTATGTTGCTTTGTATATTTTAGATTCTTTTCATCTATGTTTTAAGTTTGAAAATCTATTTTCTATTTTGATGAAAATGTTAAGGTTTTAATTGGAATTTTATGTAGTCAATTTGAGGAATAGTGACACTTTTATTTTACTGACTCTTCCAACATGTGAACATTGAGATCTCTTCATTGGTTCAGCTTTAATTTCACAATATTTTCACAGTTTTATGTGGAGAGCACTATTATACATTAGATTAAATTCTAGCTATCTAATCCTTTGTGATATTACTATAAATGCCATTTTCTTACATGTTCACTTTTCAGTGGATTTTTTTCGGTTATATAAAAATGCAGGTGGGGTTGATTTTGTATGCAGCAACTTTGCTAAGCTTACTTGTTAATTTCAGATAAACTGAAGATTCTTTTCAACTTTTTGAGGAACACAAATATATCTATAAATGTGTTCTTTTTCCCTTTTTAAATCTTCATATTTACATTTTACCTAGTAACTGTATTGACTAGATCATGAATTGTAGTATTGAGTTGACAGAGGGCATCCTTGTCTTAGTCTCAAGGGGAAACCTTTCAAAATTTACCCCCAGTAACATGATATTCTCACCAGCTTCTTTCTAAATAGAACTTTTAATGCAATTTACTGCTTTCCTGAGGTTAAGAATTTTATCATAAGTTGACAGGGAATTTGATTTAATCCTTTTTCTGCATTTATTGAAATGATCACCTAGTTCTTGTCTCCTTTGTTTAATATGGCAATTGTTGTTGATATGAAGTATAGTTTGCATATATTAAAATAGGCCCATTTTAAATACTGCTTATGATTTAAAGAGGTTTAATAAGTGATCATCACAATCAACATATAAAGCTTTCTATCACCCTGTCATTCTGCCTTGTGCCTCTTTGTAGGTCATTTCCAAATCTGCTTTCTAACACTATCAAACTCTCCTTTCTAGAGTTTTACCTATATGTGAGTATACAGTATTAGCCTTTTGAGCAAAGCTGTTTGACTTGGCAGAATGTTTTTGAGATTTATCCCTGTTGAGTGTCGTTTGTTCTTCCTTATTGCTGCTGAGTTGAATTGTATTATATGGGCCTATTACACTTCTTTATTCATTTCTCTTTCAGTAAACATTTGGGTTGGTTTTGGGTTTTGACTATTAAGAATAAAGCTTTCATGAACATTCACTCTTTGTATGGACATAGATTTCCTTTGCTCTTGAGAAAATAGCCTAGAGTTGTGGGCAGGTATATTTGTAATTATATAAGAAACTACTAAACTGTTTTCCAGAGTGATTGTAATACTATATATTCTCACCTACACTTTATGAGCAATCCATTTGCTTTACATTCTTGCTGACCCTTAGTTCTAGAAATCCCCTTGCATTTTAGCCAAACTAATTGATGTGAGAAGAATTTCACTGTGATTTTAATTTACACATTCCTAATGACTACAGATATTCACCTTTTGTGTATTTAGCTATCATATTTTTATTCAATATCTCTAAGTATATTTTGTCCACTTCTAGGTATTATTAGATGATTAATCAAGACAACCATGAATTGTTAGGTGACTTGATTTTCTTAAATCTGACAATAGATCAGGACTTTATTTGTGTGTGTGTGTGTGTGTGTGTGTGTGTGTGTGTGTGTGTGTGTGTGTGTGTGTGTGTGTGTGTGCTAATAGTGGGGCTTGAACTCAGGGCCTCACACTCTTACTTAACTTTTATCACTCAAGGTTTGTGCTCTACCCCTTGAGCCACACATCCACTTAAGTTGTTTTGCTAGTTAATTAGACATAAAAGTTTCACAGACTTTCTTGCCTGGGCTGGCTTCAAACTGCAATACTCAGATCTCAGTCGCCTGAGGTAGGATTACAGGTGTGAGCCACCAGTACCCAGCTCAGATCAGGACTTGAGAACTGTTAATATTAAAAATGTAGATGTACTCATTACCTGTAAACAAAGCTTTAGTTTAATTGTATTGGACAAATAGGACAAAATACCACTTTTCTTTTATAAACATTTTTCTAAATCTATTGTCTCAGCATGCTAAATGCCATTCACAGGATTAGTTAGGCAGAATGATGACATACAAAAACATTAATTTCCCATGTTTTCCCTTATTTACAATAACTAGTATAAGCCGAGGACAAGCAGAAAAGGTCAAAAGCTAAGTACATATGACCTTATAAGATGATGTTAAGTGAAATGAACCCCAAGATAGGGACACAACTTGTTTTTTTTTCTTTCTTGATATTGTTTTAATATATCTAAAATGTACTATGTGATTTTTTGTTTCTCTTGTATGTTCTTCCCCCTGGTATAACCCCTGTTTTCACTGTCTTTGATTTTGGTGCCCTGCATCTTCTATATACATTTTTCTAATTATGGGAGGGAAAGGGAAATAACAAAATGCTGAAACAATGATACAGGATGACCCATTGTAACAATGAGATGTACAAGACACTATGTAAAAAACGAACTTTACAACTGGGGGTGGAAAGAGGAGTTGGGGATGTGGGGAGGGAAGGAATGGTAAGGGCAAAACAAAGGGGGAGGTAACAATGCTTAACAGGAGATGTACTCATTACCTTACTCATGTAACTGGAACCCCTCTGTACACTATTTTTACAAGAAAAAACAAAAACCATTATTTTTTTAAAAAAAAAACTAAAGGAATAAATAAGGGAGGAATAACAGTTTAAAAAGAAATGTACTCATGTAACTGTTAACCCTCTGTATATCACCTTTACAATTAAATAAAATAAAATAAAACATGAGCAGTGCATACCTGTAATTTCTACACTGAGGCAGGAGAATACCCAGTTCCAGGACAGCCTATGTTTCATAGTGTGACCTTGTCTCCGAAACCAAACCAAATCACAATGGACTAGAGCCTATTCACAAGACATGAAAAAGGAGAATTTTAAGTAGGTATTCCTCCAAAACTGATTCAAAGTGAGCACAGTTGTGTGACAGGATATACTTTTTCTGACCCTCCCCCCATTCGTTCCAGAACAAATGCATAATTGGCATACAAAAAAAAAAGATTTAAACAGAACAAGCTTGCAAATTCTGTATTTCTAGCTGTTGAAACATTATTTGGATAGCTGAGATTATCTCTAGCGACGCAACAAGAACCAACAGTTAAGCAACCAGAATGCTACAGTAATTGAATGCATGACCCTTCCTCTTTTGGCACGTTCCTTGTAATCCTCTTCTAGAAGCTGCAAACGTCTATTCAGTTTGATTATCTGTCGTCTTATTGAAGCCGCATCTACAGCAGTTATGTCCTCCAAAATCCCTTCGAGTGTTGTGTCTGCATTTGAAATGGCATGCCTCAGATTATGTGGAGGACTGATAGTGGCGATCGGAAATCTGCCATCCAGCACTGGTCTGCGATTTTCGTCTAGCACGGCTACAATATGGCGGTAAGCTCTGTGAGTAGAAGCCTGGATAAGTGATAAAATGCCATGAAGAGAGGAAAGGTTAGCTCTGTCTTCCGGGAACATCTGGAGAAACGAGTCCGGAGTTTGCTGTGGTAATGGTGGTAGGATAGGATGATCGATGACTTAACTATCCATTTTGATGAACAACATTCTCACCCAGAGTCCTGTCTCTTTCGACTTGTCGACTACATAGATTTCTTCATTTTCAGGAGTTAGGAGCTCTTTTTAAATCGAGAAATCGAGTGATCTTTCACTCAATGTAAGGACATGGGGTGATGTACCAAGATCTAAGAGGAGTAGCCTAAATAAGGTCTGTTGGTCTAGAAAACAGAATGTCCTTGTCATTCCTACCATGACAACTGTCTCTGTACCTGCATCATCACAGTAGCATTTGGAACCTTGACATTCTTGTTCCAGGTCAGCTTTTGGTGGCACTCTTTTTTATTTTATTTTTCTCTAAAAGCCTTACTGAGGGACTAGTAATATTGGTATATTCATTTTGTACTGAATTCCAGTCATTTCTACCATCTTGGCAGCAGTGAAAGAAGGAAATAATGTCCTTATTTTTGCGTGGGAACCAGCCACAGTACTTCTCATGAAATTTTGGAATTTGCTTCACTGTGCACTTGCTGGATATAAGATGTAGCACTTTGACTGTGCCCCTAGGCTTTGGGAGAGGTCCTTGATAAAGGCAGCTGGGGTGGGGAGAGGTGCTCTCTGTTTGGTTACTTTCAATCCTTTAGATTTTCATGCAAATTTTAGAACTAGCTTTATTTTTTTCATTTCTACAAACCAAAACATGGGATTTTCATTAAGATTACATACAATCTACAAATATTTTGGGGCACCTTCCTCTTTCCTTGGTACCATTTTTTTGGTTTACTGCCCTTTTCTTTCCTCCAGATTAATTCTTTTTTATATTAATTTTTATGTTGTTGTAAAAGTGATTGCAGAGGGGTTACAGTTACATAAGTCATAAAGAGTACATTTCCTTTTGGACCATGTCACCCCTCCCCTTTCTTTGTCCCAGTTTTTCCCTCCTTTCCCCACCCACAAGTTCTACAGTTCATTTTTTTTCAATTTTTTTATTGTGATTAAGTGGTTACATAATTTCTCAAATTTCACAGTATTGTGGGATAGTGAAGCTTAATTAAAGTCACAAACACATTCTAACTTTCATGGAGCAAATTGTCTATCATGGTCTATAACATTTATGAGTTCTATGAGCTTTGTGATATAGTTATTTCTTCCACATTGGGTGATATGAACATTTCTTTTGTTTTGCATAACATCAGCTGTTCCCTCTTTCCCACTTGTTCCCTCCCTCCCATCGCTGCCATTGAGTTGCTTAGTTCATTTTGATCAATGTCCAGTGCAGCTGATGGGTCCTGCTGTTGTATGTTTTTCCCTGATTCCCTCTAGTTCTGTGTCCTCCTCCTGGTTTCCCTCCGTTATGCACATATAAACCATATATGTGATCAGCAGCATGGGGTTATTTAGAAGTGATTTGACCAGATGAGTGGAAGTCCTTTGTTTCTTTAGTCTTGTTAATTTTGTCGTATCACCTCACATTTTGGATTTAACATCCACTTATCAGGGAGACCATGTGCTGTTTGTCTCTTTGCTCTTGGCTTACCTCGCTCAACATGATTTCTTCTAGGTACATCTATTTCCCTGCAAATGCCATTATTTTATCATTTCTAATGGCTGCATAATATTCCATTGTGATAGATACCACAATTTTTGGATCCATTCATCAGTGGTGGGACATCTGGGTTGTTTCCATATCCTGGCTATTGTGAACAGTGCTACAATAAACATGGAGGTGCATGTGTCTTTGTATCCTGGTTCCTGTTGTTCAGGGTAGATGCCTAGAAGTGGTATGACTGGGTCATAAGGGAGGTCAATATTTAGGTTTCTGAGGAGCCTCCAGACTGCTTTCCAAAGTGGTTGTATAAGTGTACATTCTCACCAGCAGTGTTATAGGGTTCCTCTTTGCATCCCTTCCAGCATTTGTCATTGGCTGACTTGAGGATGTGGGCCATTCTGTCCAGATTAATTCTTATGTATCTTTTTGTCGCTTAGTATTTTTATGTACTTAAAAAAATTATTTGTTAGGTGATGGTGGCTCATGCCTGTAATCTTACCTACTCAGAAGGCTGAGATCTAAGGATTGCAACTGGGAGCTAATCCTGGCAGGAAAGCCTGTGAAACTCTTTTCTTTAACTACAAAAGACAATAAAAGCCAGAAGTGGAGCTGTGGCTCAAGTGATGAAAGCACTAACCTTGAGCAAAAAGGTTCAGGGACAGTATCCAGGCCCTGAGTTCAAATCCCAGTACTGGAAAACAAAAATAGTTTACATCTGATTCTTTTCCATTCCTCCTCTCAGTGGGCTTGAATACATTGGATAATGTATCACTTTCATCTTTTATTTTTCAAAGAAATTTGTCCCAAAATTTCTGATTTTTGGTCTGTTTGTTCCACAGACCTGTTAATTACATTCATTCCCATATTAGGGTTTTTTCCCTCTCTCTCTACCTCCCTTCCTTTTCCTCCCTCCTTTTGTACATATTTTTTCACATAGGATCTCATTATGTAGCTCAACCTGCCCTCAAATTTACAGTCCTTCTGCTTCACCTGCTTGAGAGCTAAGATCAAAGGCATATACTTACATGCCTAACTTTTCTCTTCTTCTTGGCTTGACTGTGCTACTGAATTATGTCTTCCTTGTTCTTAGTTTATTATCTTTATTGGTAAGCATACTCCCCATTCATTTCCCAAGAAACACAACATATGAGGCCAATTTTTTTAGATTCTGTGTTTCTTTATTTTTCCCCTTCATACTTGATTTGTAGTTTCTCTAGGTTGTAGATCAGTAAATTGGAAAGTATTTTTCTTCAAGTTTTGATGGCATGATTCCATTGTTTTGGAAATATTACTGGAGGGGAAATAAAATACTGTCTGGGTCCCTTATCCTTTATGTAAAAGGAGTTTGTTCTTTATGGATTTTTAACAATCTCTTTCTCTAAAAAAAAAACTCCTTTTTTGGTCTCAAGTAATTTAAAATTGTATCTCTTGTACCACTACAAAAAATAATAAAAAATAAAGAAAATAAGAATAAATGCAATTCTGTCTCAAGATGAATCTATTTTCATCCTTTCAGAGGAGTCTTTTCAAACTAGAGATTTAAGTTTTTCCATTTGGGGGAGATTCTGTAATTATTTTATTGATAATATTGTTCGTTATGCTTTGTCCTAGTTTGTGTTTGGAGAACACAGGAACAAGAGAGGGGAATAAATAGCCTTTTCATAGATCTTACAAGCTTATTTGCCTTTTAAACTATTTGAATTTAAAGAAACCAAATTATAAGGAAGAAAAAAGAACACATTTATTATAAAATGGAATAATTTATAAAACTTAAGAACTCATAATAATATGTCAGCAAATCACTTTAAACACTTCAATTTCCATCTCCATAATTAGCACAGGTTATTCAGATTTGGGTCTTTTTAAGTCCTCTTTTTCGTTTTTCTCCTATTTTTACCCCCCAGTATTTTTTGTTCCATTTTGTATGCTATTTTCTCAACTCCCATTATATTCTTAAATTTCATTTCCAACATCTCTTTTAACTCTGAGTGTTAAATATTCTTTTCTCACACAATTTCTAAAAAATTATTTAAGTAGCTGTATATTCATACACTATTGCTCTTATTTCTCAGATATGGTATCTTATTCTCTGTGTATATAAATAATGCCCCTTCCCCCCTCTTTTTTTTTCTTTACAATTTTCTTTTCTCTTGCAAAGTCTATTTTCTGCTTTGTTTGGTTGTTTTGTTAT
Organism: Dipodomys merriami; assembly: GCF_024711535.1. Lineage (NCBI taxonomy): Eukaryota > Metazoa > Chordata > Mammalia > Rodentia > Heteromyidae > Dipodomys > Dipodomys merriami. The sequence goes on from NW_027204492.1 coordinate 88,329,296, forward strand.
TTTTTAGTTCTGATAATCTTGACTAACCTGAAACATTGTATTGTTTTCTATATAGAAGTAGGTATTTTGAACTCTATGAGGCACAAGAAAGTTATTTGCTTGATTATTTCATTAGGAAATCTCTAATGCTACTATCTTTGTCCCCTGTGAATGGATAGGATTCCCAAGAGTAGAACTTTATTTTCTCTTGGGAGCATTTGAGAAGCTTAATAGTAGGGAAGAAAGCCCACTATACAACAATTAATACATAAGCTTTCCCTCAACATTTTTATGTTCATTATGTATCTCTGCTATCATCTGTACATGATGTTCTCCCACCTAGTTCAGAGACTTACTGTCCTTGTTTGCTACAATAAATAAACTTCAGTCCTCTGCTATGATCTATCTCTTCGTTGTTTGGAATGGAGGAGGTATTTTGGAACCTACTTTCGTCTTTAAAGATTTTTTTTTTAATAAAGCCACCTCTTTTACAAATTATTACTATGTACTTGTCCAAAGAGGTTACTATACCATAAGTCAGATTATGAGTACAATCTTTCTTGATCAATGTCACTACTCCATCATTCTCCCCCATTTCCACCTCCTAGCCTTATTTATCATCAAGTTATGTAGTCCAATTTTTACATAATGTATATTGAATATAATGTCTTCATGTTCTCACTCATCCTGTCTCTATTCATGGAAACTGCCTCTTTTCAGTCTTACATTCATCACTATTTTTAGTTACTAATAATTTAATTCTTAATCCTTAAGGACATTTTCAGATGCAAACTGGTTGTTTCTTTGATTTCTCAGTGCTGGCTTAGAATTGAAATGAGTTGAGCCTTTTACATCAATTATCATCTTTCCATCTGCTTTCCAGCTTTCATAAATTTATTACTCTTGTCTTCTCTTTGTTCTTGTGGCTCTATGGCAAAAATAAATGTTCAGTAGGTCATGATTATCCAGAACAAAGCCTCCCCTTTAGCATATATTCATTGTGCTATTCATGTGTTTACTGATGAACTTTTTCTTCCCATTGCCCACTGTCCTTATCGTCCCTCAATTTAACCAGATGCTCACATGTTCAGTGTAATTAATAATGCTGCCATAATGCTCTGAAGGATAATTGCCAACTGCAGTGACACTGTAGGGAGAAATCATATGTGTGTAAATGTTTGTACCTGTATGTACACTCATACACACATACACACACATGCACACACAGAGTGAATAGGTTGAATTTTTACCTAAGTAAAAACACAGAATACTCAAAAACAAGAATATCTTTTCCCAAACATTTCTTTCCCAAGCATCTTTGCCCCAGCATATCTAGAAAGCTGACAAAATATTGAACATGTAAAATTGGGTTTCATTTTTATTTTTTAACCTGAAATTTATTTTAAAATTTTATTATCTTTAAGCAATTGTGCAAAGGGGTTTTAATTCAACAGATCAATTTATGAATACAATGCATCTTGATCAATGTCACCCCTTGAGAAATTCATTTGAAAGTATGCCATAGTTCCAATGAGAAAGCATGAACACAAATAGTGTCCTTACAAGAAAATATTTAGAGATATCCTGGAACATCAGATACAGCATCAGACAGTAAATGGACAAGTAATTCCTGAGCATTTGATGCCCATGTAAAAGATAGAACTGAGTATGTACCCAAGTGCCCTTGGGCATTTTCTTTGTCCATTTTCCTGATGTTTTGAGAAGCCTGTTTCCCTGTTAGTCTGCCTGTATTCTTTTATAAAATACGTCTTTTTACTAGGGTAGCTCTAATCTTATGCCTGGTCAAAAGATCATCTAACATTAAAATTTCATACAATCTCCCGAATGTATTACTTTTGTGTAGATAAAATAAAACTATATTGGTGTTCAAATGAGTCCTGTTATAGAGGTCACTTATTATTAGTGACATCACACTCTATTAATCCCATGCAATGATGGACCCATAATAAGCCATACAGAAGTGTGCAAGTTTAAAGTTTGTCCTCTGATTTGAGGTACTACCAAATGGTTTTCCTTTAAGGAATATATTTTGATTTTATGTAATGCTAGCACAATAGGACTGTGTATAGTATGGATTCATTTAGTTACAGAAACTTCAAAAAATGTGACAAGGGGGGCTCGGAAGGTGGCTCAGTGGTAGAGCGCTTGCCTTGCATGCATGAGGCCCTCGGTTCGATTCCTCAGCACCACATAAGCAAAAAGAAAAACGCTGGAAGTGGCTCTGTAGCTCGAGTGGATGAGCACTAACCTTGAGCTGAAAAGCTGAGGGACAGCGCCCAGGCCCAGAATTCAGGCCCCATGACTGGACCCCCCTCCAAAATGTGACAAGATGCTAAGGACCTTCATGTGGTCTTTAGAAGGATGCTTGCTATAAGGACTGTAACAACTGCTTGAAAATCTATTTGCAGAGAATATTTTTCTAGCAAGCATCCAAAACAGTAAACATGAATTCAAAAAGACCATGATTAGAAAGTTTTTGATTAGTGAGTTTTATCACCTGCATGATTAATAGTTGAGTAAAAGTTCAATAATTATTAATACCATGAGTTCTTAAGATATTTAGTTTTTTGGACCAATTGAACTGAATATACTCAAATGTATTCAAATGTACTCAAATCTCAGATGCAAGGAATTTTGTCTAATTCTATGCTATAAGAAAAGCCCATTTCTACATTATTCTTTCCTGAAAGATGACTGTTACTGAGTTCTTCCCATTGTCTATTTAACAAACAGCATAATACATTTTAGAAGTCTGATTCAGAAATATTAGGAAATAACTTCAAGGCCATGTTTTTCAGACTTTTTTGTGCCAATAAGTCCTGAGTATTGAACTCAGGGCCTGGGTGTTGTCCCTTAGCTTTTGTGCTCAAGGCTAATGCTCTACCACAGATCCATTTCTAGCTTCTTTTGCTACTTTATTGGAGATAAGAGTCTTCATAGACTTCCCTGCCTTGTGTAGCTTTGAACTGCCTCCTGAGTAGCTAGAATTATAGGCTTGAGCCACCAGTGGCCTGGATGTTCTTCAGACTTTTAAAGGAGAACAAACCCAAACACAAATTTTTAAGGTGCATTTTCTACTGCTTTGTAGGAAGATGTCATTTCCTATGTCTGTTATGTGGCCTCTTTAATCACATGGCCTCTGATTAAAGAGCTTGAGCTCTTCCCCCAATTTTCAATAACTGAATCCACACACAGCCTGTGAGGCATCACTATTCACATTTTAATTACTTACAAGACTAAACACAGAACTGAAGGCAATTTTAACCAGTCATGTACACATCTCAGCTGACAGGGTCTACTTCCAAAGTTGCATTTTGCATTAAGAAAAAGATTTAACGAAAGGGCAAAATGTTTTTGTTTTTAAATTCAAATCTCCATGCCATTTTGCTGGAAGATTTATGGGTTAAAAAATCCTTCTACAGGAATTTGACTATCAGCTTGTCCTCTGTTCTGAATTGTGCAGGTTAGGATATGTTTAAAGTTTGTGGGCTCCTTTCCAATATCCCAAGGATCCAGTTTTGTTGGTTTTTCTATTTATTTTAAGAACTCATTTTCAAAACAATCTAATAGCTGGGAAGAAACTAAAAAAGAAAAATTAGAAAATGAAGCCTGAAACCCATAATATAAATTCCTTTTCAAGAAATTCTTTGTTCTCCAACTCTTACAGGTCCAGAGATGGCAGTGGATAGAGATCTTCAGCCTCACTTTACAGGAGTGGGCAGTGATATGCAGATATTGCCTTTTTTGGGCAAACCAACTTTAAAGAGTAGAAACCACAGCATGAATGTATTCAACTGATATTGATTTATATCTCATTTTGAACTATTTGTTAGCACAGAAGAAATGAGAATAAAAGGAAAAACGTACATGTAGTCAGCCCTCTCTGCCCATGAGTTCAGCATCTGTAGATTTAAGGGATTATATGTTTAAAAAATTCAGAAAAACAGCATCTGAACATGCGCAATCTTTCTTCTTCTTGTCATCCCCTAAGTAATACAGTATAGAAATTATTTACATAGGATTTTCCTTGTATTGGGTATTAGAAATAACAGAAATGGTTTGAAGGATAGAGTAGGATGTGTAGGTTATATGCATATATGACATGAATTCATATGAGAAGTGAGCATCCACAGGTTTTAGCATTGACTGGGAGTTTAGAGACGATTTTCTCCCCTTCCTAAACTGAAGAATAACTGCATATATTCAAGTTTCAGAAAAGGATATTTTAGAATATTTTGGACTCTGAACATATTTAGTCTACAGTCCTAAGAGTCACACCAAAAAAAAGGTTATGAGGCTCAAATGTTTCCCAAATTTTGTAAAGAACTAGCTTCAAGAATTCAATTCTGCATACATTTAGTCATGCTTGCTATGTGCAAGGCATAGTGCCAGGTGCTAAGGAGATATTAAATTTCCTTTACCAATCCTCAAATCTCAGTAACTGAACACTTCAGTCACAATCCAATGTAGTCAGCAAGTGTAAGCAGAGCAATGAGATGACTTGGGCTTTATCCAATCTGGGGCTCCTTATGATGGACCAATTGGAGTCTTACCAACTCCAGTCAGTGGTAAAGATGGCAGAGTAAGTTAATCAGGATAAGTTATACGCAGTGGTGTGCTGGGGTTGGTTTGTACAGGTTCATAAAAGCCAACAGTTAACATCTCTTCCCAATTCCAACTTCAGTCACAGACATCACTTTGGTATTTGAAACCAGCCATGGTGTGGAAATATTTATACAACAGAAATCAGCAAACTATAAATTAGGAATTTAGGGTTCTTTGTTTTGTTTCATGTGGAGATCCAGGTGCTAAACATTTACTTGCCTATAAGTCTTTATCTGAGTTTCTGTTACAAACCATCTCAGTGCCTTGGTGAGGCACATTACATTGACATATTGCATTCTTATTTATTGCTCCTATTACATTGCAATAGAACTCAACAAATCAGAAATTAAACTCTTTTCATTGTGGCACTCGACTGTCTTTGCACGGCTTCCTAATCACCTTGAGCTATCTACTCACAGGCAAGGGGTGGGTGGCAAGAACACAGAGAAGGTCCATCATGTCTTAACTACCTTAATCCAAAAGTGAGATACCATTTCCACATGCTTCCAGAAATGAGACTCTTCATAAGGCCCCACGTAGATATGAGAGAGCACAAATGTTTGACAGAAACAGAGGAAGTTTCTAACACTCACAGAGATGGAAGGGCTGAGCATTTTTTTTTGTCAGGACTGAGGATGGAATCTAGGACCTCCCACAGGCTAGGTAAGCAATCTACCACTGAACCAGCCTTCCAGCAAATGTTTTATTCTAGAATCTAAAGACCTGAATTCAGGCCTTTTGTCTTGAATAAACTCTGTTCGTGAGATGTAAGTTTAATATATTTATTCCATAAATAGAAACATGTTATAAAATCAGCCAATATTCAAGAGGAGGGGAAAGAAACTATCTCTTGATGGAAGGAGCAGCTGGGCCACATTACAAAGAAGTAGGTATGGCCACGAGGCAGCATTACTCATGGAAGGACATTTTTAATAATTTCTCACAACTTCCTATGGGTAGAAGGATTCCAGCAGTCCAGCCTGCCGTTTGTTCTCCAATCTACATGGCTTGAAGCTGTCTGTGACTTTGGCTGTCATGGTGGCCCCAGAGTTAGTTTAAAGTAATTTGACTATGGCCTTCAAGACTTAGAGAAAACTCAGAATTCTTCCCTAGTTTAAACCTGATGGTTTAATCTAATGTCTTAAATATGCTATATGTTCTGACCATTTATCTGCTAGTCATTTCTTCTCTAACAGGCTTCTTCAAAGCAAGGCCTGGGACTTACCTACTTGTATATTTCTAACAGTGCCAAGCAGAGCACAATAAATAAATGATTCAAATGTATCACCCCCAAATTTGATCAGCCTTCTCTGTATGTTGGTCCCCAATAGAGAAGTATTTCGGATTACCATTCTATTAATCAAGAATAGAAAATGGCCAGATGCTGGTGCTTAAGTCTGTAATTCTAGCTATCAGGGGGCTGAGATCAGAGGATCACAATTCAATGCCAGCCTGAGCAGGAAAGTCCATGAGTCTTATCTCCTTTTGACCAGCAAAAAGCTAGAAATGGAAGTATGGCTCAAGTGGTAGAGTTTTAGCCTTGAGTGAAAAATCCAAGGTATAGAATGAAGCCCCAAGTTCAAGCCCCATTACTCGTTTGAATAAGCAATAAATAGTAACAATAAATATTAAAGCAATAAATAAACTTAAAATGAAAATAATAAATAATCAAACAAACAATAAAAGCAAATGAAACCATAGTGAATGGGCAAAGTCCATGTTTCATCAGCTTCTATGAGCAACTCAAATAAGGCCAAATAATTAATACTTGATAAAGGAACAATACAAATCAGAATCCAAACTTGAATAATTGGTTTTGTGAAAAACACATAGGAAAATCAATACTGTGAAATCTAAAAAATAGTATATAAAAACAATGGAAGAAGAAAGGTTTGCATGCCAACTAGACACCAGTGGCTCATGTCTATAATCTTAGCTACTCAGGATACTGAGTCTGAGTATGGTAGATCAAATGCAGCCCCAACAATAAAGTCTGTGAGACTCTTATCTCCAATTAGCCCCCCAAAAGCCATCATTTAGTGAAATAGCTAATGGACAGTGTCCAGGCCCTGAGTTTAAGCCTCAGTGCCAGTATACACACAAAAAAGACATGTGCCAGTGCCCAACCTCACATCCCTCTTCTCCCCTCTCCTAGCTTGAAGTAATGGTAGACCATGTGAATGAAGTTAGGAAAATTGTAAGCATTCCAGCTTTTTTTACCCTGTGTGATTGATTCCAGTGCTGCCTCATGACCCCACACCAGCTGAAAAATATATCTCCGTATACTCAATGCTGATCCAGATGCAGTCTCTGTCTCCTACCATGCATTTATCACCCATCCCCCTACTCTGGTGAGTACCACCTGCTCATTCCAAGGTGGGTTCAAGTTCCTCACCCACCCAATTACACTGGCTATTTATGCAGTTTTGACTTCTCCCTTTTCTTAGCTCTACTTGTGATTTGGAGAATTAGCCAAACTTCTCAATCTGCTTGTCTATAAAATTGGGCTATTTCACATAAAAGAGAAAACAAATCTGTAAAAATAAAAAGTACTGAGACTTTCTTTTTTAGAGATGAGCCATCTTTAGTCGGATTTTAGATATTTTCCAAGATGAGCTTGTGGAGGGGTAGTGCCCTTCCACACCCACCAAGGCTCTTTCTGGGACAGAAACAGCCTACCTTCTATCTTCCTTCTGAATTATTTTAGTCTCATTGCCTTCAAGGGACTGACTGAATACTTATGTCTCCCCAACATTCCTATGTTAAAATTTCAACCTTTGGGAGAAAATTAGATCATTATTAGGATTAGAAACTTTATCATAGAGGCTCTAGAGAGCTCGGTAATCCCTGTCCCCATGTGAGATACAGCAAGAAGGGACCATTTGTGAGGAAAGGAATTCTTAATAGACACCAGATTTACCAGTCCCTAGATCTTGGATCTTCTAGTCTGTAAAACTATGAGAAATAAATAAACCACTCCATTTATGCTATTTTGCTGTGGCAACTGCAATGGACAAAGGAATGTTCCATGTTTTATTTTGCTAGGCAAGTTTAATTTTTCTTTTAGGGCTAGCAGCTTGATTGTTTTTTAAATTGTAGCTATTTGCATGTGGATAAAATACTTGGACAATCAATGAATGAGTGAATGCCCATCTATGAAAACTATTTATCATAGATCATTCATTCAATGCAAAAGAGAAAATAATCATCCACAATAATCTGTGTCATTACCATTTAATCACTGTACTTTTAATAGCTCTACTGAGGTATAACTAATAGAAAACATGTGTAGAATGTACAATTTGGTAAATGTTCACTTACTGTACACACAGCCATGAAAGCACCTCCACAATCAAGAAAATAAACATTATCTCCAAAATGTTCTTCCTAGTCCCTTTTATTTAAGTATGTATTTATTTGTTCATTCATTTACTCATTTTTTGAGGCTACCTCAATAGCCCAGGCTAGTCTTGCCTTTTCCTCTCAAGTGCTGGAATTATAGGTATGTGCTACCATGTCTTACATTCTTCCCTTTTATAATCTCTCCTTTGCTGCCATCCCTTTTCTAACCTTCCTCAAGCTTGTAGGAACAGGCATTATTTATGGCTCTGTGAGTACTGGACACTAATACATGTGAACCTGGAAAGGGGCTCTTTCCCCAGCTTTTGATGCATGTGCTACTAAGACTCAAGGGTGATACTCTGAAGCAATCCTGAATTTTTCTCTTTTCTCTTTACACTATGAACTCAAGCTGCTTTGGTTTCCCCAGGTTCTTAGCTCTGTTTCTTCAACACAAGCAGTCTTTAGGGCCTCTGGATCTTCTTTCCCTGCATTATAATATGGACACTCTCCAGACAGGAAGTTGAGACGATTGTAAAGCTTATCTCCTTTATTTTCTGTTTCACAAGGATCATTGCCTGATAGCCAATGCCTTGAAAATCCCATTGTTCCATGTATTTTGTCTAGTTCTTCAGTTTATTTTTTAAAGATGGATGGGTAAATATTACTCCATCTTGGCTAGATGAAGAGGTTGCTTATAGTACTTTTATTTGTTATAACATTTTAAGGGCCAATAAAATCTGCACAAATAAACTGTAGGAAAATATTTTCTCTTAAGTTCAGTAAGTAGATTTGGAAGGTAAATTTAATACTTCAGCTTCTTTTAATATAGAGGCATGAGAATATTAAGAAGGCCAGTAATCATTATGTCTGTTTGAAGAAAATCAAGTGAATTAAATAAAAGATTAGAAGCAAATGAATGAGGAGACATGGTTTATTTCTTTTACCGTTTTTTTCAGAGCGTTTTATTTTTATTTTTATTGTGAAAATACCATACAGAGGGGTTACAATTACATGAGAAAGGTAATGAGTGCATTTCTTATCAAGCATTGTTGCCACCTCCTTTGTTTCCCCTTCCCATCCCTTCCCATCTCCCGCCCCCCTGATGTTGGTATAATTTGTGGAGGGGAAGGGAAAAGTTTAAATAGGGATAAAGGTGGACCCATTGCAACAATGAGATGTACAAGACGTTATGTTGAAAAATGAACTTGACATTTTTTTCCGTTTGTTTTTTTTTACCATGCTTTCTCTCCAATGTCTTCCAACTCCCATAAATGGAAACTTTACTACTCTATTCATCTATCAATTCTATCTATCCATTCATCCATCCACTAATCCACTTACCAAATGTTACTGAGTACCATGAGTAAAATGAATTATGAAAAAGGGAAGATGTTCTCAACAGAAAGAAATAAGAAAATGTCTGAGGAGATGAATATACGAATTATTCTGGCCTAATCATACATATTGTATCCATGTGTTGAAATGTCATACTCTGTCCTATAAATATGCACAACTGCTTCTTACCAATTAAAGTATAAAAGTCAAGGAACTGTATGCTGATATATTATTGTAAAAGCCTGAGTAAAATGCTAAGACATTGTAGATGGAGTTACCAATCTGGGACAGGGATAGGGAACAAAACAAGGAAGACTTCTCACAGAAAAAATATTTGAAATGAGGATTGAAAAACGAGTAACATTTGGCTATGCTGAAATGGAAACAAGGAAAAGGAGGAGGAGGAGAGGAAGGAGTTGAAAAACATGAGAAGAGTTTGGTACATCAAATACTTTTCAAGCAAAGGTATTCGTTCAGGCCAATTTCTAGGTATCTCAGAACAGGAGATAAAATTCGATCATGGCATTGCCTTAGTGATCACAGGGATTTAAGATCTTCTCAGCAGCTTTATGGATTCTAGAATTTTCCCCAGGGTCATAATATTCTTTGGTGAAAAACAGACACAAGCATAGAGTGTCACAGACTTTCTAACCAGTGACCAATGGAACAGGAAAGTAAGAAGGATAGTTAGAAGACAGTCTCTAGAGTCAATGCTGAGCTCTTTAAAAAGAGTTGCTATTTTAAGCTCAGCTCTGATTTAAATATTCCTGGTTCTGAATAAGCAAGGGAACTTGGGAAAGCCTGAGTCATCCTCACACCCTTAGCCGGCTTCATAAACCAAGACACATTCTAGCTTTGCCGTTTTATGAGCCTATGAAACTAAAATCTATTTGAGGAAGAGGTGATTTGAGTTGACCCTCAAGCAATGGAAAGAAAAAAACTTTTGTCACTTCCGGAGAACTTCCTCAGAGGAAGCTCCCCCTTAAGACAGTAGAATTCCCCTGGCATTTATTTCTCTGACTCCTGAAATGTCAGAAATATTGGCTACAATATTTTTATTCATGAAGACTACATGTTTGAGTATTATTGGTAGACAACTTCATTAGTGCCAGTCAATCCAAAATGCTTGCCAAGTTTTTTTCTCCTTCACGGAGGCGGTCTATAGGAATAGATAATGTTATATATCGTGTGAAAGATGCTGAAAGTTCCCTTCTCTCAGGCTACAAAATGTAGGCAGAGAAAATGAACTCAATTGTCCTGAATCCTGTTCAAGTTCCCCAAATGTGGTGTCTAGTTCCCCTTATTCCAGATCCAGACATCATGCAGCATGGTCAGCTGAGTTTGTGCCTTTTAGGAAAGTAGATGGTGTCAAGAAACTTTGTACTCTAGTGCTACCTGGGGTGAATGACAGACACAGTGAAATAGCCAAGATTTATAATAACATACTTTAAAAGGTTTCCTTTTTAGATGGCTGGAAATTGACAGTGGAAATCAAATAGACAATAGTAATGCTCTATTGAAACTTCCAGACTTGGAACTACAACCATGACATGAAATAATGTTGACACCCATTTCAGAATATTTATGAAGTACTTGGTGTAAGTTGATCTGCAAAGAGTGTAGTAATCCTTGGCAAGTGAAGCCTATCCTGGAAACTAAGGCTTGCTGGCTTCTGGGAAAAGTTCACAAAGAAAATGGTTGAAAGGCAGCTCCTTTGTAAAAAACATTTTTTGGTGCTGGTACTGAGGCTTGAACTCACGGCCTTATGCTCTTGTGTAGCTTTGTCACTAATGGCTGGCATTCTGCCTCTTTAGCCACACCAGCATCATTTTTGTTGGTGATAGTGATACTGGAGTTTGAATTCATGGCCTTGAGATTGATAGGCTAGTGCTCTACTACTTGAGCCCCCTCCTCCAGCCATACTTTTTGCTAGGTATTTTAAAGATGGGATCTAGCAAACTTTTCTTCTTGGGCTGGCCTCAAACCTCCATCCTCCAGATGTTGGCTTCTGAGTAGCTAGGCATACAAGCATGAGCCACCAGCACCTGGCTTTAAATGGTTTTTCCACTAGTGTGTATGGGTCAGAACTTGTACATATCTAGTTTCTGTTGAATTCAATTTTCCTTAGGACTAACTTTGCCTCTGTTAACTTGTATATGCCTTTTGTTCCAGCAGAACTAAACCATTTCATGTTTCCACACATACCTGCACTCTCTAGTATACATTCTCTATATATCCCATGGGGATGTTAGGTAGAGAGACTGTCTTCTTCTGTCTTCTGCACAGTGCTGAGACAGGTAGAAACTGAAGACATGCTTTAAGGAGGGCTATGTCAGACCTGAAAGAAATGTGAAAGCATCATACCTATGAGTTTGGTCTTCCTCATTTTCCCATAGAATTAATAAGGCTTGGAAGCCAGGGATCATAAGGAATCATGCTGCCATTATGGCCACTACTATAGTCCCTTTGGGGACACTGGGACAGTACACCATACTCATAGAGAGGGTGGTGACAGGGAAGAATGAAAGAGATCAGTATTTGAATACATGTTAAACACTCCAAAAAGCCCTGGAAGTAATTGGGATGACTTGCTGCTGAGGCCACAGTTCTCCAGAGTTATCAATGAAATGTGATTCATTCCCATTGCGTGACATCGCTCTCATACAGCCAGCTAGAGTAGGGTCTGGTATAGTTCATTCATTCATATACCCAGTATGTACCAATCAATGCAAATCTCTGAAGAATCAGAGACAAGAACCACTCCCTGCCCTCGAAGGACTTATATGAGGAAAACAAAACTCTTGTTTGAAGAGTTTTTCCTCTGTCTATGTCTTAGCTTTTTCCCCTAGAGTTGCCAGCAGTGGCCACATAAACTGTTTGATCCAGAGATTGATATGAATGGTAACCCCTGTAACTGTGCATTGTACAGTCTGCATATGTACATGTTATGGTCCCATTTGCTCAAATACTGTTCACCTAAAGTAGCTTTTCATATTGAGGGAATGGGTGGAGTTAGGACAGATGGGATAGAATGATGAAAGGTATGATGTTGACCAAGATGTGTTGTACTTACCAACTGACATTTTAAATTGAAACTAGTTTGTACAACTACTTAGACAATTTTGAGAATTAAAATAAAATACCTTTTCCTACAATTTTGCCTTCCAACTCTTTCCAGATGTATCTCTGCTTTGAATTCTCTCTTCATCCTGGCCTGACCACAACCCCCACGGTGTTCTTCTTTCTATAGACCACCTTTGTCATATTCGTCTGTAATAAAAACCTGAAAATCAAACAGGACCTGCATAGGCCTTTTCTGGTTTTGTGGGTTTTTTAATTATTAGTTTATCCCTGTGTTCATATTTAGCTCTTTGCCAGCTTGTCATATTCTGCCTTCCTGGTCTACATCAGTAAGGGTAGGAACAATGTTCTATCCATCTTTTTGTCTCCACAGGGCTTTGCACGTAATTGAAACCCAATAAGACAAAAGAAGAAAGTGCTATTTAAAATGAGACACCTTTTAAAGAGTGAAAGATACCAGTTGAAATGGAGTGTTTGTGACAAAAATCTTCAGTCAATAACATTTTTCAAATTCTTTTAGTTGTTGACTCTCAAATATTTATGCTAAACCCAACCAGGAAAAGTACAGATATTGGAAATATACCAAACTAAAGACTAAATCTAGCCAATTATTCTTTTCTCCCAGACTTCTGCAAAACAATTGTAGCAACAACAAAAAATACTGTCACCTTTGACCATTTCCCCATAACTCTCCCTTGAGGGAATTAAGTTTGGTTTTCCCCCCTCAATTTGAATCATTGTGTGAGAGGTACCAAGTATGGGAACCCAAGTGTTGAGGAAGGAGGGTGGAAGATGGAGAAGGAAGGGCAAAGACCAAATGATTTGAAAATAAATGAAAACATAAAATTAATCATTGATGTACTGCTTGGTTTTAGAACCTTTTGGTCAGTGAAGATAAGTTCCAATTAATTATTTTAAATATTTTATTCTTATACAGAAAAGCAAGGATATTTTACACTAAAGGATAGACAGAAGAAGGAAAAGAGGGTGATGAAGGAAATGAAAAAAAAGGGAAAGGAAAAAAGAAGGAAAGAGGGAGAAAGAGAAGGAGAGGGAAGAGGGGAAAGAGGAGATAAGAGACTAGTCAAGGAAATAAATGGGTAGAAAGGAGAGAAAAAGAGAACAGAAGAGTGAGGGAGAGGGAGGAGGGAGAAGAAAGCAGGTAGTGAAGGAAGTGGTAAGAAGAAAGAAGGGACACTCCAAAAAGATCACTCTTTGCCTTTGTGCTACTTTATTGAAGTCAGTATGCTTTCATTGACACAGGCGTCTGGAATGCTCTGAAACTCTGACTAAGGGGCTGGCCTCCCAGGGTAATTTAAACTTCCTTTCTCATTCATAACCCCAACCACAAAGTTAAACTGGCACCCTGTTCGTTTTGAATTTCATGAGTAAAAAATGCACTGAAAACCATTCTGTAGCCTAAACGAGTGCTCTTCCCTCTAGATTTACTTTCTGACAAATAGTGCATCCTAAAACAGGTGACTAAGTCCTTAGTCACAGAAACACAAGTTTTTCATCTGAAGTCAGTCTTTCCCCCTTCTGAGTTGGCCAGGCTGCCCCATCTGCTCTGAGACACTGTAGCCCCATGAGTAAATTAGAAACCTAGCTTCAGGCGAGAGAGCTACTCAGAGAAAACCCCAGCATCCTGTACATGCAATTGGAACACCACATAAGGACATGTAGGAAAGAAAATGCAAATCATTTGACATAGACTAAGAATTAGTAGCCTTCTGTGGGCTGACTCTTGGGAGTCTGGGAAGGCTTTGATATTTGTTCCCACAAGGGTTGGACTTCTGGGGTAATGCTCTAGTATTTTCACAAAGGTCAAGTGATCAAGGCATCTTCAACACTGTCACTCCCCATGAATGCATAATCTGAAAGAAGTGGAAGTGACATTGATCAAGATGCATGTGTTCTCTCATATGTGGGAGTTAGATCTAAATTAGTAACATACATAAAAACATAAAGGGTCATATACATACTACATAAACATGTTTAAAGAGGAGGATTGCAATGGTGTAACTCTAACAAACTCATAGGTTGTTGTTGTTGTTGTTTTGCTGTTGTTTTTTTTGGCTGGTTATGGGGTTTCAACTCAGAGCCTGGACTCTGTCCATGAGCCTATTTGTGCTCAAGGCTAGCACTCTACCACTTGAGCCACAGTGCCACTTCTGGTTTTTTTCTGGGTAGTTTATTGGACATAAGAGTCTTGTGAACTTTTCTGCGTGGGCTGGCTTGGAACCATGATCACCAGATCTCGGCTTCCTGAGTAGCTAGGATTACAAGTGTGAACCACTAGCGCCTGGCCAAACTCATAGTTCAACCAAATGAATACCAGGAAGCTGAAACATGTGTTGTTGGAGCAAGGGAGGTCAAAGGGAGTGGGGGCAGACAAAGAGTGAGAAGAAGTGTGGGTGAATGCAGACATAATATTCAATGTACATATGTGAAAATGTGAAAATGGAACTAGGTAACTTGAGGAAATGGGTGGAGTTAGGAGAATTGGGAAAGAATGATGGAAGAAGTAACGTTGATTTAGATACATTGTACTCATAAACTGACATGTTGAATTAAATCCTTTTGTACAACTAACAATAATAAAATTACATACATATATATATGAAAGGAATTGTGGGAAAGAGAGGACAAGTAAGGAAAATATGAACTAATTTTAACTAATTTGAAGTCTTAAAGGGCATGGATGTCTTTGGGAAAGTAATTTCCTTTTTCTGGGCATCATTTGCATCAGTTGATCTAACCAGATCTTTTTTTTTTCCAGATTCAAAGAAGTTCATGGAAAATTTTCATTAACATTGCCTAAAATGTCTAAAAATGTTTGGGAAGAATTAGATCTTTATAATCCTGAATACACAGAATTTTCCAACAATATTTTTGCCAAATTTCTATTTATCTACTCAATACACAAAGGTTGATTTTTCAAATGTCTTAATAAAAAATTGTTCTCTAAACATCTCTCTCGCTCTTTTTGTGTGCATTCAAATACATATTTGATAAAGTAAACTGTAAGTGAAAATCCTGTTTTCTGTTTACATACCTTTGGGTTGTTTTGCATACTCCTTGTGTTTAGCTCATGTCAGAAATCACAAAGATTGGGTATGTGTGGCTGCTTTCTGAGCCTGCTTTGGCACACTTGAGGTATGTGTGTATGTAGGGGTGTGTATATGTGTGTGTGTGTGTGTGTGTGTGTGAGAGAGAGAGAGAGAGAGAGAGAGGAGAGAGAGAGAGAGAGAGATAGAGAGAGAGAGAGAGAGAGAGAGAGAGAGAGAGAGAGAGAGAGAGAGAGAGAGAGAGAGAGAGAGAGAGAGAGAGAGAGAGAGAGAGAGAGAGAGCATGCACACATGAGTGTGTGTGCCAGCACAGGGGCTTGAACTCAGGGATTCATAGTCTCACTAGACTAGTTTATTCACAGCTGGTGCTCTACCACATCCACCATGCCTCATCCAGCTTTTTTGTTGGCTACTTGGATAAAAGTGTCTAAGTCCTCAGATCTCAGTCTCCTGAGTAGCTAGGATTATAAACTGGAGCCACTATAACCAGCTGATCTCATATCCTTCTGTCCTCTATCCTCCCTCTTGCTTTTTCTTTCCTTACTTTCTTTTCTACAAGTATACATTAAACCCCTACTGTGTGCTGGGCTTTGTTCTAGGCATTGGGAATGTAGGTTAAAACAAAATAGACTAAATCTCCATCTCATGTGGCTTTCATTCTATTAGGTGAACCATAACCAACATAAATGCATCACTTGCATTATTCTGATAGACATGAATTTTCATCATTGTAGTAGCACAGTTCACATTTCAGTCACCATCATATAATAATAGTAATTTAAAGAAGTAGAAACTAACATGACTAGCTCTCTAGTCTACAAATCATCATGTAAATTATGGTAAGTGAACAGTCCTGTCATTTCCTTCAATGTCAATCAGGATTGGTCACTGTGCATCTGATTTGCAGTCACAAAATGATGTGCTACCTCTTGTCTCCAGGTGGTGAAGAGATAGTATTAACAAAATAACTTTTTTTGTCTGTCATAGGACTTGAACTCAGGACCTGGGTGCTGACCCTGAGCTTTTATGCTTGAGGCTAGTGCTCTACCACTGAGCCACAGCTGCACTTTCCATCTTCTGGTAGTTAATTGGAGATAAGAGTCTCATAGATTTTCTCATCTGGAAGGCTTTGAACCACAATCCTCAGATTTCAGCCTTCTGAGTTGCTAGGATTACAGGCGTGAGCCACCAGGGCCCAGCCAAAATAACTTGCAAAACACTTCTACTGATCTAGTATATAGTTAGAGGTAAAGAGCTTGAGTAGTATGCACAAGGCCCTAGATTCATCCCCCACACTGAAAATAAAAGCACTACCATCAGCTTGGTTCTCTTCAGTGAAAATGTGTTTCTTTTTAACCACCAATACTTTTTTCAACCATCCAATAGGTCTTAGAGTTATTTCAACCTTTAAAACCTACTAGATGGGATGGGCACTGGTGGCTCACATTTGTAATTTTACCTACTCAGGATGCTGAGGCCTGAGAATTGTGGTTTGAAGCCAGCTAAGGCAGAAAAGTCTGTGAGAATCTTCTCTCCAATTGGCCGACAAAGATCCAGAAGTGGAAATGTGATTCAAGTTGTAGAGCACCATCCTTGAAGGAAAAAGCCAAGCAAAGAGAGCAAGGCACTGAGTTCAAGCCTTAGTACCAGAGCGCGTGCAGGCATGCGTGCGCACACCCCCCCACACACATCCTATTGGAGGGACTTTATGATAGGCTATTAATGCCTAACTGAGGATCATGGTATTTCTTTTACTAGTCTTTGAAAGAAATATAACACCAAGAATGCAATTGAACACATCCAAGCATCATGGCAGCAAGTAGTACATATACAGAATAACAGTAACTTTTACTGTGCTATGAGTGTAACTTTATAGGTTTCTAGTTGAAGATAGAGTTATAGGAAAAAATAGCTGCCCATGGGAATGTAGACACCCTGCCTGCTCTTTGAGAGGTTCTTGAAATGCAGCCAGAGGAATTTAGCAATGACAAACTTATGGGGACAGATTAAGAAAGTGATTTTGATGAGCAAGATGGACTAGACACTGGTGAAAACTTCACATTAAAGAAACTCTCAGAGATATTTCATGCCATTGAAAATGTAAATGACAGAATGTTGACAGCTGGTCCAAAGTTAGAATAGAAGATGGCTATTCACTAAGGAATCTGAAAAGTGTTCTGCATCATTTTATGATGAGAAGAAAGAGGGAAATATTGCTCAAGCTATTTTGTTTAAACAGAGTTTTGTTATGTTGTTCAGACTGGCCTCAAATTTACAGTAGTCCTGTCCCAGCCTCCTGAGTGCTTAGATTACAGATGTGTGTACCACACATGGGACCTAAGGTACTTTTGATAAGCTTTATTCTTTTACTTGTGGGAAAACAGGCATAACATAAAACTTATTATTTTTCTCACTTTAAGTGTATAATTAAGTGACATTAAGTATAGTCAAATTGTTGTGTGACCATCACCACCATTTTTCTCCAAAAATGTTTCAACATCCTAGACATAAAATCTCTTACGTTTAAAATACTAATACCATTTCTCTTCTCTTTCCTGGTAACCTCTATCTTCTGTCTTGATGAATTTGACCATTTTTGGAAGGCAAAGCATGTGTGTGTGTGTGTGTGTGTGTGTGTGTGTGTGTGTGTGTGTGTGTGTGTGTGTGTGTGTGTGTGTGTGTGTGCATGTGCATGTGTATGTATATGTGCATATGTGTGTCAGTACTGGGGCTTGAACTTGGGGTCTTGTACTCTTATTTTTCTTTTCTTTTTTTTCTACAGGCTGGTGTTCTACCACTTGAGCTATAGCTCAACTCCCGGCTTTTTGCTAATTAACTGGAGATAACAGTCTCATGCACTTTCATACCCAAGCTGGTTTGAAATCACAATTCTCAGATCTCAGACTCCTGAGTAGCTAAGATTACAGATATGAGCCACCTGTGCCAGGCCAATAAAGTCTATTTTATTACCCATGCTGGCCTAGAACTTGCTACATAATCTGGGTTGGGCTTTGTTATTCATAGAACAATTGGAATTCCCATATTTGTGGTGCAACTGACTATACAGAGAAATGAGTTTCTCTGAAATATTAAGTCAATGATAAAAAATGAAAATAAATCACAACAAGGCAGATAGTATGAAAGACTGTGAGGGTAGTCAGAAAATCTAAATGGGATGAGGAAGTCAGCCATATCCTTACATATAAGAAGAACTTTCTAGGCTTGGGGAATATTCAAGGTAAAGGCCTTCAGATGGGAGCCAGCATGGTTTGTTTGGGAAATAACTAGAGCATAGTGAGGGACGGAGAGACTAATAGCAGAAGAAATGCAAAGGTGAGCAGATACCAGACCAGGTAGGGTCTCAGTGTACAGACTTTATTCTAACATTGTACAAATTTTATTCTAACGTGGTAGGAAGCCCTTGAAGGCCTGAACTGATGTCATATTAATAGATAGGTCATCTAATTAGCTAGGGATAAATTCTTAAGACAAAAAGAGAAGAGTCTTATAATAAAGATTAACTTTGCCGCTTAAATAATTTGTCTAAGGCTTCAAAATGAGCCAAAAAAAACCATGAAAGACTCTTGAAGAATAGGACCTTCTCATGGTTTTATCAAGCATCTATCTCTCTGTACCTTCAGAGTGTCTCAACACCATCAATCTCACTAAGAGCCTCCTAGAACTTTCCTGAGATGGTTTCAAGCTGAGATGGTGACATGAAACAAGTATTCCTAGTTAACAAAGACATCAGCTAACATGATGACTCCCAATGACCAAAGAAAAAGTGGTCAGATTTCCTCAAATACCAAGTCAGAGCCACAAATTCAGAAGTCTATGGAGCCAGTAAGGAGTACAAAGCAGGGAAGTTGACCTAATGACACAAGTAATAAGTCCATACCTTCTCTGAAGGAAGGAGTTACTAAAGGCGCCTGCAAGCTGTCACTAAGAGTGGATGCAGCCTCAGAGATGAGATCTTCAACTGAAACAGGAAATCCAGATTGTAATTTTGGTTTCTTACTTAGTACTGGGTAGTAATTAAACTTGTTTAACACATTCTTCAAGCTATATACAATTATGTCTGGGTCCCAGATCATTCTGTGGTTTTTATGTCACCATTTCTTATCTTAAAGGGCATTGCCCTCAGAATACCCTTCTACAATTGCATAAGAATAGTCTACAGAGAAATAGCAGTGATATTTTCTTCCCACCTATGGGTCTTCCAGAAGAGATTACACTTTATTGAAAATTTGCTGTCCTGAAACCTCTGTGACCTTTAAATTCTAGGTTTAATCCATCTTGATCATTTTGAAAGCCTTTAATAAAAACTCCTGAATCTGGCAGAAACTTCTGGAATGGGCAGATGCCACTTAATATCAAAGTGTCCATACTTGTTTCAACACTCAACATGTCCTTAAAGGACATAGTATCTTGCTTGGCACCCATGGCTCACATCTATGATCCTAGTTACTCAGGCTGAGATCTGAGGATCACTGTTCAAAGTCAGCTTGGGCAGGAAAAGCCCATGAGACATTTATCTTCAATTAGCTACCAAAAATAGCCAGAAATAGTGGCGTGGCTCAAGTGGTAAAGTGCTAGCCTTGAGGACAAAAGCTCAGGGACAATGTCTAGGCCTTGAGTTCAGCACAAAAAGGGTATGGTATCTCCATTAAGCAACTTGATACACAAGTAAAAACATCATCAAGATCATTGATTTACAAGTCAAAAAAATCACTTAAAATTATGCTTATTTCATTACAATTGAGTAGAATCAAAGAGGAAAAAAAGCAAATACAGAGAGCATTTTGATTAAAGGTTAAATACTTGTTCTTTGTGTTGAACTTTCCAAAAGGACCTATTGAAATATGTGTAATACTCAGGAATTGAATGCACACAGATTTTTTTCACTTAAAATAGCTCCACATTTCCCCCAACATTTTAGTTTCTCTTCTCTGATTCTTGTTTATTTCAAAGAAAAGAGAACTTTAAATGGAATTTTTATAATTTGAGGATACATAATAATGGAAGGGAAAATCATATCAGTCTTTTAAAAATATTTTTTGTTGGTTGAAGGCAATTTAGTCTATTATTTAACTTGAAAACAAAGTTTCCTATTTTAAATCTTCCTGTGATTGTTACTCTTCTGGATTCAATAAGGATAAAGAATTATTTTACAGGACATGAATCTTCAGTATCTGCAGCTCAGTGTTAAGTTGGAAAGCAATAGCAATGTTTTCCACCCAAAGTCTTCATCTGATTTAGATAATTACTCTCAAATTATTTAATTATCTCATCTAAGAATATCAACATCTCATTTGCTTGGCTAGCTTTTGGAGAAATAAAAAACTTCAGAATTTCAATAAATACTGGCATTGCTCAGGCTGATGGGAAATGGAACACAAGGCCAGAAGTTAGGCTGCCCAGTCTTGCTCACAGGGATAGACAAAAAGCCTATTTCTCCATCTTCCAGGGCAATGCCAGGAAAGGCCAGCCTTTTGCTGTTCATTTAGGGACAACATGAGAACTTACAAGAACTCAAAGAGCATCCAATCTAGTTTAGCCAAGTCTTATCTTGTCCTATTTCTGAGTTCTTTGCTCTGATCACAGGAAGAATTAAGTTATACCTAAGATCCTCCTAAAGCTATCTTCCAGCCCTCCCAGATCCTTTTGCATTTAGCCAATGAATGAGCATTGCAAAACTTGTCAGATTATATCGTATAAGTATGAATTCTAGTCAGGGGACACAGAGAAAAGTAAGCATCTCATGGCACCTCCTTCAATGTTCTTATCTGTTGTAATATGAGACTGGTTTATGGCACATTTTTTAAATCAAAGCTCATATACTGTTGTATACAGATGGATTTTGATTTCTGATTTTTCTGCTTTTCTTTTGCAGAGCAGTGTCTTGTGAGTTAGGAAGTGACAAATAGAAACCTGATTTGGCAGAAGAAACCAAAATAAGAGGAAGTCATGGGAGGAGGAGGTGATTTTCACAATGTCTGAATGAACTGATGCAACAAATCAATGTGCAAACTGTAGGGATCAGATCATGAGGCTCAAAGTACAAATTTTCCTAGCAGTTGTTTATAACATTTTATGATGGACAGTTAGTACTAGTGTGCATTGTCTGAGGTCAAGCCAACTGTATACATTTCTTATTACTGCTGTAACAAAGTACTATAAATTTAGTGGTCCTAAACAATATAAATTTATTATAGTTTGTGAAGTAAAAAATTCATAATCAATCTAACTAGGCTGAAATCAAGGTGTGAATAGGGCTGGTCATCAGGAAAGATTCCATTGCCTTTCCTTTTCCAGCTCTTACAGATTGCCTTCATTCCTTGGTCCATGGCCCCCTCTTCCATCTTCAAGGGCAACAACAGTAAGTTTAGTCCTTCTATAGAACATCACTCTGATATTAACTTTCTTGCTACCTTCTCGTAAAGACCTTTACGATTACATAGGACCCATCTGGAGAGTCCAGACTAATCTCCCTTTCTCAAGATCCCTAGTTGAATCCCCTCGGTAAGACACCTTTTATCAGGTAAAGTAGAATACTTGTGGGTCTTAGGGATTAGGATGTAGGCCTTTTTATGGGTTTTTATTCTGCCTACTATACCTACCACACTAAAGATTTCAATGGAATTTGAGGATAGCAGTTGTGCCAATTAACACTATGACTTCCTTTAAAGTATCAAATTCACAGCACCTCTTTGATGCTCCTGAGTTCATTTTACATATTTTTACTTTGCTCCAGTATCGGGTCAATCTTGGTCTACCAGCAAAAAGAAAACAGAAGCCTACAGAGTTAATATTGATCTCCATAACCTTTCAGTGTGATCCACACAGACTTCTGAAGGTTTATTCCTTGCCTTTCTCCAATGCCTCCAGAAAGTATGTTCTAAAGAGATGTCATAATGAATCTGGCATGATATTGGGTGGTGTGGGGTTGTGTATATGTATAGATGAGGGAAGTTAATGACATTCAACCCAGAGGTGATAGACTGAGCAGCCATACGGTGGCTGAGCTCCTAAGGCATTGTTCTCCCCTCTTATGCTGATTTTTAAAAAATCTTCCAAAGTCCCTTCTAGTCTTTAGGATGGATGGTGACAGGAGGCATACTTCATTTATTATACATGCACTCCATAAGATATTTAAGTGAAGCTGGGCGTTGGTGGCTTATGCCTGTAATCCTAGGTACTCAGGAGGCTGAGATCTGAGGATCACTGTTTAAAGCCATCCTGGGCAGGAAAATGAGACACTTATGTCCAATAAACCACCAGAAACTGGAAGTGGCGCTGTGGCTCAAGTTGTAGAGTGCTCGCCTTGAGCTGAAGAGCTGAGGGACAGGGCCCAGGCCCAGAGTTCAAGCCTCTTAACTGACCTCCCCTCCCAAAAAAAGATATTTAAGTGAATATTTTTCTTGTCAAAGCAGCAATAGAGTACAATTGTGAATACTAGTACTCATTTGGTTATCACATCTCAGATCTAGTGCCTACCACTGGAAATCTCAATAACCTTGGAAGGCTGGATACAGAAAAAAAATGCAGAAAATAGCACTATACAAAGACACCAGCTGCAATGATAATGATGATGACGATGAATACAACAATGATGACATCAGGTAATCCTGTGTGAGCTGGCTTGTATCTCTTCAGCCACACTCCCCAACCATGTTCTCCTCTCACTCACTGTGCTCTAAACACATTGATCTTCTTTCTTACTCTCAGATAGGTCATGAGAACCTTTGTCTTTGCTGTTTTCCCAACCCGTAACTCATCCTCAGAACAGCTTCAAAGTTACCTATACTACATTATTCAAGCCTTATTTCAAATAGTACCGCCTAGAAAATTTTCTGTCTGCCTCAACTTGACTATTTCTTCCTACCTTCTCTAGTCATAATCAGAATTATTTTTCTACTTATTCCTTTGGTGGTAGGTCATAATTCAGTTTAGAAATCCCTACCTTCCCTTTCCCTATCTCTGACTCATTCGTTTCTTTAGTCCAGTAATGTTTTCAAGTTCATCGTTGTGTCTCCAGTACCTAGAAGCTCAATATTTTCTGGTTAGATGGGCCACATAAATACAACCAGAATGTGTTTATTAGAAATTGTTTTCTATGAACATTGATATCTTGAGACTCATTTCTTCCTGCAATTAAATCACTCAGTCTCTTTGATGTCTCTTCCCTCTCCCCAATTCTTTATCCTCTTCATTCCATGCCTTCAGGTCCATACCTGGGGCTTCTTCCTCTTTTTGAGAACTTCCAAGGTTTTTAATAGAGTGCTCTGAATATCCATAAAACCTAGAAAACTCAAAGAATGAATAATTTCTTGTGAAACTTCAGAAGTCATTTTGCTTAATAGGGAACTATCACAAGTCTCATTGCTTTCCTAATCAAAGGTACAACTTCATAATCACTCACGGACTCATGAAAGCCCAACTCTGTTCTTGCTTGGCAGTGATTTAAGCATACAATTAGTATGCATGAATGTTTGGCTTATGAATGTGTGACACAAATGGAACTTATCTCACCTACTCATAGACATATAGGAAAGAAATGCATATCAAATTATATGGGAAGATCATTCTACCATTAGGTCATGGTAGACCTCCTTACCTCTCCCAGACAGGACAGGGTCACCTGACCTATCAGTATGGAGGAATACATATGAGGTACAATAGAGAGTACTATTGCTACTCTCAGTCTTCTGGAACTTGAGTTTGGCAGGATCATTGGGACTTATAGGTCACAGTCAAGATCTGAAGGGGAAACAACGAGGAGGCAACAATGCTTCATAAGAAATGTACTTGTTATCTTGCCAATGTAATTGTAACTCCTCTGTACGGTATTCTCACAATAAAATAAAAAAAAAAGAAAAAAGAAAAGAAGTGACATCTTATAGATACACTCAAAAATCACAGTGCTACATCATCTCAAGATCAGAAGCATCTTTTAGGAGCCATATGATCCATCCTCCTATTTCCAATTCATAATAATCCAGTTCTAGAACTGGGAGAATTCAAGACTGATGTTCATTGCCTTGTGTAAAGCAATTAAGAAAGATGGAGTATGCGAAACAATTTTCTTTAAAATCATCATGTTTTAAGGCCTACAAAGGAATATAAAGCTATGTAAATGGATATACATCATTCGTTATTATATATAGTCACATAATACACACACATCCCTAAAGCAGTCATCAAAAACTTTAATTTGTTGTAACTGGGGAAATAAAAGAAGATTCTTGTGCTCCTGATATCAAAATTCTTATCCTTGGGATGGGAATATAGTTTAATAGTAGAATGCTTGCCTAGCATGTATGAAGCCATGGGTTCAATTCCTTGGTACCACATAAGCAGAAAAACTCAGAAGTGGTGCTGTGGCTCAAATGGTAGAGTGCTAACCTTGAGCCAAAAGAAGTGCCCAGGCCCTGAGTTCAAGCCCCAAGACTAGCAAAAAAAATCTTATCCTCCAAAACATCTTTGGTCTCCATATGGTAAATCTTTATGCTGAATTACTATTCCTATTTTTTACTCCAGTAAGCAGTATTTTTTAATAAATGCTGGATTTTACATCATATTATACAAATCAGATACAATTGAATTTGAGGCTGCTATGGGACAGGCTAGAGAAGACAATATATTGTTAATTGCACTCCTTCCTATCCTCATTCCTCTTCTCTTTTGTTTCTCAACATCCCCTCCTCCATGTACATATTTCTCTTCGGAGACACCTGGAATGCAGTTTCTTGAGAAATGGTTTAACACTGAGTATTTTTAAATGCTTTTGGTTATTATAAAGGTAATGTACAAGAGGTTATAGTTATATAAGTGAGGTAAAGAGTACATTTCTTTTTGGACAATGTCACCCCTTCTCTTGCTCTCTCCCAGTTTTTCCCTCCCATCCTCACCCACAAATTGTGTAGGTCATTTTCAACACAGTGTCTAGTGATCAATGCAGCACTGATTATTAACCACCCACAAAATCCAAACCTTTTAACACTACCTCAGATAGGAACAAGAACACTAGCTTTGCAAAGTTGTTACATGTTTCTTTTCTTAGAAAACGGAATACTTAAAAAGAAAATATTCGGAGTATAAATGGTTAACAAGTCAGCTCCCTCTTGTTTTTACAATGCTTAAACATCATTTATTTATTTTCCAGGGGCTCAGAGGGTGGGAGTACTCTGTCTGGTATTAATTTTCAGTGTGTCATTCTTTGACTCCTTTGTGTGTGTATGCATGTATGTGTGTTCTTCACTTAAAGAAAACAAAACACCAAAAGATGGTTCTCCTTGCCCACCATGGAAAAAATATAACTTATCAGCAGATCCTTTCTGAGAGCAGGGAAAATCAAATGTAGGCACTTAGATGGGGGTGGTGAGGAAGTTTTGTCATTTCCAGAAGGAAGTGTGAGTCACAGTGTGCAACATTTTGGGGCCCTGAATCAGAGCTGTCGAGGAAGTCAGTTTTTGGACATTTTAACTTAGAATCACAGTGCAATTTAGTTTAATGCCTTCCCTCAGAATTGTGTCTTTCTCTAAGATGGCTACAGACATAGATGTTCCAATTATTTTAAGAACCAAGAGTAATTTAACAGTTGAGGAAGCCCTCTAATCCACTTTGAGACAACCAGGCCTGGAGATTATAATTAATATATACTCTTTACATAGGAGATGGGAGTGAGTACACAAGGGAGAAAGGGCATTGCTGCAAAATCTGTTAATAAATGAACAACAGTATAGTTAAATTATAGTGCTAGAAAAATTCAAGTGTTATGAACAGCTAAGGGTTTTAACAAATATCCTCTTTGAGGCCATATGTGCGTGAAACAAATCTTTCCACGTATTCAAATTGCTCATGGCTGTAAGAAGTGATCTTCTTTTGCAAAGTTTAAAAACCCTGGCAAGTTCTAGAATGCTAAAGAAACACTTTCATATAATCTTTCAGGGGAGTATGTTCATAAATGACATTCAGAGGATGAGAAGAAATGCTGGTTTTGGAGAGTTAGGGGAGGAGGATGCTAGTAAGGGTAGGGAATAAATGAGATAGCAAGAGGGAATGCATTTCTAAGATTGCTTGGAAAATATTACTAAAGGCCTCGGAGTCAAATAAGGTATGACTTCAAATTAAAATCACAGAGCAAAGAAAAACCTTGATGTGTTTGGTGTTTTTGAATGTAGTCTTACTTTTAGTCTTACATGTTTATGGTACCCATTTTTCTAGTGTAAATATTCAGGACCTAATAGATAAGAAATCTTTCAGTTTCCCTCATAGTTTCTGTGAGATGAGCTCTTCCTAGTTGTTAGCTATCTTAAATCTTACTGTATTTATTAAAAAAATAAAAATTAGAAATTAGTACCAAAATACCTTGATGTATTATGGATTCTTACAGTACTTAACTGTTTCAAGGACTTAACTGTATGAATTATAATAGCCTGATCATCAAATAGATTTAGAGTAAATGCAGATAGATTACTTGGGGTTCTGTGCTGCTCGTAAGCTCCACCATTACCTCCTAGAAGCCTATAACCTATGAAACATTTGCTTTAGCATGGCAAGGGCTATAACCTATGAAACATTTGCTTTAGGATGGCACTTTCCAATGCTTGGTTTAGTTCTCAGCAAACCACATAGGTAGGGGGATTCATTCAACTGTTTTGAAGCTTGGGAAAACCTACTTCAGGTAGGTTAAGTCTTTGGGAACCATAGAAATACGTGTGTAGATGGATAAAGGAGAAAGGAATGTATGTTTCAAAATGGAAAACAGAATGTATGTATATACACACACACACACACACACACACACACACACACACAGAGTGTAACACGTGGCCATAAGATCCATTTGAAATAGTGAAGGAAGAAATTTAGACTTGACTGTATCAGAAGCATGACCTTTTCATCTTTTTAATGTAGACATGATGGTACTGTCACTGTAAGGAATTAAAAGGCCTTTAACGTTGGGGTCCAGTGGTTCATGCCTATAATCCTAGCTACTGAACATTGCAGTTCAAAGCTAGTTGGGGCAGGAAAAGGCTGCAAGACCCTTATCTCCAACTAACTAGCAGAAAGCCCAAAGTGGAGCTGTGGCTCAGGTGGTAGAGCAACAGCCTTGGATAAAAAAAGCTAAGCAAGAGTGCAAGTTCCTGTGTTGAAAACCCACTACTGGAAGGCAGGCAGGCAGGCACACATGTGAATGCAAGCTCACGCATGCACATGCGTGCATACACACACACACACACACACACACACACACACACACACACACATCTGCAGACCTTTTTTGTGCTGGTACTAGGGCTTGAACTATGGGCCTGGATGCTCTTTTGCTCAAGGCTAGTGCTCTACCATTTGAGCCACAGCTCCACTTCTGGCACTTTGTGGTCACGACTTTGTGGTCACAGACTTTTCCTGCATGGGCTGGCTTTGAACCACAATCCTCAGATTTCCTGTGTAGCTAGAATTACAGGTGTGAGCCATAGGCTTCCAGCTACAAAAAGACCTTTTGAAAGAAACAACTTCTTTATATATACATATACATATACATATATTATATATATATATATATATATATATATATATATATATCCACTTTTATGTCTCTAGTTTAACCTTACCAGCTGTGAGCTGGGCAAATCTTGCCTGAGCTGCAGTGTTTGGATTCCTATAAATGGAAACCTGGACACCATGATTTCAGCAAGGACTCTATGCAGTGCAGTTGTGTACCAGGTGAGTGGTAAAGATATAGTACTCTGAACTCTGCCATATGGTAACATGCTGCAAGCAAGAGATATGAGTCCCTTGTGTAACAGATGGGAACTAAGTCACCTCTGTCTGATGACCTGAGGCGACCACAGTCCTTCAGTCCTCAGAAGGCAGAGTTTTCTTAGCCTTTGAGCTGAAACAATGAGTGCAGATAGCTTTCACTACAAGCCATACATTTTCATGTAAATTGCTAAACTGGCAACATTTGCTGAGAGTTGTCACGTACAATATGCTCCTTGCTTTTTCTTTGTGCAAGTGCCTGTATAAATAAATGTGTTGAACTATGGCATGGGCTGCTCCAGTCTTCCAGACTTCTGGGTGCCAACAGTCCACTTTCTCCCAGCATTCTCTAATCTCTCTCTCTCTCTCTCTCTCTCTCTCTCTCTCTCTCTCTCTCTCTCTCTCTCTCTCTCTCTCTCTCTCTCTCTCTCTCTCTCTCTCACTCCCCTTCTCTCTCTCCCTCTCTCCCTGTTTTCTTATCTCCTACTGTCCTTCCTCCGAGACATCTTGATAGTAACTGTGCACAGTGTGGGGGCTAGACTCTGTTCAGAATATTCTTTTCTTCATCCTAGTCCGTAATATTAGTACTCCTCAAGTCTGTCACTTGCTCTTCTTACCTCCCACCTCTGAGTTGATTCAAGCAGAAGAACCAACCTTTGTGACTCATTAGATTATTTTCTGTAGACTTTCTCGACAGCTCTCACCTTATCCTTATTTCTTGCTGTTTCCACTTTCTGGAATGCTCTTCCCATGATGTCCACATGTCTGTTCAAATATCAGTTCTCAGAGCCCTTCCCCAGTCGCTTTGTCACCCAGTACTCAATCACTTCTATCCTGTTTGATCTTCCCCCATAGTGCTTTCAATAAACCTCTACTGTTATTTAGTTATTTTAATATAAATCAATCTTTCATTTTGGAATACTCTTAGTTTTACAATAAAGCTACAAATATAATATAGAGAGCTTCTCTATTTTTCCCTCCATTTCCCCTATTACTGGTATCTGGATTACTACATTGGTATCATGTTAGTTTACACTTGGAACTAATATGGAGCCAATATCAACACAGGACACTTACCTAAACTTCATATTTTTTCCATATTTATTTAGTTTTCCTAGTCTGTTCTAGGATCCCATTCAGGATACTGCATTACATTTTATCATGTCGCCTTAGCTTCTTCTGATTTGTGAGTGTCTCAGACTGTCCTTTTTATAATGACAACAGTTTTGAAGAGGACTTGATCTAGTATTTTGTGACATATGCCAACTCAAGTTCTGTGGTTACCCATGGACTCTTAGTTTGTGGTAGGAAGAATGTAGGAGCAAATGCTCTTCTCATCATATCCTATCAAGGATAAGGGCTACCAACATGATTTCTCACTGATCTTGCTGACTTGATCACCTGAGGCTCTGTGAGTGTGTTTGTGTGTGTGTAGGGGGGGGGAGGTTGCCACACCCTCTGGAAGTAAGTTCACTAGGTATAGCTATGAATATTCAGTGAGTGGCATGAGGGATTAAAGTCTGCCTTCTTAAGGAATCTCTACTCAAATTACTTGGAATTCTGAGTTGGAGATTTGTGTCATTTCCATATATTGATTTATACAATCATTTGTTGTGTCAGTATGGGCTTGTGGATAATTGGTTTATATGGTGGGTTATGTTCAAATATTATTTCATATGCTTTGCTGCTCAAATTATCCCAGCGTTGGCCATTGCGAAATTGCTCTTGGCTCCTGTGACCCTCTGCCATGCTACTGTGAGCACTTCCTTGATTTTTGTCTTTATAAAGATGCTCTAGATGCACCTTGTATATTTCCTGCCCCAGCCTGACAGTCCACTCTATCTCTAAAAGTCTCAGTTTATTTTCTCTTAAAATGTTCACTCAACAGCACATTTTTATGGGGCACACTATGATGTTTTGGTACATTAATACACTGTGTAATGATCAACTTAAGATATTTAGGCTATCTAGGCTCTCAAATATTTATTATTTCTTTGCCATAATAACATCCAAAATTCTCTTGTGTAGCTATTTAGAATTATAACAATATGATGCTGTTAACTAGAATTGCCCTTTTGTGTAATTCAACATCAGAACTCATTTTCTTGCCTTGCTTCCTGTGTTGATATTAGTTCTTTGTACCACCCACTAACAAATCTCTCTCATGCCCTCTCTCACCTCTGGCACCTACTCTTCTGCTCTTTAAGCTATGGGCTTATTATCCTTAAATGCTAGGATATTATTAGAAACCAAGATATGGGCACTTGAGTGTGCTTCTTGCTGCTTGAATGTCCTTACTTTAGATCATCCTAGAGAACAGACTTAGGAAATATGGATACAAACTTGTGTATGAATTCACATCTGTAATTACTTCTAAATCTATTCTTCTGTATTAATATCACTATGCCTTACAAGTTTACATGGATGTCTCTGACTAATTAAATACTGCATGGATCATTCCATTCTAGTCTCTTATAATATACCTGAAACCTTGCCCGCCAACACTAAGAAGCCTGGCTCCTCCTATCCATTTATTTGCTTATCCTGGTATACATCTACAACAGTGTCAGAATTGTTAGCCCATACTTTCATGCAAAGAAATTTTATCAACTAGTACAGTGTTGAAATACAGTCCATGTTGCTTTCATTCTTATAGGGGTATAGTGAAAGCGCCTTTTTTTGTGCCAGTCCTGAGGCTTGAACTCAGAGCCTAAGCACTATCCCTGAGCTTCTGTGCTCAAGGCTAGTGCTCGGCCACTTGGGCCATACCTTCACCTCTAGCTTTTTGGTGGTTAATTGGAAATAAGAGACTCGCAGATTTCCTTGCTTGGGCTGGCTTTGAATTGTGCTATTCAGACTTCATCCTCCTTAGTAGTTAGGATTACAGATGTGAGCAGCTGGTGGCTAGCTGAAAGCACCATCTTTGAAAGTGAACTTACAGCAGCATCTTTTGTTTCAAATCTCTTTAAGGAGGTTATTCTTAAATTCATAATACCATTAGGTTTCTTTGTCATACTCTACATTTCATTCTGGCATTCCTAGACTCCTTGATTGATTTTGTAAATATAAATAAATTAAGGTCCTTTTTTTCTCCTTCCCCCCTCCCTCCCTCCCTCCCTCCTTTCCTTCCTTCCTTCCTTCCTTCCTTCCTTCCTTCCTTCCTTCCTTCCTTCCTTCCTTCCTTCCTTCCTCTCCCCTCCTTTCCTTTCCTTCCTTCCTTGTCTTTTCTTTCCTTGCTTCCTTGTCTTTTCTTTCCTTGCTTCCTTGTCTTTTCTTTCTTTCTTTCTTTCTTTTTCTTTCCTTCTTTCCTTTCTCTTTCTTTCTTTCTTTCTTTCTTTCTTTCTTTCTTTCTTTCTTTCTTTCTTTCTTTCTTTCTTTCTTTCTTTCTTTCTTTCTTTCCTTCTTTCCTTTTCTTGTTGTTTAGGTGGTACTCAGATTTGAAATCTGGGTCCTATGCTTGCCAGGCAAACATTCTATCACTTGAACTATACATTCAACCTGAACTCTTTGCATTGCAAAATTTCTATAGGTTTTGATGCATGCATAATATCATATATCTACCACTAAAAAAACACATTAGTTCTGTAGCCTCAGCACCTGTTTGTGCTTCCCTTAGTTAAACACAATTACTCTTTCCCCTCTCTCCCACTAGAAAATAAGCTTCATAAGACCAGGGACTTTTATCTCTTTCCTTTATTGGTGCCTTGTAAGTCCACAGAAAAGTGATATGTATGTAGAAGGTGCTCAATAAGTATATTTCTTAAATAAGTGAAAGACTTTACCCTGCCTTGTGAAATTCCTACTTCCTTCTTCTTCATAGTAAAATTTCTAAAAGACCAGGAACACATTAGTCCTAGGCCTTTGTGCAAGTAGATCTCTTCTCCAGGATGGGTTTATGTCTGACCCCTACAGAATAATCATATGATCCATGTAACTCCACTCTAGTTATTTCCTACCATATACTATACTTGTTCCACTCACTCATCTGCCCCATTGAGCTAGGTAGGCTATTATGGTACTTTATTTCCTTTTCCTTGGTCTTTAATTCCACAGAGATCTCCACTACACCTCAGGGGAACTAGAAAAGTGTGATTATGTTTAGTTTTCTTAGGCAAATTCTTATTGTGTTGTTAAATAAAAGGTGGGATTTTAATTTGTTGTGGTTTTTCACCATAAAGTAGGAAAAATAGGATAATAGACATATAAAGATAGATATATCAGGGCTTATGCCAGTTTGAGGCTTATGTATAACTCACTCCCTGCCTTCCTCATTATGACTCCTAATAGCATAAATTAGGGTTACAAAACTTACATTAGGAGAAATTTTTGCCTGTGCTAGCCTCAACCAAGATCGTTCACCCTATTTATGCTTCTGCTGTAGGTGGAATAATAAGTGTGAGCCACTATGCCCAGACTTTTCTGTTGAGATGGTGGGGGGTGTCTTACAATTGCCCAGGCTGTCTTAGAGTTGTGACCCTCCTATTCATGTTTTCCACAGACCACATTGCCCAGATATTCATTTAAAATGAGATCTTGTGAGTTTTTGAAGGTTGACCTCAAATTATAATCCACTTCATGATCTTTACCTCCCAAGTAGCTAGAACTACAGGTACGAAATCACCAGTGTTTGACTCTGAGTCATTCTTTAAGTTTACTATGATTATCTGTTACTTGAAAATTTTCCTCAAACCGGAATAAGTCATGCTTTTTCTTGTCTCTTAAGCTTTAGTTCATGCATTTCCTCCCCAAATGCTTTTGCACCATAATGAAATCACAGTAGAATTAATAATAATCAGAGGATGGACATGCTATTGGGAACATACTGGCCTCATTTATATTTCATTCTAGCAACTACTAATTCTTCCAAAGCAATAATTCTCCTGCTTTCTTGGATTAACGAAGTCAAGTGGGAGGTTTTCTATATATGGGCATGGTTATTGGATTAAAAAGAAGGAGGGAGGAGGAAGACATATACCACCAGGCAGAAATAGAAGTCATGTAGCTCAAAACGACGTGTGTAGATGTGATCTATGTTCTGTCTCTGAGGAATGCCATCTGCCTTGGGTATCAGAGATGGAGGAGGTGAGCAAGACAGGAACAACAAAACAGCTTCAAAGGAAAGCCTGGCGACCCCCACTATCTTATTTATCTTCTGTACATTTTTCTTCCTTTTTTCTCTTAGACAAACAGTGTCCTTAAGCTCTCTCTCTTGTAGCTTATTAGAACTCTCTCTAGGCTTCTGAACTTTAAACACCTTAGAGAGTATATGATTAATAAAGCTTACCATGGCATCATTACCATGAAAGATACCATTTAAAACTAATGATTTCTTTTTATTCAATTTCAGATCTATACTCACAGGAGTATACCCTCTACTTACTTGTATTCAACAATTGTCTCCATTTTACCTCATCTCCTTTTCTTTCTTCTTTTTGTCTGTCATGGGGCTTGAACTCAGGGCTTGGGCGCTGTCCCTGAGCTCTTTTGCTCAAAGCTAGTGCTCTGCTACATTAAGCCTCCATGCCACTTCCAGTTTTCTGGTGGTTAATCGGAGATAAGAGTCTCATGGACTTTCTTGCCAAGGCTGGCTTCAAACCACAATCCTCAGATCTCAAACTCCTGAGTAGTTGGATTACAGGTGTGATCTACCAGCACCTGGCTTACCTCTTTTATCATTCTTTCTCACTCTTTCCTCTCCCCTCACACTTTCTGCTCTTGGTCCTGAAATTATGAGTATGTTAGTGGCACCAAGTCGTCCATCAAATGCTTCAGTGTGCATTTCCTATGAATACATTCTATTACATAATGATAGTATGTCAATACAAGTTAGGAAATTTAACAGTAATGGATATGATGCTATTATGTAATCCATATTCTGTACTAAAATCTCAAAATTGTCCCAATGCCCCTTAGACTAAAGCTAATTTTTTCCTAATACAAGTTTTGATACAGGATCATGCATAGTAATTCGTTGGCTTGTAACTCAACCTCCTCTACAACAATTTATCAGAACTTCCTTATCAGTTTTGACCTAAACACTTTTTTCAGAGTACCAGCCAATTAATTATTTTGTGGATTAGCTCTCAAATTAGAACTGTCTACTGTTTCCTGATGGGAACATCACAGGAGTTAGATTTTGCCTTCCTAGTATATCATATTAGAAGCCACCACAGTACTGGTTTGTCATAATACTGATGATGTTAACTTTGATCCATTTATTTTGTGTGTGCTGGTATACACAGAATAAATGAATTTGAACTATCTTTACCAGATTTGCTCTTCATTGAATGTATAGTATTCTTTATTGGTATGTGTGTATCTGTGTGTTTCACTGTTTTGGGCAGCATCATTCAGGATTTCAGTATTTTCTTTCTAAAGTGAATTGTACCAATAAAAATTTGTAGAGTTTCTGTTGAGGTGGACTTTTGTAATTTATCCATATATAAGCAATCATATAATGCTACTATTATGAGGAAGGATGGGAGAATACAGTAATAATATTCAATGTATATATGTGAAAATGATCTAGGTAAGTTCAGTGGGTGGATGGGGTTGGTAGAGATAGGGGAAATGATGGAAAGGGTGATATTAATCAAGATACATTATACTTACAAGTAGATATGTTGAAACCCCTTTGTACAACTACTTAAAGATAATAAATAAATAAATAATAAAACTTGTATTACAGGTTGAATTTGTCCCTCCCCTCATATCTGGTAATCATAACTCCTAGAAGAAATTGAACTTTCACTTGATCAGAACTATGAAGACTACTCATTGCTTCAAAATTTTCAAATATGGGCTTGGATTAATACATTTCTAAGAAACCTCCTCTTAACTTGAATTTTATTTTCTTTTGATATTGTATGTGATAAAGTGAACTATGCATAAATCACTTGTGTTGAAATAGTCATCTCAAGGAAAAGAACTTGTGCAACTGATTTGTGAGTTGTACGAGCTGCTTTTTAGATAGAAGTCCATTTTTACTGGAACAAATGACTGACAGGCAAATCATGGTTATTTAGACTTGGGGGTTTGGCAGATGTATTTTTTAAAATAAATGGAGTGAGCCTGTTATTTCAAGGAAAACAACTGACAGTATTTATTGCCAAAGACAAAATTCCAGCTTTCAAGAGAAAATTAGAATTTTGGAACACTCCTATCTGCCACCATGAGCTTGCCAGGCTTCCCCTAACTTAAAGAAATTTTCTGAAGAGATATGTGTTGATATTAACAAATATGATTTAAACGTTTTATAATGAAATCTATCAACAGTTAGAAGATCTGTCTAAATTGCTTAACCAGATGACCAATTCATAGTTTTATAAAATAGTGCTGAGTAAAAAAAATATTCCAAATGCGACATAGACCAAGAATTTTAGTGTAACAGAGAATGTAAAGCTCATTGATATGGTGTTAGATTCAGTGTTGCCACCAACCTTTATGGAACTATCTCTTGCCAGATTTCAGTGTAGTTTCAAATTAAAGTATCCACAATTATCCTAAGAAGTTATTAAAATACTCTATCCAACTGGGTGCTAGTGACTCATGCTTATAATTCTAGCCACTCAGGAGGCTGAGATCTGGAGGATCTCAGTTTGAGGCCAAGCAGAAAAGTCTGTGAGACTGTCTCCAATTACCAGCAAAAAGCAGAACTGCAGGCATTACTCAAGTTGTAGAGCTCTTGCCAAACAAGAAAGCCAAGAAAGCCTAAGATCTCAAATATATATATATATATATATATATATATATATATATATATTTACACATATGTATATATACATCTATATGTATACCTTTATATATATATATATATATATATATATATATATATATATATATATATATAAAATCCAACTCTCCTCCATTTTCAAGCTATATGTTTGTACAGACTAGATTTTTCTCACATGTAAACTTCTGTCACAAAAGCCTGGAATGATGGCTCAATCCTAACTACTTTGGAGAGAGAGATCACGGGATTAAGGTTTGAGGCCAGCCTGGGCAAAAAGTTCCCAAAATTCTATTTCAACTAGAGGTTGGTCCAGCTATGAAGGAAACAAAATGAATGGGTATGGTGAAGCATGAGTGTTATCTAAACTATAGGGGAAGTACAAAAGCTGGGTGCAGTGGCTTATGCCCGTCATTCTCAGTGATATAGAAAAGAGCAAGTAGGAGGAGTTCAGCCCTGTTAGCTCTGGGCATAATATGAATCCCTATATAACAAATGCAAAAAGGAGCTGGAGGCATGGTTCATGTGGTAGAGTGCTTGCTTTGCAAACTAAAGGCCCCTGAGTTCAGTCCCACCACTCCTCCTCCCCCAAAATATATTCATATACATGTGTAGACTGGAACAACTAGAACACAGAAGTAGATATGAGAATTTGTCTTCTATTAAGATAGACAATGAAGAGACTGGACTATTTTTTGCTTTGAAAACTCATTATTTTCATAAAAATATGTTACTTGTGTTAATTTGTAATCACTTTATTATTATATTATTAAAATGAATTTATAAATTAATATCAGATATTCTTAGTTTAATTGTAATGTATGCAGCATCAATAATTATAACCCACATTAACCTTGCCCACTTAGGGGTCTCAGTTTTGGGGGGAACAATACTAGGTTTTAAACTCAGTTCCTTGTACTTTTGAGGTGAGTGCTCTACTACTTGAGCCATGTCTTCAGTCTTTTTAGCTTTTAGTTATTTTACGTAAGGGTTTGAATATTTTGAGTTCTGGTCAATGATCTTTCTAGCTACTGCCTCCGTGACAGCATTTCCATTGTTTAGCTTGTTTGTTGAGACGGTGACTCACTAAAATTTTGCCCAGACTAGCTCAAAATGTGATCCTCCATATCTCTATGTCCCAAGTGTCTGGGATTACAGTGTGAGCCAATGCACAAGCCTTCAAAATAATTTGGGGTATGGAGGAGATGAAAGGATTTTGGACTCCAAAAATTTGAGGTGACACATATTGATGTTTTCTAAAGCAAGGTCAAGAAACTACATCTGTAATACTTGGCAGCTTATTGTAAAATGCGTATTCCTGGGTTTTGTCTTGGATTTACTCAGGCTTCCTAAAGGCCGGCTTGTACTTGTACTCATATTTTTAAAATTTTCCAATCAAAACAGAACTTGAGTTTCATCAGCTTAAGCCTGTCCCTTGATAGTGTGTTGCTTTCCATCTGCGATCATAGACAATCAAACTGAACACAACACCTGTTCAGCCAGAGAGCAAACCTCAGCAATAATGGCTTCACTTGTACAAATGCAGTGACAAGAGTTCTTTAGAAAATATTCCCTGCAAAAATAATGTAGATGTGGAGAAAAGTTGACATATGGCCGTGGATTGTATTTGAAATGTCATATCTAGTTAAGTCTAGAGCCGAGGATGTATTCTCAAGGCTTTTCCTTCTTTATGCTCCAGTACCAAAGCCAATTATTATGATAGGCATTTAAGAAAAGCCAGGGGAGGCAGTGGTACCCTGAGGCTCGATGGAACACAGAAGCGTGGATCCTGTCAACTATCACATACAGAAGCCAAGCTATAGAGTGTGTTTTTCTAAAAAGCCACATTTGCATCTCTGGTTAACATCCTGACTGATGTTTTGCCTCAGACAAGAGGCCAACCATAGCAAATGCACAGACTGTGGGGATTTGGCCACATCTTTGACTTGTCAGATATAGTAACCCAAATCCAAAGCACGTTGGTCATACACATGAATATGTGCATGCATGTGCACTCCCATATGTGTGCAAGAGGCATTAGAGATTTCAGTATGCAACAGATTCATGGCTTCCTGTGATCTGTCCCCGGATAAAACTCAATCTCCTTCCTCCTCTGAATGGGCCATTCTGCCAGTCTTTTTAGAATAGCTCCTAGATGCCATATCATAAAAGCTGTATTTGGAAATTAGTCTGGGATACAAACAGATGTGCTCATGATTTATCTTACCATTCGATGCCATCCATGTCATAACTACCAGGATTTTTTTTACAAAGTTTTTTTTTTCTTTTTCATATGTGGGCAACAGGGTTTCTACTCAGGTTCGTAGGATTTTGCTCAGCTTGATAGCTCATGGTTGGGCCTCTACCATTCCAACTATGCCTCCAGCCCAGCTTTTTGGTGCTTAATCGGAGATGGAGTCTTGAGGACTTTTCTGTCAAGGCTGGTTTTGAGCCTCCACCCTCTAGGTCCCAGTTTCCTGTTAGCCAGGATTATGGGCACAAGCCACATGTACTACACTTGTCACTTTCCTTGGTCTTAATGATGGAGTTTTGTGTCTACCTCTTATTTTTTCTTCAACTCTAGACTCCTGTCCCTGCCATACATGTTCCAACTTGGTTTCAGTCTTGCTATAATTTCTTCTCTAGATCTGAGGATCATAGTTCCAGGCAAGAAAGTCTGAGAGATTCTTATCTCCAATAAAACTACCCCTACCACCTACAAAAAAAATCAGCCAGAAGTGGAGCTGTGGCTCAAATGGAAGAGTGCTAGCCGAAGCTCAGGAACAGTATCCAGGCCCTGAATTCAAACCCTCAAGCCACAGTATTGGCAAACACATTCTCTCTCTCTCTCTCTCTCTCTCTCTCTCTCTCTCTCTCTCTCTCTCTCTCTCTCTCTCTCTCTCTCTCTCTCTCTCTCTCTCTCTCTCTCTCTCTCTCTCTCTCTCTCTTTCTCTCTCATGCTCACTCTCACTTTCTCTCTCCTCTAAAATATCTCTTGAATTGTGTGCAGCATCAAAACATTCAACATTTATGTTGTTTTTAGTTTTCTATAGAGCAAAGGATTTACCTCACAATTCACTTGTGTGTTACAGAAGTTAAGAAATGTAGGCATGGAATACTGATTACAGCAAAGAAGGTAAAGAAACAGTATCCAGCAAAACAAATCTATAGTGGCCCAAAATATTGGAAGGATGAATTAGATTTATGCAAGCTTAGAATGCAGGTTAGTATAACAGGCTGCATTTGTGGGTTATTAAAGTAGTGACTCTCCTTTTATACATTATTCTCTTCGACTGGTTGGGCTGCTGGCCAAAGAATAATATGCTTTGATTGCTCACAGCTCCCTCCTGCCTACTCACTCTTTACACTCCTCTTCTAAGAGGTCCTATGTGACCATTCCCAACCTCAAAACTGCCCTCAAGTACCAGAACATCATTCCTTCCTTCTTTCCCAGATAAAAATTCTATTTAGATAATCTTCTTGGGGCCAGGCATTTGTTATGTTTTATTCCACTTAATTCTTGCCACAGTTCCATAAGGTAGCAATTATTTGACCCCTTTTCACAAATAAAGAAAAGTGCATGCCAGAGAAGTGAATTCCTTGAAGTTACAACAGCTAGTGAGTATCAAAGGAAAGAATTTGGGTTGCTCTTTCCATTGAATAGCCTACTCCCACCCACCTCTACAACTTCCCTTTCATTTTCCAAGCAATGCAACAAGCCAGGATAATCTAAGTAGCTAATGTGTGATGGGATCTTCAATACCCTCTCTACAAGGAAGATTCTTACCTCTCTCTCTCTCTCTCTCTCTCTCTCTCTCTCTCTCTCTCTCTCTCTCTCTCTCTCTCTCTCTCTCTCTCTCTTTCTCTCTCTCTCTCTTACAACTTTGGTGAGGGGGGGTGGCGGGGGGAGGATGGGAAGGGATGGGAAGGGGAAACAAAGGAGGAGGCTACAATGCTTGATAAGAAATGTACTCATTGTCTTACCCATGTAATTGTAACCCCTCTGTACAGTATTTTCACAATAAAAAAAAAAAGAAAAAGAAAATGCATTGAACTATGGTGTGTGCTGCTTCAGTTTCCAAGCTCTTAGGATGCTGACACCCCACCTGGTCCTAGCTTTGTGTGTGTATGTGTGTGTGTGTGTGTGTGTGTGTGTGTGTTACCAATACTGGAGTTTGAATTCAGAGCCTCATGCTCTTGCTTAGCTTTTTCATTCAAGATTAACTCTCTACCATTGAACCACACTCTACTTACACCTTTTTGCTGGTTAATTGCAGATAAGAGTTTCACAGTTTTGCCTGCCCAGTCTGGCTTCAAAATGTAATACTCAGATCTCAGCCTCTTGAGTACCTAGGAATATAGTTGTGAGCCATAAGTGCCTGGATGGGGACTTTACATCTTTAATGTGTAGTCTTAGGAATGGGAGAGATTCTGCTGAGCTTCTTGTAGAGTGGAAGAAATAAGGGTCATGTTTGGGGTTAAAAGGAGCTTCCTTAGGAATTTCAAATTGTACCATAAGGAAGTAATTTCCAATCTGGCAATCCTTGGGTCTGTCAAATAGAAATGTTTTGTTGAGCCCACATAGTGATTTTTAAAACTCTGAATATTTGTTTAAATTTCTAGGATCTTTTGAAAAATCAGGAAGATTTCACATTGCTATTTCTATGTTGTTAGATGATGCCAATCCACAGTACCTATCCTCTGAAGATCCTTAAACTGTCATATTAGTTATCACAAGGCCTATTGATCTCCCCAGTTATTTCATTTATTTCTGGACCATTGGAAGCATTTGAAGGAGATAAAAGCTGCTTCTGCTCACGACAGGGAGCACCATTTCTGAAAGCCAAGTTTGTGAAGAAACCTGAAGGCTAAATTCTATTTCTTCCACTTTTCTTTTTAAGAAAATAAGCAAAAAAATACCTTCAATTCCTCATTGCAGGGCTGGGGAAAGTTTCACAAAAGTAAGGACTTCATGAAATAAAATGTTTCTTGGTAAACTGAGCACGGTGGTACGTACCTATAAGCCCAGCTACTCAGGAAGCATAAATAAGAGGATCACATACCTATCAATATTTCAACCTCATTCTTCAAGGAAATAGAAGAGGTAATCCAAAAATTCATATGGAACAATAAAAGACCCCAAATAGCAAAAACAATCCTCAACAGAAAACATTGCTGGAGGAATATCAATACCAAATTTCAAACTCTACTACAAAGCCATAGTAATCAAAACACCTTGGTACTGGCACAAGAACAAACCTCAAGACCAATGGAATAGAATTGAAAACCCAGAAATGAACCTACAGACCTATAGCCATCTAATCTTTGATAAGGGAGCTAAAAAAATAGAATGGAAGAAAGACAGCCTCTTCAGTAAATGGTGCTGGCAAAATTGGTTAATCACTTATAGAAAACTAAAGCTAGATCCTCATAAATCACCCTGTACCAGAATCAACTCCAAATGGATCAAAGACCTCGGAGTCAAAGCAGACACTCTGAAATTATTGCAGGATGGAATAGGAGAAACTCTAGGTCTCCTTGGCACAGGCCAGAATTTTCTTAATAGAGACCTGGAAACACAACAAATCAAAGAAAGGTTGGACGAAGGGGATTGCATGAAATTGTAGAGCTTCTGCATGGCAAAGGACATAGCTAGTAAGATCAATAGAAAGCCCATGGATTGGGAGAAGATCTTCACTAGCCATACAACGGACAAGGGTCTCATACCTAAAATATACCTGGAACTCAAAAAATTAAAGACCCCAACAACAAATCTTCAAAGAAACAACTGCCCAATAAATAAGTGGGCTAAAGACTTAAAGAGAAACTGCTCTGAAGAGGAAAGAAGGATGGCCAATAGACACATGAACAAATGCTCACAGAAAATAAATGCAAATCAAAACAACATTGAGATACCACCTCACCCCAGTTAGAATGGCTATAATCAAGAACTCTAAAAACAACAAATGCTGGAGGGGATTTAGACAGAAGGGAACCTTACTGCATTGTTGGTGGGAGTGTAAACTTGTTCTACCACTTTGGAAAGCAGTATGGAATTTCCTCAAAAGACTCCACATAGAGCTCCTCTATGACCCAGCAATCCCACTATGGGGCATTTACCCAAATGTTCACAAACAAGACCACACTAAAGCTACCAGCACAACTATGTTTATTGCAGCATTATTTACCATAGCTAAGATATGGAACCAACCCAGATGCCCCTCAGTAGATGAATGGATCAAGAAAATGTGGTATATATACACAATGGAATTCTATGCCTCCATCAGAAAGAATGGCATTGCCTCATTTGTTAGGAAATGGAAAGACTTGGAAAAAATTATATTAAGTGAAGTAAGCCAGGCCCAAAGAAACATAGGTCCCGTGGTTTCCCTTATTTGCAATAACTAGTATATGTCTGAGTCAAGCAGAAAAGGTCAGATAAGTTGATGTTAGGGAAATGAACCCTAAGATATGTATTCAGTTTTTTTTCTTTCTTGCGATTGTTTCTAACACATTTATAAGATTATTTCTTTGTTGCTTTGTATGTCCCTCCCCCACAGTATAACCCCTGCTTTCAATGTATTTGATGTCGGTATAATTTGTGGAGGGGAAGGGGACAAACAAATCATTTAAATAGGAATACAGGTGGACCCATTGCAACAATAAGATGTACAAGTTATTATGTCGAAAAATGAACTTTACAACTTTGGTGGGCGGGGAGGATTGGGTGGGGGGGGTTGGGGGAGGAGGATAGGAAGGTATGGGAAGGTGAAACAAAGGAAAAGGCTACAATGCTTGATAAGAAATGTACTCATCATCTTGCCCATGTAATTGTAACCCCTCTGTACAGTGTTTTCACAATAAAAAAAAATGGGAGGATCACAGTCTGTGGCCAGCTCTGGGCAAAGGTGAGACACACTATCTGCAAAACAAACTAAGAGCAAGGACTCTTAGTAGGACTGAGGTAGTAGAGCACTTGCCTAGCAATTGTGAGGCACTTAGCTCAATCCCAAGAACTACCAAAAAAAATGTTGTGGCGTTTGGGGTAGTGTTCTCGCCTCTGATAATACAGAATTCTATTAAGACTCAGACCTTTGCCTAGATTATATTTAAGGTAATATGGTCTGGGATCCACATTTACCACCATAATTTGAAATACAAGATTTTAGGTGTCCAGCTTCAAGAAAGTGGCAATAGGACCATAAAATATGACTATCCACTTTTATAAGCACCTTCCCTTCCTCTAACTTTCCCATTTCTCCCCCATCAGGGAAGTGACTGCCCCTGCCGATCCTGGACTAATCGTGATGATTCTCCAACCAGGGTCCTATGTGAACAGCCATCAAAAACAACATTTGTATTATAATAATCATAATCATGCATAAATTTCAAGGAATTCTCCCTTTCT
This sequence comes from Dipodomys merriami, assembly GCF_024711535.1. Classification (NCBI taxonomy): domain Eukaryota; kingdom Metazoa; phylum Chordata; class Mammalia; order Rodentia; family Heteromyidae; genus Dipodomys; species Dipodomys merriami. Next base: position 88,372,632 of record NW_027204492.1, read on the forward strand.
AATGTCACATCTTATTTAACTCTTATAACAATTTTAGAATTAGTGAGCGTTAGTATTCACTCCCTTCAAATAAAAAATAGACTAAACAGGTTAAGTAATTTGCCCAAGATCGCATAGTTAAAACATCTTGCTATCAGATCACAGGTTCACCTATGAGGGAAATTACTGCTTGTTAGCAAAGAAGGCCTTCACTTACATTCTATTATTTTTTCCTTTCATTAAAAAAATACACATTAACTTGATAAGACAGAAAATGCTGCTACTTGCTTCCTTATTGCCTCTAGTACATACCATTTCCACCTATGTATTGGCTTGTGTACATGATCGTGATAAAGCAGCTAGAGCTCTGATCATGTCTTGAAATTTTCTTTCAGTATTCTTTGAGTGAAGATCTTAATTGCTGCTTTTATTCTTTCATTTATTAACAACATGCTTGATTTGGCACCAAGCTTGATCCCAGTGATCCAGTAACTCATCCACCACAAGAACATTTCATTTTACATGTACCACACAAGATCTTTTCGTTGTTTTTTTGTTTTTGTTTTTGTTTTTTGGGTCCGGTCGTTGGGCCTGAACTCTGGGGCCTGGGCGCTGTCCCTCAGCTCTTCAACTCAAGGCTAGCGCTTTACCACTTGAGCCACAGCACCACTTCCGGCTTTTTTTTTTGCTTATGTGGTGCTGAGGAATCGAACCCAGCGCCTCAGGCATGCAAGGCAAGCGCTCTACCACTGAGCCACCTTCCCAGCCCACAAGATCTTTTCAATGTGTTTGATTGATATGGGCCAAAAGATAGTAAGTAAGTGGGAAAAGTTGAGCAGATCATGATACTGTTGAAGTTCAGGTAGGACCAATGCTTTCTACCTTAACTGGAAATGGCTTACATCTTAGATATGCAGAAATGTAGCACTTATGTATGCCTATTTTTATGTGCGTCTGATTTTTTTTTTAGCTAAGAGCAACAATAATTATAGCTGTTATTCTAACAGACATCATTTTCTGTTTTACTTGGGACTTCAGAAGAGAGAAAAGCTCCACTTACTTGTTCTCAGGAGGTTCTTTTTGTTTTCCAAAAAGAAAAATATGATGCTTGAGGGTTTTGTTTGGGTGGTAGCATAAAACATAGGTGCAGTTGCAAGTTTTTAAAATTTGAAGTTGAGTGGGTGGCCTTAAAATGTCATCGAAATCAACTCAAAGTAGACATTTAACTGGGAAATATCAAGATGCATCAGTACTGCTTAGGCTGGCTTCTATAGTCTAAAACAAGGCAGCATGAAACTGTATTCAAAGTCATCAGTTGCAGGAAAAAAATGCTACGCAAAGCTGGAGTGGACAGGTTGTGTTTGGGAGATGGAGAAAGATCATTTTGCATATTAGTCAAAAAGTAAAAGACAGTACTGAAACAAGATAATACTTTTGTATATCAAAGCAGAGACTTCAGCTCTGAATTACAAAGCTCAGCAGGTGCCCTGAGCAGGTGGCCTGTAGACTCACCATCTGCTTTCTGGGATTAGGGGATCAAATAAAGCTGGAGAGCAATGAAGAGGGAATTAACAAGAAGCTAAAGAAATTGAGGGGGGCAACAGGGATATAATGTGTCAGGACAAGGACTGATAATCAGAACAAATCTAGCTAGGTCATAGAAAAGCCAGTCTAACTACAGGAAAGGGTTGGAAAACAAAGGAGAGTCTATGTAGGAAGAGTGTAGGAGAAGCTTTGGAATTTCAGGGCAACGAACATGGTCATATCTATTTGGGATAGGTTTGTTTCTGGAAATAGTACCAAATATGACTGGCTAAAGGAAATGAACAGCATTTAGTCTCTAAAATTGGACCACTAGAGATGAGGTAGGCTAATCAAGCCCAGCCATCCAGAGGATATAGGCAGGTGCCTTTTTCTACTGTCCTATAGGCCTGTAGTGAACATCTAGGCAGCCAGTCACCAAGTAAAATGAATTGTCTTTAATTTCTTTAGAGATATTCAGGATGACTTGCCAGGGATTTAGATGAAACATGCAAATTGAGGTTTTCCATATGAGACCAGGTATACTGTTAGGCAAAGATCAAAGTAGGTGCATGATGATTACATAATCAGAGTTGATCACTGGAAGATGAAGGCAGTAAGGTCACCTTTTCCCAGAGTAGAAGTCTTCTAAGGGTTGAAGATGCTGCTGAGTCCATTCCTCTGATAGTATTATAGAACTACCAGATGAGATGAACAGCCAGAACAAAGTTGTTCAATTACATTAATTCCAAAAGAAGAATACTAAATGCAGAGCTCCAGGGATATTCTGGCACAAGAGATCCAAATAGTCCAGTAGCAATGTATATAGCAGATGTGGACTCTCAGAAGTTATGATGGGTTTTACATCCAGATGATAGGATGTGACCATGGAACTAGCCACTGGGCTGCAGAGAGCCAGAAGTCTGGATACTATTTGTAGCTGCCATTCAGTAAGGACAAATTGGCATAGGAAGTTTAGAGTATATACCTAAAGTTTCACATTTGGATTCAAATAGTCATCTTGTCATTTTTCAGGTCATCTTGACTCTAGAGTTGCATAGTGGACTGCTAAAGATAAATCAAGTCACAATGCAGGCAGTTGACTTACAGATCCCTCTGGCTCCTACTAATCCTCTCTACTTCACTGATTAACTGATAAGACATAAATAAAAGTAAAAAATTAGTCTTTCTGGTTGGAGGGTTGGTAACTTGTGGCTCCATTTTCACTGGATGGCCAATGTGGAGTGGTGGCTAGTATTGTTAATACAGGGTTTGTTAAACTCTTACTTTCCTATGACTTTTAAATTCCTTCCAGAAGTGATTTGTACAACTGATAGGATCAAGTGACATCTGGTATTGATGAAAGTCCTCTGTTGAATTTTAGGATCCTAAAGGGTAGGCAAGACTGGGTGGGTGAGACCTTAACATTGAGTGGTCAACGGCAATGTCAACTGAGGCCAAGTCCATGATGAAGAGAAGTTGGTTGGGGAGTGCGGTAAGGGATGGATTAGGGAAAGTGGTTCAGGATGAAGACTGAATAGTATACTTTTATGCTTTTATGTGGTGCTGGCCTCACATCTTAAGCATCAAGTAAAATACTCAAGGATATCTTATTTCTCTGTCCCTTGAGAGCCCCAATTCCTCAGAGAATACTTAGGAAAAATGATTCTTAGATCAAAAACAAACTTGGAAAAGCTTATGATTTAAACTTCTATTGGTACTTGCTGAAAATCACATTAAGGTGCCTTTCCAATTTATTTTTATACCAGGTTAAAAACAGAAGCAGCCGAATTGTAGGCTTAGGCCATGATTGGTGGATAGGATGCTTTGGTGAATTCTACCATTTGTGCAGAAAATAAATATCCATAACTAACTTCCTTCCCTTATATTAGTGGCCATCTGTTACAGTAGTGGTTAAAAACTCACTGAATCATGAACCACATCTGGGCAGACCCCAATTTAATTCATCTGTTTCATGTCATAAATATTAAAAGATCATATATCTGTATAGTGCTGTAAACATACTCCAACTTGGTAATAACTCTAAAATGATCCAAAGTGAAATTACTATCATGAAAGTCTATTTTTCTACATATGTGCCTATCTTATTCTGTATCTGATTGTATTATTATTACTATTTATTTCATGTTTCCTTTTCCTTCTTTTCTCCCTCCCTACCTCCCTCCCTCTTTCCCTCTCTTCCTTCCTTCCTTCCTTCCTTCCTTCTTTCCTTCCTTCCTTCCTTCCTTCCTTCCATCTTTATTTTTGTCAGTTCTGGGGCTTGAACTCAGTGCTTTGCACTGTTTATTGGCTTTCTTGCTCATGGCTGGTTCTCTACAACTTAGGCCATGCCTCTAGCCCAACCTTTTGCTAGATGGGGTCTTGCAGACTTTTCTGATCAGGTTAATTTTGTACTGTGATTCTCTGACCTCTGCTTTCTGAGTAGCTAGGATTACAGGTGTGAGCCATTGCTTACTGGCTTCTTCTTGTTTATCTATTTTTGTACATGACTTTACAATTTTAACTAACTCTAGGCATTCTCTCAGAAAGTTTGAAGTTCATTCAACCCAGACTCTATCAGAGGAGACTGAATGGATTTGCTATAGTGTCCTCAATAAAAGTAGCAGTGCCTTTTCTAAAAACTATGGAGATGAATGGAACCATTTGTCATTAAGTAGTGACTTTCTTTTTATTTTGCAACTGCTTTTGACTGAATTAAATTCGTAATTTTTTCATGAGTTAGTAAACCTACAACTCTGATTTGTTGAGGTTCTGGTTGGGGCATGCAATGCACAAGTCAAAATTTGACAGGAGGTTACTAAAAGTGAGAGAACTACAGAAGGACTATCTACATAGACCATCCATATATTGAAGGCATACTGGGAAACTAGGAGCACTGACAGGGGATACATAAGAAGGTGCAACAGAAAGTAAATGACAAGGCCCACTTGTAAACTGCCTGAACTATCCTATATGTGAAGTGTTTCACCTTTATCTGAAGGTATACTGTGGTAAGAAATAGACACAATAGGGAAGGGACTAAGGAAGAGTAATGCAGGGGATAAATATCAAAAGACACTATATACATGAATGGAAATTGCACCATAAAAGGCCTTTATACAAGTAATATACACTAATTCTAAAAGATAAACATTGTAGCTTAATTGTCTTTTCATCAGAAATGCAAAGTTCAGTTAGCATTAGAAATATCAACACAATTTGATACTGTAGCAAATTAGAAGAAAGAAAACATATGATCAATTTATCAAAAGGATATAATGATCATAAATGTATATACATCCAACATCTGAGCTTAAGTATATAAAACAAACATTAATAGACATGAAGGGAAAAGTAGAAATCAATACCACAATGTTAGGGGACATTAGTACTGTACATTAAAAATGAGTAGACAAACCAGGTAGGAAATGAGTAAAGAAATGCTGAAATTGAACCAAATTCTAGACCAAAAAGGCATAATAGACTTATATAGAACTTTTCTCATATAATAGCAGCATGTAAAGTCTTCTCTTGCAAACCTGAGACAGTCACGAGGGTAGATCATATGTTAGGCCACAGAGCAAACCTTAACCACTTTAAGAAGATCAAAATTTTTATCTAGTATTGTTTCCACTTGCAATGGTATTAAACTAGAAAGAATGGGAAGAATCTTAGAAAATTCACAAATATGTGGAAATTCATACAGCATGTCCAAATCTATGGAATGGAACAAGTTTATTTCTAAAATATAACTTCATAGTAGTAAATATCTACCTTAAAAGTAAATATAATGCTAGATAGCTTACCATTATGAGTCTATAGCTAGAAACAGAACAAACTAAACCCTAAGTAAGTTGCAAGAAGAAAATAATAAAGATAAGAAATAAAACAAACAAAATAGAGAACAGAGAAACCATAGAAAAAGTTAATAAAATCTAGAGTTGGTTCTTTGAAAGAATTAAAAAATAAAATACACCGACATTTGGCCAGCCCAATTAAAAGCAGAAACAAACAGGAGTAAATAAAATAAAAAAATGAAACTGAAGGCATTACAATTCATGTCTTAGAAATAGAAAGGATCATAAATGATTATGATGAACAACTATATGACAACAAATTGGAAAACCTAGAGGAAATGGATCAATTCCTAGAAAAATATAATCTATCAAGGTCAAGTAAAATAGAAAGCTTGAAAAGACCAATGACAAATAAGAATATTGAAGTAATTATATTAAAATCCTTCTTTAAAAGAAAACTTCAGGACTGAATGGCTTACTGGTTACTTAAAAAGGCTTCTTAAGTTCTTCTAAAAAGTATAACTACCAGGAATATTTACAAACACATTTTATGAAACCAGTATCTCCTTGATACCTAAGTGAGTGAAAGGCATCACAAGAAAAACAAAATTTAAACTATATCTCTGATACACATTTATGCAAATATTCTCAATTAAATACTAAACTTAAAACTAAAAAAGATTTTTCATTGGGATTGAATAGGACTTATTCCTGCCATGCAAGGCTGGTTTAATATATGCAAGTCAAATACAATGATACAGAACATACATAGAATGAGAAATAAAAACACATCTGCCACATCTCAATTGATGCAGAAAAAATGATTTGCCAAAGTACAGCATCTTTTCTGGGTAAAATCTTTTAAGAGTTTAGAAGGAAAATTCCTCCACAAAATAAAGGTCATTTATGAAAAACCCTATAACTACAATCATAATCAATGGGAAAGAAATGGAAGCTTTTCACTAAAATATAACACAACTCATGGCTGCTCATGCTAACCACGTTGATTTAACACAGTACTGGAGTACTAGCCAGAGCAATCAGTGGAGAAAAAGAAAAGCATCCAAATGGAAAGGAAGAGGTAAAATTGACTTTATTTTCACATGACAAGATCTATCATGTAGAAAACTTCAAACATCCCACAAAAAGTATTAGAACTAATAATTTTTTAGATCCTCAGAGAGAGGGTCTGATGTGGTTATGGCTCTGTAGAGTTTAAACTCATAGTGGTAGGAGGACTAAACCTCCCTGGGCAGTAGTAAGTCCCGTAGCCCAAGGCTTAGGTAGAAACAAAGCAGAATGCCTGTGGCTGGGGTTCGTTTTCAGCCCATAAGCCTGCCTCTTGGCTATTTGTGATGACTGCTGGGTGGCTATAGCCCTGTAACTCTGAATTATGTAATACTCTGCTCTACAGGGAGATAAACGTTGGGCACATCCTGAAAGCACTGAGACCTGCCCCTGTGAACAGAACCTTGGAATGTGTTTGCTGATATTGAGATCTAAGGGCCCAAATCCAGATCCTCTGAACCATGAAACTGCCAAAGCATTCTCCTATGCAAAGGGAAGATGGAGTTTTCAAGAATTGAGATCAGCAATCAGAGCAAATTGTCCTCTCAGTTTTCCCTTTCTACAATAGACTCTAGCTAGTTCTTCATGATCTGAGCAGTGCAGGGGATTAGGTCCAGTACCATGAGTACTATATGAGTGCTTGGCTGCTGAGAGATACCCCCAGTACAGTAGTAAGAAATAGTACATGAACATGGCCACTCTATTGTCCTGCTTGAAGACTGAGACTATTTCAGCTGAATCTATAGGTGATTAAAACTTCCATCCAATGATTTACCTCAGATGCATAAATCACAACATGGAAACATGGGTAATATGAAAAAGTAATATATATGTATATATATATATATACACACACACACACACACACACACACACACACACACACACACACACACACACACACACAGTATGTCTTGGCAAAAGCCAACAGTTCTGCAATAAAGGACTTGAATGAGAGTGAAGTGGGTGAAATTTTAAACAATGAACTGAAAAGAAAAATTATAAAGATGGTGAAGAATAAAGAGGTCATATACAAGGACCTGAATGAATTCAAAGAAGATACAAATCCACAACTAGTTGAATTCAAATAGAATTCAAATAAAAAGATGGATTAAATACGGGAAGTATTGTGTGATCTGAGGAAGAACTTAACAAACACACAGAATACTGAAAAAGAAATGTAATTGAAATCCTGGAAATGGAAGACTTCCAAATGTAAAAAGGAAATAAATACCAGAAGAAAGTGACAATCAAAGAATAGGGCCAAATCTTTGTCACCTGGTCATCAGACTAAAGATTAATATCCACAATATATAAAGAAATAAAAAATTAAACAAGGTAACAACTAGTAATTGGGAAAATGAATAGAACAGAGAGGAACTCTACATGGGATTCCTGTGAATACAGTCTTTCAAATTTTTAGACTTTGTTACTGTGTTATGGTTTCTTGAAGTCACAAATTAAAGTCTTATTCAGAATATATAGGAGAATGTGAACACATACACACACACACACACACACACACACACACACACACACACACACACACACACAAGAATACCAGTTTATAAACTTACAAGAACACTTAATACATAGAGTCAGACTTCTGTCATTGTGTTGGTACAATGTCTCCATTGTAAGGCACTCATAGAACACTAAATAAATCATGGAGCTGTTTGCTAGATGAATCAAATCAAGTATAGGAGTGGTCTATCTTTCTGTAGGACACTGTCTGGAGCCAGTGTAGTTTTCTGCAGTGTAGGGTTAGCAATGGTTAAGTAGTTCAGATGTGCGACTCATCAGTCAGGACCACTTTACTGGAGATAGAACTGAAAATGCACAGCTAGATATCTGTGTGGTCTACTGAGTATCAGTTTGGGAAATGTCATTAGGAAGATTGTCCCACTGCTGCATCTAGCACCCAGAAGAAGTTTAATGTTGTGGTGTAGGAGATGCTATGTTATACAATGTGGTTTAAGAGAGGTTTTCAACTCAGTCTTTAGGCAAGGATGCAATTCTTCTCATCAAAGATCCAGAAAGTCCCATGTTAGATAATAGAATGTTGCTTTTAGTCAAGAAAATGGAAGTGCAGGATAAACTATGGAGAGGAAACTGAGTGAAAGAGAGAAATAAATGCACAAATAAATGGATGAGCACAGGATATTAATTTTTTAGTTAATTAGCAGGATTGAAAGCTCATGTTTTATAACACATAGTGGTGGGAGGACTTCTTTATAGAATTTTTGTGTAAACACATTGCTTTTATGATCATTGGGAAGCTTTGTTTAATTCAGGAGCAGGTACTCGATCTGGCTCTGGGTGAATGAGAACTGAGTGTTGAACAAGCACAGCTGCTTAACAGAGCTTTTATGAGCCGTGAAAGGGCAAACAAACGGAATTAGGTTGAAACAGGAAGAAAGAGCACAGAACATTGGCAATAGGACAGCCAGTTTTAGGAGTAAATGGCATTCATGGCACTTGCCTTCAATTGGGCTCTGTCTACCAGGTGCTTGTTTCTCTTCTCTGCCAACTCAAATGATGTGACATCTACTTAGATGAAAGTCAAGTCCCTCACTCCTTGCTCCATAAATACTGCTCCAGGAACTTAGCACTTTTATTTCCTTCCCTTTGGTAATATATTTTGGCTGCAGGAGGTACTTGAGATTTTACTCCATTCATTATTTTATTACATATCCTGATTTGGCATTATTATTGTTTGAAATATACGAAACCTAGCTCTTCTAAATAATATGAAAATTTCTGAGGTCTAGTATCTTCTACAGTTTTTGATATTACAACAGGGATTGAAATATGGAAAATAGCCAGAGACTGGCTGAGATTACCTGAACATAAACTAGTTACATTTATTCCATATAAGTCTGTAAGGGTGTGAATATTCCCCCTAATAGAGACAGCATCCTCTCCAATATAATAAAAGTAAGTTTAATACATGCAATAGTTCATTAATACAATTTTACATTCTTTAGGTATTAGAATATATTAAAATTCTTTTAACAGGTAGACATTATATTCGATCTTTCTTTCACTGACACATTAGCAAAGATGAGAAAGAGAGAGAAAGGGAGAGAGAGAGAGAGGAGAGGGAGGTTAAGAATAGTTCATAAGCTAGGAGCTGGTAGCTCACAACTGTAATCCTAGCTACTGAGGATGCTGAGATCTGAAGATGGCAGTACAAAGCCAGCCTGGGCAGGAAAGTCCGTGAAACTCTTATCTCCAATTAACCACCAGAAAAACTGGAAGCAGTGCTGTGGCTCAAGTGGTAGAGTGCTCGCCTTGAGCTGAAGAGCTCAAGGACAGCGCCCAGGCACAGAGTTCAAGTCCCACGACCAGAAAAAAATAGTTCATAATCCAAAATTAGCCATGAGGATAGGGCACTCTCTAGACAAATACAGCTGTTCCAGCTATCAAAGCAGTAGCACACAACATGTAAATGACGAAGTCACTTTGGATACACAACTCCAGCAGATGTGATATAGAAAAGAATAATGTCACCCAACCCACAGCTAAAGCCACATTCCTAGACCCATGGCCCTGAAAGAGCTGTGCCAGCTTTCTCCATCCATTGAAGTTTTCTCAGCTGAGATTTTAGTAACTGTGGCTCATAGGTGACTCAACCCCACTGTGTTTTGATCCCCCAAATTGATATTGATCCATTCTTTGTTTTGTACCATTAAAGTTTAAAAAAAAATTTACAACAGTAATAGATAAGTGACAAGTTCAGTGAAATAGATCAGTGTTTAGCTAGGTACTTGGCATCAAATGGGTGTTCATCAATGTCAGCTTCCTTTTTGGTTCTTTTTTCTCCCAAACAGTTTCATACTATAAACTCATCGACAATTACTGATGTTCTCATGAAGATCTGAATGGTGAAGGGAAATAAAGGTAATGAGAGAAGAAAAGTTGAGACTCCAAATACCCCAAATGACAAAAGTTATAAATGTCCAGGTAGCAAAGATCTATCTTATTTTTGTTTTAAGATAAATTTTATTGTATATATTTGAAGTTTATAAAATGATGTTATGAGGTACGTAAAGTTGCTATTACAATGAATCAAATTAACTTAGTTATTGCCCCTTTTTTGTGTGCTGGTATTGGGGTTTGAACTTCAGGCCTGGGCACTCTCTCTTAGCTTTTTCACCCAAGACTAGCACTCTCACATTTGAGTCACAGCTCCACTTATGGCTTTTTGGTGATTAATTGTACATAAGAGTCTCATGGACTTTCCTACCTAGGCTGGCTTCAAACTGTCATGCTCAGATCTCAGTTCTCATCCCCTACCCCCCCTTCTCCCCTCACACCAGCGGGGATGGGCTCTTTTCCTGCATGCTCCCTGGTTCCCCTATAGTCAACAGCCACAGCCAGACAGATGAGGAGGAGATAGCAAGATAATAGCCCTACTCTGGGCCCCAAGATGGTTTACAGTGGCAGTGGCCCTCACTGAAGCAGTGGATGGTAACCTGCCTGAGTATCTAGCATTTCAAGCATGAGCCACCAGTGCCTGGCAGTTTCCTAAAATTTGTTATTCTTATCCTATTTAGAGGTTGGGTCTACGTTCTGTCCTTGTGAAAACAAGTGGATTCTATCATTGCTTTGATCAACAGTATGGCAGAATTAATGTTATGTGACTTTCAAGGCTAGATCATAAAAGGTAATTTAGCGAGACTGTATGACCTGGGACATTTGAAGCTTTTAACAGTCATTAAGTGTCAGATAGTTACAGAAAATCCCAAAGTAACTTATTGGAGAGACCACCACATAGAGATGCTCTGACAATGAAGAAAGTGATGCATCAGCAGTCCCTAGTTAGTTTGGCATTTTGCTTTCCCTGGTTCCATTATGAGAGATCCTGAGCCAGAACCACTCCAGCTAGCTTTTCTCTGAATTTCTTGCCCACAGAAACCACTAAGAGATAATAAAGAAATTGTTCTTTTAAGCCACTAACTTTCATGGCAATGTGGGGTAATAATAGCTCATGGAAATAGTCATCATTCAAATACATTAGGAAAATTGTAAGGCTCTGTTGGGTCATGATCACCAAGCTGCAATCATTGCTTTTTTTTTTTTTTTAATGATTCTACTATCTGAGAACTCAAATAATACATCATTTACAAGTGAAATACCACCAGAGGTCAATTTTATCATATGACATATTAAACTAGCTAAAACTGCAAAAAAGAGTTCTAACTTTTAAATAAAAAGCCTAGGTACAGCTGGTTTCTGGTGGCTTACACCTGTGATTCTAGCTTCTTAAGGGGCTGAGATCTGAGGATCATAGTTCAAAGCCAGCCCAGGCAGGAAAGTTCATGAGACTCTCAAATTAACTACCAAAATGCCAGAAGTGGACCTGTGGTTCAAGTGGCAGAGCACTAGCCTTAAGCAAAAAGTCTCAACAACAGTATCCAGGCCCTGAGTTCAAGTCCCAGGACCCGCACACAAAAAATCCAAGTGCATAATTTTCTCTTACTGATTGATTGAGTGATTATTCCATTTTGTGGAGTTTATTTGAAAATCTGTTGAAGGATGTCTTGGTTGTTTCCATGTTGAATTAAGAACATAAAATATTTATGCATTGATTTTTGTGTGGACAAAACTCAGTTCACTTAGTTAAATATTTAAGACTGGGATTGCTCTTTTGAATGGCAAATTTATGCTCAAAGTTACAACAAGGTATAAAATTGATTTCCAAAATGGTTATGTTGTGTTTGCATTCTCACCATCAATGAATGAGTCTTCATATTGTTCTAAATTTTCATCATCAGTGGATATTGCCAGTAATTTTGTTTAGTTTATCTTATAAATGTACAATGGTAGCTCATCATGGTTTTAATTTTCATTTTTAGAATGACAAATGATATTAAACATCTTTCCATATTCTTGTTTTCAATCCATTTATTTTATTTGAATGTTTTATTTAATTTTTAAAATGTATAGGCAAATGATAGCCACTGATTATTAAAAGTAGAATAATCCACTCTAATTTTTCTTTTGAGGGTCAGGCCAACATATCCAATGCCCCACTTAACATTTTCCCTTTCAAGTTTCAAAGATACCTCCAATTTACCATGTTCAAGTATGATCATATTCTATATGGTCAGTAGCTCCATCAAATTGTGCATGATAGAAATCCAGGAGTATTTTTTGTACTTTCATCTCTTATTCTGTCCACGGTCAGCTCATCAAGAGACTTTGTCAATTTTTCCTGCTATACCTATCCATTTAAATTCATCTCTTATGATCTTACTGTAGTCATTTCTTTCTAGATTATTACAATAGTCTTCTGAAAGGTTTCCTTGAAACTAGTCTGTCTGCTCTAATCTACACAATCTAATGTTAACCCTTATTGAGTAATCACATAATGTGAAATTGGGTTTGTCATATCTCTCAAAATGACTTCCATTAGCTACCAATTGTTCTGAGAATAAGGATATATAAAAGGAAATGACATGGCTTTCAACTTCCTGGTGATCTGATGCTTAGGTACTCTTCCAGCCAGTCTCCCTTTCACTTCTTATAATCTAGCCACACTAACTTTATTTTTGTGTCATGAATGTATTGTGATATCTCTGCTGCAGAGTTGTTGCTTAACTTGTTCACTTCACTCTGGTTGAAACACTACTTTTTCCACATACTTGAGAATCAGGTCAACTTTAATTCCTGAGGAAAGCCTCTTCACATCAGAAGAGAGCTCCAGGCTGAGAAAGGGACTATTTTGCTTTGTTGTTCATCACTAAACCTTTTTTTTTTAAATGTCATCAGTTTTATAGTTCAACGTTCTAAGATTCTCTGCATTTCCTCACATTCCCAGAGTCTGTAAACGTCATACTAGAAAAACACAAATCCTCAGTTCTGCATCATGACCAAACTCTGGTGGACAACTGACTTGAATGGAAACAAACAAAAAATCCCAAGCCCCACCAATTCCTTCCTTGTTCCAATTGACCCTGAGATCAAGGAAGTGTTATTCTTCTAGGCTATAGAGAGTGGAAATCAAGAAGTTTTCTTTTGCAGCCCTTGCAGACCCAGAGCTCCAACAGATCAGGGTTTTTTAGACATAGAACTCTAACAGTTCAAGGTTGATTTTTAACTTAGAATCATTGATGGTGGAGTATTTGCCTAGTCTAACAAATACACTGTTCTCTTGAGTCTATTATTTAGAGTATACATATTTTTCCCTATTCACAAAATGCTATAGAATTTGACTGCTGTTGAGCTTGAGATTATTTTGTCAGTTGTAGGGCTTGAACCCAGGGCCTAGACACTGTCCCTTAGCTTTTCTGCTTGAGGCTAGTGCTCTACCACTTTGAGCCACAGTGCCACCTCCAGTTTTCTGGTAGTTAGTTGGAGATAAGAGTCTCATGGAGTTTTATCCTGGGTTGGCTTTAAACCATGATCCTCAAATATCAGCTTCCTGAGTAGCTAGGATTACAGGTGTGAGCCACCAGCACCCAGCTGAGCTTGGGATTTCAACAGTAACTTTTTAAATTTTCCAAGTCATTCTGACCTTGACACTCTCCAACCCAATATCTGATCAATGCATTGTACTTCACTCAAACTTCCCACTTTTCCCTGTGCTATTTTGTCTTAGATTTCATATGGATTTTCTTCAGAATTTAGTATTTAAACTGCCATTTATGGGAATAGATTTTGCTAATCATGACCCTATTTGGCTAAGTCACATGAACCACATTGCTAAGTTATGAGTAAAACTTCAGCTGCTGCTCAACTTCCCAAGGTAGGAAAATAAATTACACAAATCTGCTCCAGAAATGGGAAAATGGAGCAAAATTCTTAGATTTGATTAGATGGTATGTGTTGTTTTTCTTAATAAGAACATTCTGTGAGCAAAAATATAAACATTACATGAGGTTTGAGAGGCTTTATGAAGTGAATGAAAGCTTTAGTGTCCACCTAATGATCCTTGGATCATTCCACTCATGATGGCAACACCCACATTAATTGCTTGGTTTACAACTTGAGTGGTGCCATAAGCAATAGATATGGATCTGTATGAAATACTTACATTGTACAGGTTTAATTATATCTCTGTTACATGTCTCTTCATTCTCTTTCACCTTAAGTAATCAGTGGGTCTACATATAAATCGGTGGGCTTCTGTTATATGAATCCATTGCATGGATATGAAAGATAGTGGTTATAATAGGTGGAAATTTCTTTGGGACATTTGGCGAGTGCGATTCATTCATGACACATGGGCTTTATTATCAGAAGTGTATGTGTCATCCTCTGATGGAAGGGATGGACTGACATGAACTGTACACTTGTGTGTCTACAGATACTGAAGCATTTAGGCCAGATTCCCCCTTTACCTGTAAAGCCATATAGGTATGACTGCAACATGGCATCTATAAAACATGCTGGCCTCCACATAAAAGTGGATAATCTGCTACTTTTGGTTGATGGTAGTTACTGCAGAGCGAGACACCAATGAGTTTTTGTTTGTTACAGTCTAGGGCTTAAATCCATAGGCTATATTCAGCACTCAGCCTGAGAAGACATTGTCAGACTAAAGAAAAAGGCCCCTTTCTTTATTCAAATGTTAAAATCCCAGTAATCTGGCATAAGAAATCATGGGCACACAGAGTATTTTCAAGAATTCCATTCTGTTTGCCAAGTAACCATACATAGGTAAAGGTAACATAAATACATTTTCCTTGAAAGTAAGCTACTGTTACTAATGCCAAGGTAGAAAACAAGACTCGTTTTGTTGAGACCAATAAAGAAATAGAGGTAATAACAACAGCACTATAACTGAAGATGATGCCAAACTGCTTCACACGAAGTTAGAAAGGATGTATTATGTCTTCACCTTCCAGTTCTGAGCACAGTTTTTAGAAACTAGCCATAACATCCTTTACAGATTTTAAATTTCAACTTGGCAGTAAAGTTACTTTTGTTGATCATGCTGATTCATCCAGAGTATGCCAAAGATTGTACCAGCAAAATGGTCACTGAGTTTTTAATAAAAGAGAAGATAGAAAGATTGATTGTTGAGACCTTCTTGAGTGATTTTTCTAAATTGTTCTTGAATTGGGAAGATGAATCTGTCCTCCTTTAGTCTCTGAAGGTCAGAATGTAAGAGCTATGACTTCTCCAGGAAATGAGTAATAATAAGACCAAGAGACTCATTTCTTGAGGCCTGGAGGAACTTTTCATCCAAAACCTGTAGGTGGGGGTTTCCCCTTTCCCCCACCCTCAAAAAAAAAGCTTTAAGGAGTTCCAGAGGCATGTTAAGGCTTGAAATAGAAATAGCCAAGTTTTACCTGTAGGTTTTGCCAAGGTCTCTCAGTTTCTACCTTGAATCACCCCACCCAGACTGGCTGGTCTTTTACATTCCTTCTCACTCCTTGCTTTTCTTACCTTCACCTATTGTCAAACCATTCTTTACCACCAACCCCTAATACTAACGCCCATGTGAGAGCCTTTGAATTTTTAAGTGAGCACCACTTGAAATTATTCCTTCTTGAAAAATATGGAAGAAGACTGTTGCTAGCAACTGCTGTTTTTAAGATTCACACCTAAGTTCCAGCTGTGGAGAGTTCCTAAGAATTACTCATTGCTAGGAGAACATTGATTTATTTTTTACAAAAGATCAAAGCACATTATATCAAAGGATGTTATGATGAAACTCACTGAAATACAAAAAGGTATGTTTTGAAAGGTATAGTCAATGTTAAAATGAAGCCAAGTAATTTTTTCTCTTCACGTATCCGAAACAAGTATCATGTACCTACTATACGCAGATATGGTATTGTAGCTATTAAAATAAAAGACACAATCACTGCCAGCAAGGATTTTATGCTTTGGTGAAGAAACTAGTAAGAAAAACAATGACTACAATACATTATTGCAAAGACTATGAGAACAGTATGTTCAGTCAGTATGCCATGGGAACTTAAGGCAGATTACCAGGAGTTGGTACCCAACTTTTAAAGTCCTGAATAATGAGTCAGAGTTAATGAAGGGACCATGTATATGAATATGCATATGTGCATGCTTTCTCTACTTTCCTCCCCACTTTTCACTTTTCCTCCCCTCTCCTTCCCTCTCCTCTCTTATCAAATCCAGATCTGCAGAGCTTTCCTTCTAGCTATTCAGTGGCTCTTTTTCTTAGTAGAATGTAAACTCCATGAAAGCAAGGACTAAGTCTCTCTTGATTAATCAAATTAACTCCATCTTGTGACATAGAGCCTAACATGTAGGAGGTGCAGAATAAATTGTGAGTGAACTGATGATTAGGGGAATGTCATATGTAAATATAGGAAACAAAATAGTCATGGAACTGCAAATAATTTATTTATAGGTGGGTGTGGAATATAGCAGGAAATGAAACTAGAGAATTAAGTGGGGATGGGTTTTTCAGAGCCTCTCTGTTTCCTCCAAGGACTGAATATTGTTGAAGGCTGTAGGAATCTGTTATAGAGTCTAAACAGAGTAACAAAAAGGTTAGACCTTCTCTTAGGAAGACCACTTTTTTGGCAGTGAGAAGGAGGATGGCAGATGGGAGACAGTGACTGTGTATCCTCTGACTGTCTGCAGTGTTCAGATGGCAAAGACTCAAGGTACCATCAGAGGATTAGAACAGAGATGGTGGTTTTAAGAAATACTGACAGGGAGCTGGGCACCAGTGGCTTACACCTGTAATCCTTGCTACTCAGGAGGCTGAGATCTGAGGATAATTGTTCAAAGCCAGCCCTGGCAAAAGAGTCCCCATGAGATTCTTATCTCCAATTAATCATTCAAAAACCAGAAGTGATTCTGTGGCTCAAGTGGCAGAGCACTAGCCTTGAGCTGAAGAGCTCAGGGACAGCACCCAGGCCCACAGTTCAAGCCCCATGACCGACAAAAGAAAAAAAGAAAAAAGAAAAAAAGAATTACTGACAAGGGGTAACAAGTTTGACAAAAAATGCACTCACTACCCTACATATGTGACATAATCCCACTGTACATCACCTTGACAATAAAATTAAATTAAAAAAAAAAGAATTACTCACTGACTAGAATTCACAGGACTTAAACTTCATTGGATGAGGGGGATCACATGAAGGATGCAGCCTGCTGGGAGATATATCACAGAAGGTTCAGACAATGGCTCACAATCTATAAACAACAGAGCTATCATTGGCCACCCTACATTGCTCTGACCAAGGGAAGTTAATTGCATATCTGATTACATACAATCAAAAAAGATGATTTGAAGGGCTCAGAGTTACTGTGGAATCTGTGCTTCAGTTTGACAACGACCAGTGAGAGCATCTGTGTGTGTGTGTGTGTGTGTGTGTGTGTGTGTGTGTTCTGACAACAAATATGAGATGTTTTGTTTGTGTATGTTTTTCTTTTGTGCTGGATTGGGGGTTTTGAACTCAGGGCCTGTACACTGTCCCTGAGCTTTCTCGTTCAAGGATAGCACTCTACCATTTGAACCACAACTCTACTTCTGGCTTTTTGGTGATTAATTGGAGATAAGAGTTTCATAGTCTTTCCTACCCAGGTTGGCTTTGAACCAAGATCCTCAGATCTCAACCTCCTGAGCTGCTAGGATTACAGAGCCATCCATACCCAGCATATGATGTTTTTGTTGTTGTTGTTTTCACCAGAACCACTTTTGTAACTTTCTAACACCAAATGGGTTTCCTACCATTCAATTCTGTTCTGACACTTAACTGCTGGAGTTAGTGTCAGATTTCATAAGCATAAGGGTTCACTCTGGGTGCCAGTGCCTCTGTCATGGTTATCCAAGGTACCCATAGTCCCTGTCCAACATAGTCACAAAGTCAAAGCTTTCCATAGTTGCCACTCTCAGGTACCAACCAACATTTGCTAGAACAACTCACAGAAGTCAGAAAAATGTTATGCTTATGATAATAGTTTTTATAAAGAACACAAAGGAATTATTACATGAAGAGGCATAGTGTAAGGTCTGAAAGGGTCCTGAGCCCCTGTCACTGTGTAGATGCGATGCTCTTCTTGTACATGGATGTGTTTGCCCACTCTGAAGTTCTCTAAACTCTTTCATTTAGGGGATTTTATGAAGGTTTCAGTAAGTAGACATGATTAATTAAATCATTGGCCATTGGTGATTAATTCAATTTCCAGTCTCTCTCTTCTCCCAGGTTGAGGGTGAAGCCAAAATTTCTAAGCTTCTAATAAAAGCTGGAGCTTGCCTGGTGACCAGCCCTTATTCTGAAGCTATTTTTGGGAGAGGGGTTAAGAGGTTCACAAAGACTTGCTTCATTACAACAGAAAATGTTCTTATGCCCTCTATCACTCAGAAAATGCTAAGGGATTTTGTAGCTCCGTGCTAGGAACTGGGGGACAGAGAACAAACACTGATTTTTTTATAGCACCACAGGCCAGAGAAGAGCAACATGAGTTTGTACAATAGTCCTGAATACCAATAGTTGTATCCATACTCCCTGAGCAGCCAGCTTCATAGCTCTATTTTGGAGGAGAAAGGTTCACACAGGGGGCTCATCAGCTGTCCAGGTGCCTGGAAACAGAAGATAAGGTATTTTCTGAGAAAAGTGAGTCAAGCCTCTTTATGCACACTTCTCCCTGGGTTTCCCTTTGAGTTTTCATTTGGAGTGATTTTTATTGCTTCTCAAAACTTCAGTTAATTTAGTCACCTTGATAGGAAATGAATAAAGCTCTACCGATGTTGGGATTTTTCTTCCAAATCTAGACCTGCCTCTACATAAGCAGTGATGGCCAATATCTACTACATTATGTCCAAACAAGGCCCTGAGCTGATTCTTCACATAATAGAGTACATTAATAAATCACACTCTCTTGAGCATTGTGATGAGAAGGCAGTGAGACTGTAGGGAGAGTAGCTACTGGGATTAAAAACTTGGGTAATTGCTGGCATTGCTCTGCTTTTGAGGGGTTCACAAAAGTCACTTTCCAAAGTTTAGCACACAGTAATATGATTGTGTAGGCAAAAGAATTAAGCAGGGTAAACTATAATCAGAATTTGCTTCCTTACAGTGGTGCCCTCTCATATTTCTCTCTACCTGCTTGCTTCCCAACTTTCAGGAAAAAAATGAGGAGACGCAAGTCTTTGTAGGTAAGCTTTATTGCTTATTTGTCAGCACATAGAAATTTAACTTAGTAACAATGTCTTCACTCAAAAATCTGATTCTAACATCAAATACAGTGAAAACAGAGGATATACCATGGGGGAGGGACATACAAAGCAACCAAAAAATCAGCTTATAAATATGTTAGAAACAATTGCAAGAAAGAAAAAAATTGAATCCTTTTCTGGGGTTCATTTCGCTTAACATCAACTTATCTGACCTTTTCTGCTTGTCTCAGACATATACTAGTTATTGCAAATAAGGGAAACCATGGGACCTATGTTTCTTTGGGCCTGGCTTACTTCACTTGATATTTTTTTCCAAGCCTTTCCATTTCCTAACAAATGGGGCAATGTCATTCTTTCTGATGGAGGCATAGAATTCCATTGTGTATATATACCACATTTTCTTGATCCATTCATCTACTGAGGGGCATCTGGGTTGGTTCCATATCTTAGCTATGGTAAATAATGCTGCAATAAACATAGTTGTGCTGGTAGCTTTAGTGTGGTCTTGTTTGTGAACATTTGGGTAAATGCCCAAAAGTGGGATTGCTGGGTCATAGGGGAGCTCTATGTGGAGTCTTTTGAGGAAATTCCATACTGCTTTCCAAAGTGGTAGAACAAGTTTACACTCCCACCAACAATGCAGTAAGGTTCCCTTCTGTTCACATCCCCTCCAGCATCTGTTGTTATTAGAGTTCTTGATTATAGCCATTCTAACTGGGGTGAGGTGGTATCTCAATGTTGTTTTGATTTGCATTTATTTTCTGGCTAGGGAGGTTGAGCATTTCTTCATGTGTCTATTGGTCATTCTTCTTTCCTCTTCAGAGCAGTTTCTCTTTAAGTCTTTAGCCCACTTATTTATTGGGCAGTTGTTTCTTTGAGGATTTGTTGTTGGGGGATTTAATTTTTTGATGTTGGTATACTTTGGTATACTTTGTGGGGGGGGGGAGGGAAAAAACAAATTGTTTAAATAGGGATACAGGTGCACCCATTGCACAATGAGATGTACAAGACATTATGTCAAAAAATGAACTTTACAACTTTGGTGGGGGGTGGAAATAGGAAGGGATGGGGAGGGAAGAAGAAACAAAGGAGGAGAGGCAACAATGCTTGTTAAGAAATGTATTCATTACCTTGCCGATGTAATGGTAACTCCTCTGTATGGTATTTTCACACAAAAAAATCTGATTCTATAATGGAATGTGTAGTTTGGAACTTGGGGAGAAGATAGAAAAGAACTTCCCTGATATCCTGAAGCTCATTCTAGTAGGGAAACACTGATTCTACCCACCAGAAGCAGTGCCCCAACCACTTCTGCAAGGAATGGTTCTTGGTGCTTATGGCACTAAGGGGTAAAGCAGAAACAAAATATAGATCAAATTCCATTAAGGTAAATGTCAAGAACTGTCAACATTCTTCAGCTCTAGTGGCTTATAGTTGTATGTATTTCTAGGCAAATGAACAACCTTACCACATTTAGTTTGGAATAGTTATTGTCATGGCACACATAAGCTCAGAAATCCCCAGCTCAGAAAATAAAGGAATTCTACGAACTCTATAAATCTGGCTCCTATTAAAGTCTACCTGTAACTTGGGATATAAGGTAAATAAAATGAAAGAAGCTTAAGTTTACTTGTTTGTTTTTGACTAATTATTCATGTTAAATTAATACAGTAATGCTACGAAATCCACTCTATAATTTATAAAGCATAGAATAAATCTCACTGCTTTCCCTGGGTTCACTTTTGCACCCGAAATTTTAATTGTAATATCTGAAATTTCCTATTACACAGTACTGCTAAAAATAGGCACAATAAGTAATATATTTTATTTTATGTAGTTATAATATATTTTATCTTATTGTAGAGGTGATGCACAGAGGGGTTACAATTACATGTGAGGTAATTAGGACATTGTTTTTGAAAAGTGTCACTCTTTGCCTTGCTCTCTCCAAGTTTTCCCTCCCATCTCCAACCACAAGTTGTATAGTTCATTTTCTATGTAGTGTCTACTGAGTACCACTGCTGCTTTTGTTAAGTAATATATTTAATATTTTGATGCAATTAATTTACTATTTTTCTATAATCTCTTATGTGAAAATGTGTGTTTTACTAAATGACTTTCTTAAACTATGCATACAGCACAATAATCTAAAATCACTTAAATGAATATTTATGAAATATTTGATTTTTACGGGTAGTTGAATTTTTTCAAAAGTTACATTGATCATAGATATAGTTATACTAAATTACAAGTGAGTAAATAAATTGCAGGAATATATTTAAAACCTGTCCTCTGACAGGCATGCACCTGACAGGTGGTTTTAGTTTTTATTGTAAATGTGATGTACAGAGGGGTTACAGATATATAACCCAGGTAATAAGTGCATTTCTTTTTGAACAGTGTCATCTCTTCCCTTGTTTTCTCTGTTTTTCCTTCCTGATCCCCTCCCATACAAGTGGCATAGCTCATTTTCAACATAGTTTCTATTGAGTATTTCTGCTGCATTTGTTCATCCTTTGTCCCACCATTTCTATGCTCCCTGTTACCCTCCCCAAATAGATAAACTTACAGTCAAGACAATAAGTACAGAGATCAAGAACTGCATCAAAGGGGGGAAAGAAACAAAAACAGAAATTAAAATAACAAAAAAAACTTCTTGGTTCCATTTCTTGGAGTTCATTTTGATAAACACCATTTTATATGATCATATGCACATAGTTATCGAGCCTTTGTGATCCTCTCCTAAGAATATCCTCCTTTGGTCTCATGGTATGAATGTTTAGAGTCCTGAATAGTTTATCATGTCCAAAGATGATTTTCTTTTGT
Source organism: Dipodomys merriami (assembly GCF_024711535.1). Classification (NCBI taxonomy): domain Eukaryota; kingdom Metazoa; phylum Chordata; class Mammalia; order Rodentia; family Heteromyidae; genus Dipodomys; species Dipodomys merriami. Next base: position 88,394,949 of record NW_027204492.1, read on the forward strand.
CTTCTACTATCCATTGTGTTTACTTGTAGATTTATAGGCACATTCTAATCACTACAACTGAAGGAAACCATGCAATGTTTCTTTGCATCTGGCTTACTTTGCTTAATATAATTTTTCCAAGTCTTTCCATTTCCTCACCAATGGGGCAATATCATTCTTTCTGATGGAAACATAGAATTCTGTGTATATAGACCACATTTTCTTGATCCATTTGTCCACTGAGGGACATCTGGGGGTGATTCCATTTTCTGGCTATGGTAAACACTGCTGCAATGAATGTGTTTGTGCTGGTGGCTTAGTGTGGGATTATGGGATTACTGGGTTATAGGGAAGCACTACATTTAGTCTTTTGAGGAACCTCCATACTATTTTCCAGAGTGATTGAACAAATTTCCATTCCCACCAGCAGTGTAGCAGCATTTCCTTTAGGACACATTCCTGCCAGCATCTGTTAGTTTTCTTGATGGTGGCCATTCTAACTGAGGTGAGGTGGAATCTCAATGTTGTTTTGAATTACATTTCTTTTATAGCTAGTTAGAGATGTTGAACATTTCTTCATGTATCTATTAGACATTCTTATTTCTTCTAGTGAGAAGTCACTCTTTAAGTCTTTGGCCCATTTATTAATTAGGTTGTTTCTTTGAGCATTTTTGGGGGGATTCAATTTTTTGAGCTATTGAGTTATTTTAGATATGAGGCTTTTCTCTGATTCATACCCAGTAAAAGTCTTCCATTTCTATTTATTTTGCTAGCTCTGTAATTTGCCATATAGAAATTCTCCAGTTTGATGCAATCCCATTTATCCAGTCTTTCTTTGATATGTTGTGATTCTGGATCTTAGGAAGTTTCCACCTGTGCCTAGGAACCCTACTGTTTCCCCTATCCCTTCCTGTATTATTTTCATGGTATCTCTGCCAGGTTCTTTTAATTCCATGTTTATGTTTCATGAATGGAGTCCATATTATTTTTATACAATGTGTAGTTTCCAAAAGTCGATCAATGCTCTTGATGTACCTCATCAAAGCTATGACTATTTGAGACAGTATGTACCAGGCTTGCTGTTGGTTTTGGAAAGAACCACTCCTAGCTCTAACTGCCCTGTGGCTCATGAATAACAAATTAAATAATATTGGGAGAACATTACAGCATAGTTAGTAGTAATTGTCAGAAAAGTTTTGTTGGTTTTGAAGAGAAGAGTCCCAGAAAATGTGACTTTTCAGTTTCCTGAAATGGTTTTGCTAAAGCATTTTTAGCCTTTCTGAAAACCTGGACTCCCAGCTCTTCATTGTTGCTAAATTCTAGGCTCTGGAACTCAGCCAGGCCTCATGCTGTCTAAATTGATCCTGTTAACCAGATAGTTGCTAGGTTTCTACTTCAACCTGAACTGAGTCACCCAGAGAGCAGATGGGACATTTCAAAATGAAAAAAAATCTAACCCTTGCACAAAGTCCTTGTATCAGCGATGGGATATGTCCCTGAAAATGCTGTAAAACAATTTGCTCCAAGAAATAGTGGTTTACTCTTTCGTCTTTTAGAATGCATGTAGACGGAATCCCTATTATGTGCCCCATGAAAATGTATAAATACTGTGCCATGATAAAACATTTTTTTGTGCTGGTCCTGGGCTTGAGCCTGGGCACTATCCTTAGGCTTTTTTGTTCAAAGCTAGTGCTCTACCACTTGAGCCACAGCTCCACTTTTGGCTTTTTTGATGTTTAATTGGAGATAAGAGTCTCATGTACTTTCCTGCCCAGGCTTTGAACTAGGATCCTTAGATCTTAGCTTCCTGAGTAGCTATGATTACAGGCACAAGCCACTGTTGCCCAGCTCATAGCATTTTTTAAGGACAAGAGAATTCAATGTATGATTTCTTTATTCACTATTGCTCACATTATTAATGTAAATATTCAGTAATTCAGTAAGTCACATTGAATAAATGATAGTGCATTAAGAAGCAAAATGGGAAAATTGTGAAAAGCAATCTACATAGTAAGCCTTTGATAATTAAGTTGGCATATGTTGAATTCAAAGAAAATTGGAAATCACGGTGGTTTACAGTGAAATATATCTCTTAGTATTTGTGCCCTGATATTGTCCCCTTTAAAACTGACTGAGTTTGGACTTATGACAAGCTTTTCATCTGCAAACAAACTGCACACAGAGGCTTGGTAGGCCTTTTACATTGGGGCTTGTTCAATTGGCATGCCCTCTCTTGGGAGCATTGTTGTAAAGAGTTTGGAACAGAATAGAATGAGAAAGAGACTCAAGGGGAGAGACTGTGACTGGTGAGAGGCCACTTTTACATTCCCATCCCAGCTAACTGCAGTCACTTTGATTGCCTTCACTTACAATACACAGTACAAAAGAAGCTCTAACTGCTGCCAATCAACTCCAATAGTCCTGATACTAGTGAATTGTTGTTTTCAGATGATATGTTTGGGTGGTCTATGATACAATGATAGATACCTGAAACTTGGTCTTATATACACTGTCATTTATCTAAAAGGATGCTGGGGCAGAAAGTGATCAATATTCCCAAAGTCTTACAACTACATAGCATTAGGAAGAGAACTTACAATTCAGATCTCCTGAAAGCCAGGTCAATGCTTTTCTTCCCATATGACCCAAAATACTGGTTGTTGTTTTTTACTATGTAATATCTATTGAAGAATTTCTATGTGCCAGAAATTGTGTGAGACATTCCACATTCATTAACACAGATATTACTATTATTCCCTTTTACAGCTAGGGAACTGAAGTTTAAAGTAATTTGCTTGAAGTCATTGACAACAATTTGCCTGAAGTCAGTGACAAAGCTAGAATTTGAACCTGGCATTGATTCCAGACATTATATATATATATATATATATATATATATATATATATATATATATATATATATATATATATATTAAAGATACTGTACAGAGGGGTTACAATTACATGAGTAAGGTACTGAGTACATTTCCTATCAAGCATTGTTAGAGCTTCTTTTGTTTTTCCCCTACCATCCATTCCCTCCCCCCATCCCCAACTCCTCCCTCCCCCCAAGTTATAAAGTTCATTTTCAACATAGTGTCTTGTACATCTCATTGTTGCAATGATTCCAGACACTTTTGTCCTAAGCATCATACTGTATTACCTGGTGCCCTTGGCTCATGCCTGTAATCCTAGCTACTCAGGACGCTGAGATTTGAGAGTACTGGTTTAAAGCCAGCCTGGGAAGAAAAGTCTGTGAGGCTCTTATCTCCAATTAATCAGCAAAAAGCTAGAGGTGGAGATGTGGCTCAAGTGGTAGAACATCAGCCTTGAGTGAAAAAAAAACAACAAACAAAAATGTGAGAGCCTGAGTTCATGCCCCAGGACCAGCACACACACACACACACACACACACACACACACACACACACAAATTGTATAGCTAGTATAAGTCTAGGACAAGCAGGAAATGTCAAAAGCTATGTATGTATGACCATATAAGATGATGTTAAGTGAAATGAACCCCAAGATAGGGATATAAGTGGGTTTTTTCTTTCTTACTATTGTTTTTTAACATATTTAAAATGTACTATGTGATGTTGTCAGACATCTTGTATTCATATACTGTTTTGTGGAATGAGAACTTCTTTGTATAACTACTTAAAGATAATAATAAAAAAAATTTTTAAAAAACATTGTATTGTATGAATGATTAAATATAGATTAATTTGATGTACCTGCCTTCTTTTATTTTTTTATGTTTCTTTGAGACAAGATTTTTGTTCCTTACCTTATTGAAGGGTGGCCTTTGAACTCCTATGAATCCTAGACTGGTCTTGAATTCATGACCCGTCTGCTTCCACCTAGTAAGTGCTGGGAGTACAGGCATTTGTCTCCACACCCAACATACCTATCTTCTTGATCACTTATTTAAGTTGCAAAGGAATTGATCCCCAGAATTTGCCATTGTGGAGGATTAAATCAGTGGGTATTTGGTCTAGTTTAGAAGGTATGTGTAAACAAGATCTGCTGTTGGTGGGGATTAACAAAATGTAACTTTCTGCTAGTTGAAATTGGTTGAGAAGAGGGAAGAGAGATGGGAGAGAGTGGCAGAGAAGTGAGTCAGATTGAAGTGCACTGTGCACATTCATGGACTTGTCAAAATGACCTGTCCTGACATCTAATTGATGCTAATTAAAAATGTGGGGAAAACTTAACTTTATAAGTACACAAGATGACTTAAGTCCATGACATTTTGCAATTAAGGTGTCCAAAATGATACTATTTTCAATTATACTTGAATGATGTTTTCAGGGTGAATTATTTGCTTTTGCTTATTTGCCATTTAACAGAGCAGTTTACAAATAGAATGCATCTTCATCAGCCACCCCTTTCAACATTTTCACCCCCCTTATCTAAGAAGCCTTAAAAAAGTGTATTTTTTATGTGATGTTAGGAAAATGAACCCTTAGATAAGTATTTAAATGTTTTTTTTCTTTCATGCATTTGTTTCTAACTCATTTATAAGATTATTTCTTTGTAGCTTTGTATGTCCCTCCCCCACAGTACAACCCCTGCTTTCACTATATTTGATGTCAGTATAATTTGTGGAGGAGATGGGGAAAAACAAGTTGGTTAAGGATACAGGTGGACCTGATGCAACTATGAGAAGTACAAGTTGTCATGTCAAAAACGAACTTTACAACTTTGGGGGGGGTTGGATTGGGGGGGCGGGGGGAGGCTGGGAAGGGATGTGAAGGGTAAACAAAGGAGGAAGCTGCAATGCTTGATAAGAAATGTACTCATTATCTTGCCCATGTAATTGTAACTCCTCTGTACAATATGTTCACAAAAAATTAAAATTAAAATTAATTAAAAAATTAAAAACTAAAATTAAAAAAAGCGTATCTTTTAAGTTTGGGTAAAAAAAAACATTTAAATATATACACTTCTATAAAACTTCCTTAGCAAATTCTACTCTTCAGTGGCTCTCCTCCTGATTCATTCTACTTCTGGCTTTTTGGTGGATAATTGGAGATAAGAGTCTTAAGAACCTTCCTGCTCTGGCTGGCTTTGAGCTATAATCCTTAGATTTCAGCCTCCTGGGTAGCTAGGATTGCAGGTGTGAGCCACCAGCACCCACCCATATTAGTATTTTTAACAGCTTTTTTTGTAGCACACTCTATATAGTATAAAGTTAAATGTTTTAATATACATAATTCATTGGCTTCGTGATTAGATGGAATAATAATCATATAACATGTGCAGCACTTTGTGACTAGTTTCTTTCACTTAGTGTCATGTTTTCAGGGCTCATTCCTTTTGTAGCATGTATCAATACTTTATTTGTTCTTAGAGCCAGGTAATATTCATGAATAAGGTTTTGTGAGACCGTAAGCTTTCATTTGTTTTGGGTGAATAACTCAGTAGATTGCTGAGTTATTTGGTAGCTGTAAAATCATTTTGGAAACAACCAAACTATTTGGCAAAGGGTTGGTATTATTTTCCATTCTACCAGTAAAGTGTAAAGATTGTAGTTTTTTTAACATACTCACTTACTTTTGTCTATTGCTTTGATTCTAGTTATGCTAGGGTATTAAAAGTAGTATCGCATTGTTACTTTTTGGTTCTAATCCTGAGACATGAATTTGGGGTCCCAAGCTTTTGTTTGACTTTCTTGCTCACCGCTGGTATTCTACCATTTGACCCATTTCTCCAGCCCATCTTTTAGGCGATTAATTGGAGATGAGAATCTTGTTAACTTTTCTGCCTGGTTTTGAACCTTGATCCTCCAGGTCTCAGCCTCCTGAGTAGCTAGGATTATAGGCATGAGCCACAAATACCTGGCCTCATTGTTATGTTGCTTCACATTTCCATAATGAGTAATGATGTTGAACATATATTAGTCTTTTTTTACCTTCATGGGAGAAATACCTATTCAGAGCCTCTGCTCATGTTTTAATTAATTTCATCATCTTTTTATTGTTAAATTGTGAGAGTTCTTCATTTATTTTGAATATCAGAACATATTGGACATATTATTTACAGATATATCCTATTATTTGAGTTATCTATTTTTGGGGGGGGGGTTCAGTCGTGGGGCCTGAACTCTGGGCCTGGGCGCTGTCCCTCAGCTCTTCAGCTCTAGGCTAGCGCTCTACCACTTGAGCAACAGCTCCGGCTTTTTTTTTCTTTCTTTCTTTTTTTTTTTTTTTTGCTTATGTGGTGCTGAGGAATCGAACCCAAGGCATCAGGCATGCAAGGCAAGCACTCTACCACTGAGCCACCTTCCCAGCCCTCTTTTTTTTTTATAATGGTCTATTGAAGCTGAAATGTTTTTAATTTGAATGAAGTCCAATGAACACATTTTTTTCTTTTATTGCTTGTGCTTTTGGTGTGATGTTTAAGAGAACTTTATTTTGCCCAAGTTTATGAGGATTTACTACTTTCTTCTAACAGTTTTATGGGTTTAGCTCTTATTTTTAGATCTATGATTCCCTTTGAATTAATTTTCATTTAAACGTGCACAAAGATGTTTATAGTACTTTTATGCAAAATTGCCCAAACTGAGAAGTAACAAGATGTCTCTTGGTAGGTGAATGAATAAACTGTTGCCCATCCAGGCAATGGAACGCTACTGAGCACTCAAAGGAAATCAGCTATCAAGCTATGAAAAGATACAGAGAAACTATGTAATAGAAGGCAATCTGAAAAGGCTACAAGCAGAATGATTCCAGCTATATGGACATTCTGGAAGAGGCAACGCTATGCAAATAGTAAGAAAACCAGTGGTATTGTGAGGAGAGGAGGAAAGAGGATTAATAAGTGCTACTAAAATGAATCTGTGTGATACTACAACAATGGAGACTTGCCAATATCCATTTGTCACTATCCATATCTCAAACTCTATATACAAAACCACAAGCTATCCCTATATAAACTATGTACATTACATGATAATGTGATCATAATGTGCTGATGTGAATTCTTCAGTTGTGGCAAATGTACTACTCAGATGTAAATGTCAATAGGATTGGAAGACGTGTGTATATGAGACTAGCATCCATGAAGCCCTGAGTTCTATCCCCAGAAAAGAAGAGTGGGGAGGGGAAAAAAAGGAGGGAGGGAGAGAAACATTAACTTAAAATAAAAGCTTATGAAATACAATACTACTGTTCTTGAAATGCTGCAGCTATAAACCAGTGTGGGGAATTGCTATTTAATTTTGGTAGTATGTCCTCTTCCATTTTGGGCTTTACAGTCTCCATTCTAGGCCCTCAGCACATATCTCTAGCCCCCAGCTGCATCAGTGGAACGCCTACTACCCAGAACTAAATTCCACCCTGACCTTCACAAAGAAAAGAGCTGTCCCTGGGGCTCCCCCTTGGTTTCTCTGGGATTGGCTTGCATTCCTGCTCTCTGCCCAGACCTAAACTTCACCCTACCTACCCGATGTCTTCAGTGACCAGAGGCACATGTGCTCCCTGCTGCTTCTAGTCTGGGCACTGTATAAGGATGCCCCTGAATAAGGACAGGTGCCATTTCTCCCACTCCCATGAGGGAAATGGCCTTGTCAGCCCCTCTGGCAATAAACCCCTTGGCTGTACATGACTGTGTCCGTGTGGTCTTCTGGGATGGGTACTTTTAAATTTTATCTGAAAGAAAAAGAAAACTTGTTGCGGGGGGGGGGGGGGGGGGGGGGAATCACAGAAGATCAAAGTCCGAGCTTCATGAATGCTAGGCAAGCCCTGTACCACTGAGCCATATCAAACTTCTAAAACTAATTGTTATACGGTGCTATGTGTTAAAGTGTTCTTTTTCAAGTTGTCACAAAACATAATAAACAGACATTAGTATCATCCCGCTTTTGTAGAAGAGAAATGAAGTGATTTGCTCAAGACCACAGAGCCAGTAAATTTCAGAGCTGGGTATCAACATACTCTTCCTGGAGAAAAAAAAATCTATATGGAAGAAATCCAAATCATATAAATTCATTATTAAAAAGTTGCTGATTTTCCATGTTATCAACTTAAAATGAAAAGTCACAGTACAAGATATTTGTTTGACGTCTTAGTCCATGTTTCAATTATAAAGTAGCACTTGTTCATCTTAGGCCTGTTTGAGAAGGCATTACCTTCCACACTGTTGACCGGAATCTTGTGTGGGCTGATGAGTTGCTGGCCATTGGCTTTCAGGTGGGTAATTTTTTGCTTTGCATACCCAATATATTTAAAAAAAGAAAAAAAACACAAAAAAACTTGAACATTTTCTCCTTTCATTTTTTTTATCAGTTGGGTAATCACGCAGAAAATTTTGCTGTACACATTTTTACATTAGGTTTGTAAATGAAGAGAGATCAAGTTTGAGATTTTTAATATTGCCACTTTCAGGAGGGTGTAGGGACAGTGTCTTTAAAAATGAACCAGAAAATGTTATACTTTTTTTTTTCTTTGCAATGATGTCTTTGTAATGTATTTTCTGATCTGAATATCTAATACAGATAAGCTGACTTGAATTGTTTGGAGCAATTTTGCCCTGTGTTGTGTGTTTTATGCACATGTATGTGGTTGGATTTTTTCCAACAGAAAGCAGTTTCACCTCTGGCACATTAATGAGTGAGCACCAATAGGTTTATATTCCAACTCCAAGCACTGTGGTTGAGTAACATCACCTCAATTTTTTATTGTCCTTTAAAGATGTTGCATTTTCATATTCTTTATTTATAAAGGATCAATGCTGCTGTAAATACAGGTTTTTTAAATTTCATTCCACCACCATCAGATGCAGTTCCATATTTTCTTTAGTGAAGGAATATATAAGCTTTCTAATAGTGTCTTCAGAAATTTATAAAATGTAAATATTAATTTGGTTGGTCTTTAAGATGTGTTTAACTGTGAGGCTATTTAATAATGTGGATGTGATTTGTCATCCAGTATTAAGTTCTTAGTCATTGATTTTTGTGTTAAAAAATAATAGGAAAGAGGGAAACTGCAGCTTTCATTACACACTCCTTGACTCCCTGTGGAGTTACAGTAAACTCCCATCTTGCCTCTGGGTAGTGGGTTTCCATCATTTCTCTTGGGCTTTAATTTGCTAAAGCTGTGCACATATGTTAAAAAAAAAAAGAAAAAATAGATTATCTTAGGGCAGATGTAGATGTAGAATTATTGCTTATGTCATTTCTTAAGCAGTTAATGCTCTTAAGGCTGGCATTGTTTGCACAAAAAGTGATTCCCTCCCCCAAATAGTAATGAAATTACGTCTGTTGAGTAACTTTTTATGTCATCTTATAATAAAAGCTGAAGAAAACCTTTGTTGCTATTTATAAAAAAATGCTTTTCTATATGTACCCTTGATAACAGATTTTGAAGAAATCATGTAAGATGATAAAGCATTTGAATGATACAGTAGATGTAAAAGAAACATTTGTTTTTGTATTAAATATTTGTTTGAAATCAAATGGTTTTGTACATAAAGCTCAATACTATAAAAAAAAGTTGCTGATTTTCATCAGTTTTGAGAGTATATACTTGTCCCCCATATATTCTTCTAGGCAAGCTTGGAACCTCTCCTCTCTCAGCCTAACAGAGCCTGTTGACTTGTGATGATAACCCCCCAAAAGAATACAAACTATGAAATTAAAAACAGAACAAAATTGTTAATTATTAAGAATAATGCCAAACTTGAAAGGCAGGATCTCTCTGTAGAGAGAAAAAAAAAACTCCAGGCTAGTCATTAAAAGGAAAAATTCCAAAGATAAAGGCTTGAAGAAAATTGTGAGTTAAACACCAGGTTACTGGAATTTGGTAAATAACAGTAAAACTCAAAAAGAGCCAGAAAACCTGGAAGGTGGTTTGATTTTGGGGTGTGATAAGTAAGAAATTTGGAATGTGATTTTTGCTTTGAGAACTTACTACTTTGCTTATGGAGACTGTAGTTGCTATTTCACTAACTTGCTTCTTTGAAGGGAAGATTTGGGATAAGGACTTTGCTTTGTGACTATGGCCTTGGTTATTGGAATGACAAATTGTAATCACCATTTTGTAACTAACTTCTAGCTCTGCTTCTGTAACTTGCTTCTTTGCCAATTGTGAAACTACACAGGCCACCTGCGAGTGGCGCCTCCACTCCCCCATGGATCTTGCCTTTAAATACCCTGAGCTCTTTGACTTTATTGCTGGTCTTTATTGTCTTGGTAGAGTGAAGGGCAGCCGCTGTGGCTGATAAAGGTTCCTAGCTCAATTGACTGAGTCTTGGTGACTACTTCGCCAATCCTGGGTTCAAATCCCATCAGCCCCGGGAAGTTGGGATACTTCAGACTTAATCAATTCTGCAAAATAACTAATTGAAAAACAAATCTAGAACTATTGCTTACCTGCATTGATCACTGAATTGCGTGGCTGATTTAGACAACCCCTCAGTTTACCCACAGCTCCCATAGACCTCAGCTCAGGACTTGCCAGAAATGCTGTACCAATAATCGTACAGCCAGCTGTAGTGAACAATGACAGTAAGCCTGTTTCATTCAAAGGTTTCTATAGTCATTTTTACATAGAAGGAGATGGTTAGATCAAAGATGAAAAACACTAACTGCTTTGGAATTCATCCTTTTCTAAACCTTAGAGTTGATTCCTCTGAGGAGTTTGGAATATGTTATCATTGGAAGAATTACAACAGATAATAAATAATACTCTAGACTAGTTCCTTCTTGCCCTTTCTCTCCATTCATGTGTAAACCTCCCAAGAAGCTCTTGCAGCAAAGAAACTTGACACACATATTTTGACAATTAACAATAGGCAAGGGTAATTTTATTTTTTCCTATTTATTTATTTTTATTATTTTTATTGTGAAAATACCATATAGAAGAGTTACAATTACATGGGTAAGGTAATGAGTACATTTCTTATCAAGCATAGTTTTGGTGGGACAAACATCAGTAGTTTCTAGGCCTTAGAAGTTTCCTATACTGGCAATTAGTATGGGTTAGGACTTTTCAGTCCTTAGGATATTTCCACATTCTTTTCATTCATAAAGTTGTCATTTTCTGTTCCTGTGGTTTAGAAGGGATGTTAGATCTCTAACCAACAGGAATTTTTTTTTGTTTATCTCCCCCAGACAGCTCCAAACAAATCATTGGCCCCATTTCCACCCTTTCTGGATCCCTTATGTGATGATGCAAACATTTGGGTCACTCTGGGGAGCCGTTAGAGCCACAGTTCAGACTTGTTAGGACATTTCTCGTCAAACCAATGTAACTTTAAGACTTCTGTAGGCTTCAATAGATTTCTTTGACAGTTTTTCAACATGAGAGAGAAGAAAAAGGTATGTGATGCAGTGATGACAGGTATGATAGAGGGAAGAGGTGTGTGTGTGTGTGTGTGTGTGTGTGTGTGTGTGTGTGTGTGTGTGTGTGTGTGTGTGTCTGCTTATGTACATGTATGCTTATGCTTGTGTAATGGGGATAGCAGATGTTCAATAGATGTCAATTCTTATTACTGACATTGCTTTTGGTATTGTTTCATTAACTACAAGCAAAACAATGGCTTCTTTCTGAAAAAATATACAATGAAGATGAAAGCCTTTGATCCCACCAAAAGTGGGATGGATCATTCTTGTTATCCTAGCTACTCAGGCGACCGGGATCAGAGGATCGAAGTTTAAACCCAGCCTGGTGGAAAAGTCCATGAGACTCTTATCTCCAATTAACCAGCAAAAAGCTGGAAGTGGAGGTGTGATTCAAGTGTAGAGTGCTAGCCATGAGGGGAAAAAAGCTAAGGAAAATCACCCAGATTCTGAGTTTAAGACACAGTACTGACACACACAAAAAATTGCTATTGTCTTTCAGTTACAGTGAATGAAAGGTCAACTTCTAATCTACCTCTTTCTTCTATGTTAATAACTAAAGGAATTGCCAATATAATAGGAGAAATAGGCAGGGAAAAAATGTAAGCAAGTATTCTTTATAACAGCTGAGGACATCTGGGTACCCCATCAAAATTTGACCTCAAACTCTTGGAGTTTGACCTGAAAACAGAAAAATGCAAAGTTTAGATTACATGAAGAATTGTGTACTTGTTTTTAAAAAGTCCCAGGCTAACAAACAACTGTTGCTGACATAGTTTCACCATGGATTCTATTTCATTTGCTCCTCTTACAAAATGTTTTAAACAATAGTTTCTTTTTAAAAAACTCTCATCACAAAAGAAAACCCAGCTTTCAAACTTCATTGAAATCACAGCAGAGGTGATAAGTAAAGCTAATTTTGTCTTCCCTTCCATTAAAATGAGCTGAAAAATATTTGAGAGATGATTTAAGGAAATTTATGGTTATTTATTTTTAAAAATTTCTCCCCTTCAAGAGAGTAAAAGAAGGGGTGACATTGTCCAAAAAGAAATGTGCTCATTACCTGACTTATGAAATGGTAATCCCTCTGTGCATCACCTTTATAATAACAATTTTAAAAATAAATAAAAAATCAAATCTCAACTTATTGAGTAACAATTTCATATTGTACAAATACTATGTGTAAGAGGGGATTTGTTTTGAAAATTTTGAAATAAATGAACAGATTTATTTAAAAATTTTCTTCCATTTATTTTTATGACTGATTTATACTAACTTGTTCCTATTTTAATTTGTTTAAAGAAATAACATGCCTTTTCTATCATTAATATAATTAAAAGAGAAGGTAAGTAATTTCATCTTTCCATTGTCAACTCCCTTAGTAAATTTTAGTAGGTTTTCCAAGTGTTTATTAATTCAAGAAGAAGAATACGAAGAAGAATACAAAGAAGACGAAGACAAAGAAGAAAAGGAGGAGGAAGAGGAGGAAAAGGGGGAGGAGAAGAAGGAGAAGAAAAAGACGAGGAAGACGAAGAAGAAGATGAGGAAGACGAAGAAGAAGACGAAGAAGACGAAGACGAAGACGAAGAAGACGAAGAAGACGAAGAAGACGAAGAAGAAGAAGAAGAAGAAGGAAGAAGAAGGAAGAAGAAGAAGAAGAAGAAGAAGAAGAAGAAGAAGAAGAAGAAGAAGAAGAAGAAGAAGAAGAAGAAGAAGAAGAAGAAGAAGAAGAAGCACAATACAGTGCAAAGTAAAACAGAGGTTAAAGTGGATTTCACATTGCATATATTGGCAAGTGTGTCTCTTTTAAAATTTCTAAGAAGTCAGGCACTGGTGACTTACGTCTATAACCCTAGCTACTTAGGAAGCTGAGATCTGAGGATTGTGATTTGATATATGCCCAGGCTGACAATCTGAAAAAAAAAAAAACATCTCTAATTAACCATCAAAGAACCAGAAGTAGAAGAATAGCTTAAGTGCCAGCCTTAAGCAAAACCCTTAAGCAAGAGTACAAGTCTCTGAGTTACACACACACACACACATACACACACACATACACACACACACACACACACACACACACACTTTCTTTTTTTAATTGTGAAAATACTGTACAGAGGGGTTACAATTACATGGGCAAGGTAATGAGTACATTTCCTATCAAGCATTGTTGCCTCCTCCTTTGTTTCCCCTTCCCATCCTTTCCATCTCAACCCCCCCCTTGCCCCTGCCCCCCTTGCAGCCCCCCCAGACAAAGTTGTAAAGTTTGTTTTTCAACATAACCTCTTGTACATCTCATTGTTGCAATGGGTCCACCTGTATCCCTATTTAAACAATTTGTTTTTTCCCTTCCCCTCTGCATACTTTTTAAGAATTAAATAGCAATCTTAACATAGCAGAACTTGCCTCTGCAAGTGAATATTCTTGGGAGAAAGAGTGAAATGAAAAAAAAAGAGTGAAGTGAGGCCTGTTATATATAGAAATCTACTATGCAGATAAAAATTATTTTCTCAGTGTACCATCTATTTTAAGAGCCTAGGTTATGCTAGCTTGGTTTATACCAGATTATCAAAAAGAAACACATTTCACTGCTCTATTTATTTACTTAAGGTTGTTAAATTACCCTCTCAATGACAGTCACCATTTTGTCCTGAATCTCCCAGAGCTACTCATTTATCACCTCTTAGGCCAAGCAAAATCCTTTTGCACACTTTCTTCCTTTCACGATCTTTGTTTTTATTTATTTTTTAAAATTATCTTTAAATATTATACAATAGAGTTGCCATTAACAAAGCAGTTATGAATACATTATATCTTGATCAATGTGATGATCCTTCTTTTTGAAATGTAAATGATGCAAAATGCTGCAAACATTTGGACCAAGTTGAGAAACTCATAGTTACATGGGAGGGCATTCCACAGCAAATCAAGATTTCTGTAGGTTTCAATAAACCCCATCGCTAGTTTTTCACCTGGAGGAAGGACAAGACAAAATCAGAAACATTTACTTAGTCTATGCCCCCAGTCCTAGAAACAGACTAGGTTGTAATCTTTCTAAATGATAAAAAGTGATTGGAGCAATTTTTTGTTACAACATTTGATCACAGTCCCTGGTTCCTGACATAAACACTTCTAGAATCTTTAGAATGATGAACATTTTTGTATGTTAATGGATAACTGCTGCTGGGGTTCCTAGATGTCCTCAGGATGGGAGCTGGTCACTATACAGACAAAGGCTCATTTAGAGCACTGGGAATTTCATCCCCTTTCTCCAATCTCTGGGGAAAAGACAAGAATTCATGCTAGACACTGGTGGATCATGCCTGCAATCCTAGCTACTCAGGAGGCTGAATTCTGAGGATCATGGTTCAAAGCTAGCTCGGGCAGGAAAGACCTTGAGACATTTATCTTCAATTAACCACCAGAAAATGGGAAGTGGCGCTGTGATTCAAGTAGTAGAGTGTTAGCCTTGAGCTGAAGAGATCAGGCCCAGAGTTCAAGCCCTATGACTGACAAAAAAAAAAAAAAAAAACAACGAAAGAAAGAAAGAAAGAAAGAAAGAAAGAAAGAAAGAAAGAAAGAAAGAAAGAAAGAAAGAAAGAAAGAAAGAAAGAAAGGAAGAAAGAAAGAAAGGAAGGAAGGAAGAGAAAAAGAAAAGACACAAATGAGAGGTTTAAGTTGATCACCAATGGCCAATGACTTGACCAGTCATGCTTATTTCATATAACTTTCATAAAACTAAACTGAAAAACTAAAGATGAAAGTGGAGCTTTGACTCAAGTGATTAGAGTACTACTAGCCTTGAGCACAAAAATCTCAGGGACAGCGCCTATGCCCTGAGTTCAAGCCCCAGGACTAGTACAAAAACAACCACCACCACCACCAACAACAACAACATAGAATTTCTAAGTTGGTGAACACAGCAAGATGCTGAGATAGTAATGTACCTAGAAAGAACATGGAAGTTCTATACCTCTTCCTATAATCTTTATCTGGCTCTGTATCTGCATCCCTTGTAATATTTATTATAATAAACTAGTAGATACAAGTAAACATTTCCTTGAGTTTTGTAAGCAATTAATAATACAAAATGATCAAAAATGAGGAGGGAGGTTATGGGAACCCTCAACTGACAGCCAATCAGTCAGAAATCCAAGAGACAAGTAAAGGCTTCAGACTGGTATCTGAAATTGTGTGAGGGAGATGGAGAGGAGTTGAGCTGAAACTAGGGGGTAGGAGGGATGGAGGGGCTGAACCCTGCAGGCAAAGAGAGCACACAAGCTCAGGGAAAAGTTTGTATCCTGGACAGTTAGTCAATGAAATACTATGTAAACATATACTAGATAAGAAGGCAAGGTATGTATAAAAGACACAAGCCCTTTGTTCTTGTTACTTGGTTTTGGAGGCCCTGAGTCTGCTGCTGTGTCTGTGCTAGTACAATAAACTGCTTCCTGTAATGAAGTCTGGTGTCACAGTCCCACTTGCCTGAGTATCCACTACAACTGGAGACAGGCTTGTGGTACTTTGCTTTTTGCCAGTAAGGTCAACATTGAATGGCAGGTCACCCTAGCAAGTTTGGAGAGTTGGAGAATTGGTTGGTGTGAAAAAAAACTCCCATACATTTCGTGTCAGAATTTGTCATTTTATATATATATATATATATATATATATATATATATATATATATATATATGATATTTTTTTCTTTTTAGAGGAGAATGAGTACATGGTAAGGTGATGACAGCTAGGTTAGAAAAAGAGGCCACACAGGATGCATTGTACACATGTTTGTCAAGTGAGGGTAGTAGATTTTTCACTGTCAGAAACTACTTCCCTCTTTACCTGTTATTTTAGAACCTAACACAACTGTAAATATCCACCAAACCAACTGTATATGTTGTGGTACTCTCTGTCATGCTATAGACAGAACCTGTAGAGTGACTCTCAGAGTGATGAACTAATTTATTACTAACTTACCTAGTCAGGTATTATGCAAAGTGTAATCCTTATCAGCAGCACAACTGTCCAAGGCTCTGGTTAAAAAAGGTAGGTTCCCACTTTGAATCCACCAACTCAGAAGTACCAGGAGTTTCCATTTTAACCAAATCCCTAGGAGATTTTTTAACCATATAGGAACATTACAAAATATCTCTCAAAGGTTGAGGTGTTGATAATACTCAAGTACCAACATGCTGTCCAAAGGAAAATGTGTCTATATTTCAAACTTTATAACAAATGGTGACATCATTTCTTGAGCTCTAATCAGATACTACCATGTTCAATCTTTTAAACAAATAATGTAAAAGTACCTAAGGTGCTAGAAAGCTCATATATCTTAGTATTTTAAACAAACATAGTAAAAAATGTGTTGCATCTTGCTTTGTATTGAGTTGTTTCTCCCTAAAATTCACATGCTGAAGCCCTAATTTCCAATGTGCTGGCATGAAGAGATTGAGCATTTGGGAATTAATTAGGTTTAGATGAAGTCATGAGGGTGGGATCTGCATGTTAGAATCAATACCCTTTTTTAAAAATGGTATTTTTCTGTCTTTTCTCTTTTTTTGGTATTGATATTAAATTCAGGACATTGTACTTGTTAGGCAAGCACTTTGCCACTGAGCTACCAAATTAATACCCTTAAAAGTAGAAACAACAGAGTATTTCCTTCTCTCTCTATCTCTCTCTTCCATGTGAGCACACAATTGTCAGTCATATATAAAGACCCTCAACAGAACCCAGGTATTGGATATCCAGCCCCCAGTACCATAAGAAAGGACAACAGAACCCAGGTATTGGATATCCAGCCCCCAGTACCATAAGAAAGGAAACTTCTTCTCCTTAACCTGCAATGTTTTGTCATAGCAGCCCAGGCTAAGACACATCTTCAGGCATATGTTTGATTTTCTCTGAGTTCTGAATCACCTACTGTATTTTCCAATGCTCAGAGTCCTTGATTAAAGAAATGTTAGCATACCATGCACGAAGGCTCATGTATTATTCTCTGAAGTTTTGCCCCCCCCAAAACTCCAACTCTCAGATTTACTATATTTTAATTTATCAATCCATCTGTTAGTTATTTTCAGAGAATTAATTGAAGTCCCTTCTATGGACAGGATTCCATGTTAAGTAGTTTAAAAGAAGTGAATCAAATGTAACCCTTTTATGGAACTATCAGCCTCATGGGCTGAGAACAAATTAATAAACAGATATCATAACATAAATTACAAAGTAGGAAAAAAGAATTTAGGATGGACTTATTGGGGTACTAATATTTTAGCTGATTTCTGAAGGGTAAGGATCAGCAACTTGATCTAAAGCCACAGAGAAGCATACTAGATAGAAGTACAAGTATATAAATTTTCTTTTTCTTCTTTTTAAAAAATATTTTTTCTTTTTTTAATTGTAAAGATGCTGTACAGAGGGGTTACAGTTACATTACTAAGGCAATGAGTACTTTTCTTGTTGAGCATTGTTACCCATTCCCTTGTCATTCTCCCACTATCCCTTCCATTATTTTTAAGTAGTTATACAACATGTCAGTTTGCAAGTACAATGCATCTTGATCAATGTCACCCCTTCCATCATTATTCCCATCTGTCTTAACCCCACCCATCCATTCAAGTTAGCCTGGATCTATTTTCACAAAGTATGTGAAATTTTCTGAAGGATAAAACACCTTGTACTACGAGACTGTGTGGTGGAACCCTGCAATGTGCCACTTGGATTCTCCCTTCTTTGAATGAGTTGGCCCAGCTGCTAGTAATGCTAAGAGCAGACAGCCAGCAGCCCTTAGTGTCAGCACCTTCAGGGCCTCCCTTCCACAGCAGAGAGCTATGTTTCTAAGGTCACATTTTTTCCAAGATAGGCAATATCCAGAGATGGCTTTGTATGGGAGTATAAGGGTTAGCATGCTATTTTCCAGGGGGGACAACAGAGCAAGGCCATTTATAGCTACAGAGCTTCCTGGAGAGTTAGCCAGGTCTGTCATTGAGCCAGTATTGTAGATTGATTTTTCTTCATGCCTCTCCCTTTTATTCCCCTCCCTTCATCAAGATTCTTTCCTAAAGATACTTCATGTTAAATCCTACTTCTTGGCAAACTCAAACTATAGCCTCTACCTTGGAAAGATCAAAAAGACTTAAGGAGAATTGTGAAGCAAAATTTGGGATCATACTTATATCAGGCATGGTATATTACATTTGATTTTTTTCTTCACATAACTGGAGGTTATTGAAACTTTTTGTATAAAATCAAATCAAAATGTCTCATTGCAATCATGGGAAAATACTGGAACAATCTAAATGGAGGAACATTTGATGAAACAAGTGAATAACATTCTTTAAACATGTCAAAGTCATTGAAGATGAAGAAAAAGTGAAGAACTTTTATAGATTGGAAGGGATTAGGTGGAAATAACAGCCAAACGTGCTGCTAAATTATAGATATGAACTAATAAATGAGTCCAGCAACGCTGTAGAATATAAGATTAACATACAACTCATTCTCCTACATACTACCAATGAATATATGGAAGTCAAAATTAAAAATAAAATGTCATTTTCAATCACTCAAAATAAAACTATGCTGATAAGTACACATGTGTAAATTTGACAAAATAGTACTTATATAGGACTTTCATGTTGAAAACGTAAAATGATGATGAAAGTTATTAAAGATACAAATGAATTGGGATGATAGCATATACATGTTTTAGAAGGCTCAACATAGTAGAAGGTACCAATTATACCAAATTTGATAATCCCTATCAAAACCTTAGCAAGACTTTCTATAGATATAGAAGAGATTATTTTTAATATTTTATTAAAAGTAAAAATAACTAGAATTGTTCAACAATTTTTCAAAACGTAGATGCCAGGTGTGATGGCTCATGTCTACAACTCTGGCTATTCAGGAAGTAGAGATTGGAAAGATAGTGGCCTCAGCCAGGCAGGCAAAAAGTTAATGAGGCCCCATCTTAAACAATAAAAGCTGAACATAGTAGCAAGTGCCTGTAGATAGGAAGATCATGGTTGAGGCCATTTTTGGCATAAGCACAAGACCATATCTGAAAAAAAAAACTAATCAGAAAGGGCTGGGTACATGACTCAAGTGACAAAGCACAAGATTCCGAGTTCAAATCCCAGTACTTAAAAAAAGTTAAAAGAATCCCAATTTTCCTGGCAGTGTAGTTTACTGTTTAGTCTTAGCAATCAAAATTTTATATGAATGGAGGAAATGACACACAGATGAATAAAAACAAAATAAAAAACTGGGAAATACATACAAGTATACCCAAGTTACTTTTTGAAAAAAGTTGCAAAATCAATTTAACAAAAAAAGAATAATCTTTTCAACAAATGTTGCTGCGGCAATTGTATATCCACAGACAAAAATGAGTCTTGAAATAAGACCCATATCTTGTACAAAATGTACCCCTGAAAAAAAAACAAGATGTCAATGGAAAATGAATATCTATAACTCTTTTAGAAGATAATCTGAAAGAAACTTCAGGGTCAAGGTCTAGGCAAAAAGTTCTTAGACCAGATATCAAAAGCATAACCCAGAAAGAGAAAATTTGATAAATTAGATCTTATGAAAATTGAAAACATTTGCTCTGTGGAAGAGTTTGATAAAAGGATGCAACAAGAAGCTACAAATTGAAAGAAAATTGTATCCTAACTATACTTTGACAACGAGCTAGTATCTAGAATTAAAAAAATAACCTCTCTAAATTCAATAGCCAAAAATAACAAGCAAAAACAGTCCAGTTGGAAGTGGGGAAAAGACATAAGAATTTATAAATTGCATGTATGAATAACAAACAAAAAGAGATGCTCAATATCACTCATTATTAGGGAAGCACATTGACAGCACAAAGAGCTACCCATCCATTGTATTAGGAGAGCTAAAATGGTGTTAATTACAATAGTAGAAAAGAAAGCAAAGGATTCTAGTAAGAATATAAAATGATACAACTGTTCTAGAAACTAGTTTGGCTATTTCTTAACTAAATATGAACTTACCATATGATCCAGAGAATGACACATATATCTCTAACTAGATAGTACAACATATTTCTGGTTTAGGTAGTGTACATAAATGATGTAAAATAAAACTATAAGGTGGGTCAAATGAACTTCTGTAATATTTTTGCATCTTCCTATAAATCTGTAATCATTTCAGAATAAAAAAGTAGCAAAAATGTAAAAAAAAAACATTTGAAAAGAGCACCAAAGATCAAATAATTTTCTTCCAATTGTTGAGTATTTTTCAACACCTTTTGGGGGGGGGTCATGGGGCTTGAACTCTGGGCTTGGGCGCTGTCCTTCAGCTCTTCAGCTCAAGGTTAGGGCTCTATCACTTGAGCCACAGCACCACTTCTGGTTTTCTGGTGGTTTATTGGCGATAAGAGTTTCATGGACTTTCCTGCCCAGGCTGGCTTTGAACTGTGATCCTCAGATCTCAGCCTCCTGAGCAGCTAGGATTACAGGCTTAAGCCACCAGCACCCAGTGTCAATGCCTTCTTGAATCTATTATTTATATATATATATATATATATATACACACACACACACACACACACACACACACACACACACACACACACATATATATACAAAGAGATTTATATACATATATATATGTATATATATGTATATATATATATATATATATATATATATATATATATATACAAAGAGATTTAACAGACCAGCGCTAATCTAAGACAAGTGTCTGTCTTGGAGAAATAAGCCCTGATTTATGTTTATTACCATAAATACTTGCATTATGACCAATTCAAGTTATCCACATGACCTTCAATTGACATGTAATATTTCACAGAATTTACTAATCAGCAATTGTAAGTTGGCATCAACAGGCACCAGCATGCTATTGAAAGGTGAATATAGCATATTCATGTATTTGTGTATTTAAATGATTAAGTTTTAGATACTTGGCATTTATCCCTTTCCTCTAAAACCTAAGATTAGTCAAAATTTTTTTAAAGAAAACCTGTGACACCAGTTCCTAGTAATTGTATTTGGGATTAAGATAATGAAGAATTCACATGGCAGAGTCTCTTAGAACCATTAATGTAAAAAAAATTGATATAAAAAAGTTTGCTTTTGCCAGGTGCTCAAATAACTATGTGAAATGAGGTTTACCAAAGTGAAGTTCATTATGTGAACTGTTGAAATCTACCCATGCATCGATTGGAAACCATTCAGTGCCAGAGATCTATTATACTAAGGGCTAATTTCAGAAGAGAGGTTTTCTATACCCCTGTCATTATCACCAGGAAGCTTTTGCTCAGACAAAAGATTTTTGTAATGTTACTGGCCAATTAGAGTCCATACTGTTATAATGAGTTAAAATCAGATTTATCTAAAATTCTAAAGATAAAACAATGCTGTCCCTGAATGGAGATTTATTTTTCAAAAGGATTGTACAGGCCCATTCACTCACCACTTAATTGGCTAGTTGATATTTCCTCTGGTTATAATTGCATTGTCTTACCCTTTACTAAAGCAGAATGTGTGTTGGTGTCTAAATCATCATTGAATGTTAGGTTAAAGGCTGGACCTAGAGCACTAGGTCCCTAAGTCCTACTGTTAACTTGTAATGCTCATTGATTCACTTGAAAGCAGTTCTGTGGGGATCTCCCCGACAGAGTTATGGTCTAGGAGAACTATCTTCTAATCAACAGGACAGTTCTCTTTAAATGTCATCTCTACAGAGCAACCTCGCCTGGGTACTCTATCTGAGATGGTTCTGTCTTAGAACTAGGATGAAACTAGAAAGTCCTATAAAGGTAGAAATAGCTGAGTTCTTAGTTCTCACAAGTTGTCTGGCAGAAAGTAATTTTCAACTCACGTTGATTGAATGAATAAACATTCATTCAATAGATGGATGGATGGATAAACTAGCAGTATTTAATTTTTGTTGAGTTCCCAAACCATTCATTATCCATACAGTATTATTTCAAAGCTCTTTAAATGAAAATGTAGAAAATGTTAGAGAATTGGCTGGATTGAATACTATACATGCAACAAACAGTTTTGCTTAGTATTACCAGTACCTTCTCTAAAAGAAGAATAGAAAAAAAGGTGGTTTAAAATTGATGCTGTTCATGTTTTTTTTTCTTGACTATTAAATACCCACTATCTTATTTGGCATCCAAATCCTGATGTAAGGTACCAAACTTTTTTCATGAGGTACACTGGTGAGAACTACATTATACCTTCTTTCAGCTGTGGGAAATACATTTTCTCACAGATCTCTTCCAATACACCTTCATTTCCTGTTTCCAGGGGACTTGTCTGCAGCCCAGTTTCTTTTGGAGTTATTTTGCTGCGGCAGATTATCTATTACTGCATACAAACTTGTTAGGTTGCAATGCTGCAGAGCTTAGTAGGCTAAAACAACACCTACTATATTTACTTAAGTTTCTCTGGGTCAGCAATTGGGCTGACCTAATGGGCTCAGATTTGTGAGCTTTCTATAGTCTTCTGGTAGTCATATCTGCAGTCATCTGGTAGATTGAATGAACCTGAATAGTCTTAGATGACTTTACTAACATATCTGGCTATGGTGTTAGATATTGGCTAAGCCACATATTTCTAAGTACTGTGTTCTTTCATCTTCCAGTAGTCTATCCCAGGCTTCTTTCAATAAAGGTGATTTCCAGGTGGAAAATCTTCAAAATGCAAGCATTTTCTGATCCTTTGGTGTATTGTCCTTGCTAACTTCCCTTATCTGAAAGAAAGTCACATAATTAATCCCATTGTTAGTGTAGTAGGAGTCTACAAAAGGGCATAGATCAGAGAAATGTGGTAAAATAAAGGCCATTACTATAACAAAATGGTGCTCACCTAGAATTAGTGATGTTCTGAAGCTGAGAAGTGATTATACACAGCTCTTTTCACCTTCACACCAGTGACTGCAGTCTTGTAACTGGAAATTGGCCATAATAGAAACATTTACAGCATTAAAATCAGAAAATGCTTCAAATTAGAGCCTCCCCTTTACTTATAGAGAATAAGTTGTGAATAATTTATTAGCATGGTGCACTGCTTCAAATGCTTTGGAAACTGTATTAGGCATGTCTACGAGAGTATCTGGCTCTCTTTTAGGAAGCAATCTCTTATCTCTTCCTGAGACTTGAAATTTATATAGGTAGGAGAAAACTTCATGTTTGACCACAAGAGGAGAAAATTCCATGTTTAACTTCTTTTCTATAAATTTCCTTTAGAGATCACTCTAGTGACTTTCTAGTCTTAAGTGTGTTGTAGAGACAGTAATAGAGTGGAAAATTGCAAGACCAGTTTGTCTACATTTCATCTCTGCTTGGGGGAAGTGTGCTGTGCCTTTGGAGGGTTTGACCAAAACTTTGAGACATTAACAAAAACTCCAATAGGAACTATCTCATTCCTCTCACTATCCAGTTACACATATTTTTCCTGATTTGGACAAATATATTTGATTTCTCTTTACATAAATAATCCATATTGAAGTATATGCTGTCCATCTATCCTGGGAATCCAAACTGTCACCCTTGATATAAGCCAGGTAGTTCGAGAATCATAAATCTAAGCTTTGACACTATGCCATTGGCCTTTATGGAGGCTAACATTACTTTTTTAAAAAGACTAAGAATGTGTTGCTCTACTTCCTTTAAGGGTAGGGAGAAGCATGAGGGGCCTCTTGTTTGTTTACTTGCAACATATAATATCCTTAGTGTAAGTACCATGTGCTTCTCTTGATCACCAAGGGAAGCTTATCTCACAAATCCTGTGACATTTGTAACGGATAAGGTTTTTCATTTGTGGTATGGATATTTACAAACACAGATAAAAGATATAAAGGCAAAAGAAGATGGTAGAATCAGGAATCAGTCTCTCTGGTCATTGCTCCCCCACCCCGCCAAGACATCAATTTAAACAATTCTTCACAGAAGAAAATGCCTAAACAAACAACCAAACAACCAAAACAAACAACAAAGTTGCATTCATTATGGGGTTGTCATATATAGCCTTTAATGTGCTGAGATACAGTCCTTCTAATTTTGTTCAAAGCTTTTTATGATGAAAAGATGTGGAAATCTTTTTCCCCTTCCTTCTTTCCTTCCTTCCTTCCTTCCTTCCTTCCTTCCTTCCTTCCTTCCTTCCTTCCTTCCTTCCTTCCTTCCTTCCTCTCTTTCTCTTTCCTTCCTTCCTTCTTTCTTTCTTCTTTCTTTCTTTCTTTCTTTCTTTCTTTCTTTCTTTCTTTCTTTCTTTCTTTCTTTCTTTCTTTCTTTCTTCTTTTGTCTTTTATTTTTGTTGGTCATGGGGTTTGAACTCAGAGCCTGGGTGCTGTCCTTGAGTTTTTTCACTCAAGGCTAGCACTCTACCACTTTGAGCCATAGCACAACTTCCAGTTTTCTGGTGGTTAATTGGAGATAAGAGTTTCACAGGGAGGATGGGAAGGGATGGGAAAGGGAAACAAAGGAGGAGGCTACAATGCTTGATAAGAAATGTACTCATTATCTTGCCCATGTAATTGTAACCCCTCTGTACAATATATTCACAAACAAAATTAAAAAAAAAAGAGTTTCACAGACTTTCCTGGACCCACTGGCTTCTAACTGTGATTGTCAAATCTCAGCCTCCTGAGTAGGTAGGATTGCAGGTGTGAACCACCAGTGCCTGACAAAATGTTGAATTTTGTCAAATGATTTTTTTACATGTATTCAAACAATATATGGATTTTGTTCTCTGTTCTTTTAATATCATGCATCATATTTATTGATGTACGTGTGCTGAACCATCCTTGCATCCTAGTGAAGAATGACAGTCTTTCTGTTTTGCTTTTTTATCTTTGATTGTGATAAATCAAGTACTGTATTCTTTTATCTGGCTTCCATAGCTTTTGTGGAGGTATATTCTGGGAATGATTGTTGTTCAAATTGATGTTTCCCATGGGAATGAACATTACAGAGACTGATTCTGCCATCATACTTCACCTCTTTCTCCTCTTTCTGTGATATTTAATGTCCACAAGTGAAAAACTTGTTTTATTACACATTTCACAGGGCTTGTGAGCTAAGAGGGAAGGATAGATATAAGAATGATCAAGGAAGAAATAAATTATAGACTAGAAAGACCGTAGGAAAAAAAATCAACAAAACTAAGAATTGACTTTCTGACCAGGTAAGCAAAATGAACAAATGTTTTGCCAAACTTAGACAAAAGTAGAGAAATTAAATAAATGAAATCAGAAACAAAAGGGGACATTACAACTAACACTACAGGAATCTAAAGAATCACAAAATTATTACAACTATATGCTGAAAAAAATTGGATGATTAAATAGATTCTTCAACACATACAACCTACCTACTGAGACTGAATTTTGAAGAAATAGAAAATCTGACTATACCAATAACAGGTAAGGAAATAAAATCATTAATATACAGACTGTCGGCTAGACTTGATTTACTTCACTATTAAATTCAGAGAATTTAAAAAAGACCTACTACTAACAATTCTTCTCAAACTCTTGCAAAAAAATTGAAAAGGAGGACGCACTTTCAGAATGGTTACCCTTACACCACGTTTGGATAAGAACACTACAAAAAAAGAAAGAAAAATATCAACAGCAAAGAAAAGCTATGGGCCATGATCTCTGTAACATAAATGTAAAATTTGTCAACAAAATATTAGCAAACTGAGTTCAACAGCACGATGAAAAAATAAAAATCACTCACCAGGATCAAGTGATACACATTCTCAAGGTACAAGGATGGTTCAACATATATAAAGCAGTAAATATGTATCATATGAACAGAAAAAAACCCTAAACATAAAAGACATACAAAAAATTGACAAAATTTAATATCCCTTCATGATAAAAAAAAAAAAAACCTCTCCAAAAATCAAGTACAGGAAGACACTATGTTGTAAATGAACTTTACAACTTTGTATGGAAAGAGAGGAGTTGGGGAGGAGGGGAGGGAAAGGATGGTAGGGGAAAAACAAAAGGGGGTAACAATGCTCAATAAGAAATGTACTCATTACTTTACTCATGTAATTGTAACCCCTCTGTACAGTATCTTTACAGTAAAAATACGTATTAAATAAAAAAGAAGAAAATCAAGTACAGGTAGAAGAAAAGAACTTAGCACAAGCCATAACTAACATAGACAAGGGGGAGGGGGAAGTTCAGAGCTTTCTAAGGTTAGGAATAAGGAAATTAAGACCACTCCCACCACTTCTATCAAATATAGTAATAGAATTCCTACCCACAGAAATTAGGCAAGAGAAAGAAATAAAAAGCATTCAAATTCGAAAGGCAGAATTTAAATTATCTCTATACACAAAAAATATTTTAGATACAGAAAACCCAATCTGAGTAAGAATGTTGAAAGGGGGTGGCATTGTATTCATAAACTGCTTTGCTTAATGGCAACTCTTTTGTACAACTACTTTAAGATTTTTTTAAATTCCCAAACCTGTTAGAACATATTAAATAAACTCAGTAAAGTTGCAGGACACAAAAATTAACATAAAAATCAGTAATATTTGCATACATCTCTTCATTCTCAGGTCTGTCTCTTAGGATAAAAGACCTGCCAAGTCCTCAAGAGTCTTGAACAAAGCACTAAGAATGTTCTACAATCTATTAGGTAGCTTTTGTGGGTTGCTTTGCTACCAGGATTATGTTTCTTTGGCCAGAAAAGTTAAAAAAAATAATTTTTAAATAGACTTCTTCAAGACACACAGATTTAAAATGGCCAACAGTAATTAAAGACAAGAGAAGTTACAAAGTACAACCAGAAAGTAAAAGATGAATTTTAAAAGTGAGAAGCAGGGGCTGGGAAAGTGGCTCAGTGGTAGAGTGCTTGCCTCAAATGCATGAGGCCCTGGGTTCGATTCCTCAGCACCACATAAGCAGAAAAAGCTGGGAGTGACTCTGTGGTTCAAGTGGTAGAGGGCTAGCCTTGCACTGAAGAGCTGAGGGGCAGTGCCCAGGCCCAAAGTTCAAGCCCCACGACTGGCAAAGAAAAAGTGAGAAGCAAAATGGATAGCTGGACACTGGTGGCTCATGTCTGTCATCCTAACTACTCAGAAAGCTGAAATCTAGAGGATCATTGCTTGAAGTCAGCCCAAGCAGATAACTTCATGATACTCCATATCCAAAATTATCAACAAAAATCTGAGCTGGAAATGGTAGAACACTACCTGATAGAACACCACCTGAGTCAGCAATCCAAGGAAGCACAAATCCCTGTGATAAAACAGTATAGGGTGGGGAAGAAGGGGGGGGGGAAGAGGATGAGGATGAGGAGGGAGGAGGAAGGAGGAGGAGAAGAAGGAGAAGAAGAAGGAAATGAAGAAGGAGGAGGAGGAGGAGGAGGAGGAGGAGGAGATGGAGGAGGAGGAGAAGGAGGAAGAGGAGGAGGAGAAGAAGGAGGAGGAGGAAGGAAGGAGGAGGAAGAGGAGGGAAGGAGGAGGAGGAGGCAGGAGAAGAAGAAGATTAAAAATCAAAGTCATATGTTTGTGAAAAGGTAATAGTGAAATAACTTTTTAAGAGCTACAGATCTATGCTGTGTGTCAATGGCTCATGCTTGTAATCCTAGGTACTCAGGAGGCTGAGATCTGAGAAATACAGTTCAAAGCCAACCTAGGTAGTCTGTGAAACTCTTATTTCCAGTTAACCACCAAAAAGTTGGAAATGGAGCTGTGGCTCAAGTAGAAGAGCACTAGCCTGGAGCACAGTAGCTCAGGGATGGTGCCTAAGACCTGAGTTCATTAGGACTGGCACACACACACAAAAGAATCCTACAGGGCTGGGAAGGTGGCTCAGTGGTAGAGCGCTTGCCTTGCATGCCTGAGGCCCTGGGTTTGATTCCTCAGCACCACATAAGCAAAAAGAAAAAAAGCCGGAAGTGGCGCTTTGGCTCAAGTGGTACAGTGCTAGCCTTGAGCTGAAGAGCTGAGGGACAGGGCCCAGGCCCAGAGTTCAGGCCCCACGACCGGACCCAAAAAACAAAAAAGCAAAAAAACAACAACAAAAAAGAATCCTACAGATCTAGTGCATTATAAAATCACAGAAGAGGAAAAAGAGAACAATTGGATTCAATAGGAACCTGTTCGGAAACTTTGTTAGCAACCATTTCTTGTTGAATATCAGGTGTGAGTACAACGTGCTATGCTGTGCTCAGTGCTTCCAGCTTGTTCCACTACAGCAGGCAGGAGCCTTGGTCCCTTGGAGCCCCATATGGCAGCACAGGCATATCTATCTATCTATCTATCTATCTATCTATCTATCTATCTATCTATCTATCTATCTATCTATCTATAGATAGATAGATAGAGATATAGATATATAGATATAGATATAGATGTATATATATATATATATATATATATATATATATATATATATATATATATATATATATATATTGTGTGTGTGTGTGAGAATCCCATACAGAGAAGTTACAATTACATGGGCAAGGTAACGAGTACATTTCTTATCAAGCATTGTTGCCTCCTCGTTGTTTCCCCTTCCCATCCCTTCCCATCCTCCTCCCCACCCCCTACCAAAGTTGTGAAGTTCGTTTTTCGACATAACGACTTGTACATCTCATTATTGCAATGGGTCCACCTGTATCTCTAAACGATTTGTTTTTCCCTTCCCCTCCATAAATTATACCAACATCAAAAACAGTGAAAGTATGAGTTATACTATGGGGAGGGACATAGAACTTATTGATTGGATGGTTGCAATATAGGGAATGGAACACAGAAGCTTGTACGTATATGTATCACCTACATATCTCAATGACAAAAGATAAATGAGCCAAACAGACATAGTGGCACATGTCTATAATCCTAGCTGTTTGAGAGGTGAATTTGGGGATGTTCAATGCCAGCCCTGGACAAAATTTAACAAGAGACCCCATTTCAAAAAGAAGTTGAACATGGTGGTATATGACTGTAACCCCAGCTATTTGAGCAGCAAGATGATGGAGATTAGAAGCCAGCCAGTGCAAAAATAAAGACCTTATGAGAAAAGAAAATAATTAAAGTAAAGGAAATAATAAAGATAAATAGGCCCACTATTATACTAAAACAACGAATTCAAGACAAAATAGGAAGTTCTGGTTTTCAGTAACAACTCAACACATTTTAAGGTCTTCGATATGAGGTTTTAAGACCTAGATTACATTTGTTACATTCTCATTTATTTTGGTCATTTAAGTCAGTTGGATTTAATAGTATATTTGGAACCCAATTTCTATAAATACTTATCTCATTTCTAAAAGAAGAAGAAGAAGAAGAAGAAGAAGAAGAAGAAGAAGAAGAAGAAGAAGAAGAAGAAGAAGAAGAAGAAGAAGAAGAAGAAGAGGAGGAGGAGGAGGAGGAGGAGGAGGAGGAGGAGGAGGAGGAGGAGGAGGAGGAGGAGGAGGAGGAGGAGGAGGAGGAGGAGGAGGAGGAGGAGGAGGAGGAGGAGGAGGAGGAGGAGGAGGAGGAGGAGGAGGAGGAGGAGGAGGAGGAGGAGGAGGGCGATGAAAGGTACAAAAAGACTATTCCAGGTGCTACAAAAGATGAAACAGAAATCTCTAAATAAAAAGCTGATGTGAATTGATATTCCTGTGCTTCTACTCCTAGAGTTAGAATTTCTAAATGATATGCCCACATAATGTGTTATTTTCTTTTTTCTTTTGTTGGTCGTGGGGCTTAAACTCAGTTCTTCAGCTCAAGGCAAGTGCTCTACCACTTGAGCCACAGTGCCACTTACGGTTTTCTGGTGGTTTGCTGGAGATAAGAGTCTCATGGACTTTCCGGCCTGGGCTGGCTTTGAACCATGATCCTCAGATATCAGGCTCCTAAGTAGCTAGGATTACAGGCATGAGCCACTGGCACCTGGCATAATGTGCTATTTCCAAAGTAAGTGCTTAGACAGGGGTAAGAAGTCCTAGTGAAAAAAGATGAGTGAGAGTTTATTAATCTTATCACTTTTTAAGATCAAATGAGGGTGATAAGGCACAAACATTTACACCAATCACTATTATTTTCATAACTGTTAAGGACATTTAAAATGTGGTAAATGGAAACCCAACACCAATATCAGCATGTCCTTTTACTAAACAACCATAGCCTCTGTCCCTAGATTTAATAAAGTAAATTGTTTCCTTCAATCTTTAGAACTGTATTAAATGCTTGTAGTCTGAGCGATTGTATAAAAGTCTCTTCTCTCTTCTGCATTTTAGGTAGAGTTTTTTAGTAGATGTTTCTTGCCAAATCACTGAAAGAATGTCTCTGAAATGCTGTTAACCCTATAGATAACTTGTTTGTTCATCACAGATAAAAGAGCTACATATGGATGAAAACAACAGATCTTCCAGTACATGAAATTAGAAGCTGGTGTCAGCTCTCAGGTTTGAATTCAGTTCTCTTTTCTTGACTTCCATAAATATTTGCAGAGCACTTACTCTGTACCAGACACTATATTGAGTGTTAGAGATGGAGGGACGCCTGCTAAGCAAGCTTAGAAGGCTGAGTAATCATAGTCCCAATTGCTGTTTGTGTGTGTGTGTGTGTGTGTGTGTGTGTGTGTGTGTGTGTGTGTGTGTGTGTGTGTGTGTGTGTGTGTGCTGGTCCTGAGGCTTGAACTGAGGGACCTGGACTGTTCCTGAGCGTTTTTGCTCAAGGCTAGTGCTCTACCACTTGAGCCACAGCTTCACTTCTGTTTTTTTGGTGGTTAATTGGTAATATGAGTCTCATGTATGGTCTTTCCTGCCTGGGCTGACTTTGAACTATGATCCTCAGATCTCAGCCTCCTGAGTAGCTAAGGACTACAGGTGTGAGCCACTTGTGCCTGGCTTAATTGCTGTTTTAGGAGATGCCTTATATGAAAAGCCAAAGAATGTTTTCTGGAATGAATTACTTTGGGAAGAAATGTCATTTCAAGACAGGATCTTGCTTTATCTTAGAACTTTGAGGAAGAGTCTAGAACTCAAAATGTCTTTGTCACCATGATGCAACACTTCAGTGTTCCATTTTTGTCCCATTAGATGGAAGCTAAATATTAAGAATACCACCAGTCTTCCCAGCACCCAAAATAAGAGAGCACTGTTGAGGACACAGAAAGAGAATATTACATGCAAAAACTTTTATCTTTAGCCATCTCTTAGATATGGGGAGTCCTATCTTAAGCTTTAATTTAAGAAATCTGACTTAGGGATATATTGCCTTTGCTCTAACCATTGCTAATAATGATAATGATGCCAAAAGTCCTACATTATGAGCCAATGGGTCACTGGAGGCAAGTTGTAAAGCCAACCTATAAAAGAAAAGCTAAATCTACAGGGAGTTGGAGGCTGGTTTGATAACAGTCCAGTGAACCTTCTCACTGAAGGTCAAAAAAGGAATCAAGGCCTGTGGTTCATGCCTGCAATCCTAGCTATTCAGGAGGCTGAGATCTAAGGATCATGGGTCTAAGACAGCTCAGGCAGGAAAGACTGTGAGACCCTTATCTCCATTTAACCACCAAAAAGCTGGAGGGGGAGCTGTGACTCAAGTGGTAAAGGGCCAGACTTTAGCAAAAAAAAAAATCTCAGGGACAGCACCCAAGCATTGAGTTCAAGCCCCAGGATTGGCAAAAAAAAAAAAAACAAAAAACAAAAAACCAAAAACGAATAAATGAGAGAACTAGAATCACTCAGCATTAATCAGAATGAAGATGTCAGGAAATATGTCTTAAGCTGATACTCACAAAGGAGAATGGAGACAGATCAGAGGAGTTGGGGTGTTATAGTGCTAGTAATCTAGACAAGCAGCATAGAGCCTGTGGAGGAGAGCCAGGATAGTGACCAAGATCAGCTGGGGGAGGTTGTAGCTGATTATTAATGTATATAGGTTTATAGAAATAAAGGATAGGGAGCTTAATTGGACTGAATTCTTATTAGAAAATCAGGATACTGCTATGAAACAATTATATACTACTAATTTATATGCTGGAACCCTAACCCCCAATGTATTTGAAGTAAGGAAGTAATTAAGATTAAATGAAGTCATAAGGGTGGGGCCTTAATCCCTTAGGATTAGTGTCTTTACAAGAAATGACACTAGAATACTTAGTCTTTGTGAGGCTATAGTAATAAGTTGGCTGTCTGCAAGACAGGAACAGTACTCTCACTGAAGAAAATTGTCTGGCACTTTGATTTTTGTAGTTCTGAGGCCCTAAAATTGTGAGAAAAAAATACACTTCTTTTAAAGTCATCCAGTCTTTTGGTAACCTGAGCTATTATACTCTATTACAGACACAATCAAAATTATACACTATTACAGACCCAATTACAGAGATAATCAAAGTGCCTATTTATAAGCAAGGATAATGTGAAGAGCACAGTAGTAGAGAAAAATAAGATATTGGCCAATGGAAAAGAACAGAAAATCCAGATTGCAGATAATATAACACTATAGTTCAGATAATGATTGTCAATTTAGAAGTGTAATTTAAAGATGCACTTCACAGAATTCTTCAAAATAAATTATAAACAGATGAAGTTATATGGAAACATATAGATAATTTTTTTAGGTTTGCAGAGGAAGGACAACTTTAAAACTTGAAGTCATTAGAAGAAATCACAGCAGAGTCTCAAACACAAACATCAAAAGCATCATTCTGACAATCAAAACTAATCATCAAGGGACATTCTGGGAAAATATTTTAGGTAA
The DNA here is from genome assembly GCF_024711535.1 of Dipodomys merriami. NCBI lineage: Eukaryota > Metazoa > Chordata > Mammalia > Rodentia > Heteromyidae > Dipodomys > Dipodomys merriami. Next base: position 88,428,000 of record NW_027204492.1, read on the forward strand.
TTATTTTCAGGAATGCAAAAAAGTAGAAACTACCCCAAAATCACAATATGTATTTATCAACAGATAAAAAGGAAAAAGAAATATTCACAGAATAATTCATTTCTTTGGTAAATACACATTACATGTATTGTTCAATATTGGTTAAATTTGAAAACAGGAAAAAAGGATACTGGTGCCAGTGGCTCATATGTGTAATCCTGGCTACTCAGAGGGCTGAGTTCTGAGGATTGAGGTTTGACTAATCCCAGACAGGAAAGAAGGAAAGATCTTGCCTGAGATTCTTATCTCCAATTAAACTGCAAAAAACTGCTGGAAGTGGAGTTGTGGCTCAAGTGGTAGAATGGCAGTCTTCAGCAAAACAAAAACAAAAACAAAAACAAAAACAAAAAACAACTAAGAGACAGTACCCAAGCCCTGAATTCAAACTCCAGCACACACACACACACACACACACACACACACACACACACACACACACACACACGGGGGGGGGCGAAGGGGGGGGAGAGAGAGAGTCAAACAGGAGATAACATTGCATATTAAATGATGCTATGTTTTAACTATTAAATGAGCTAAAAGGTACTTTGATTAAAATCATCAGGAGGTATGAACTGCTGTAAAAAGTGCTCAAATCCTACTAAGAATATATCCTAAGGAAATAATACAAAAAGAAAATAAATGCCATACATTCAAAGATACTTCTCACTCAATTTTCCTAATACTGAAAAACAGAGAACACTTTAACTGATAAACGGTTGACTCATGCTAAATGAAATTATAGGATACCTTCTCAATGGAAAATCATCAATTACTTAAGTTATAATACTGAAAATACTTATCGTCATAATAAGATATTTAGTTGATAAGGTTTTTGTTTTTGTTTTTGTTTTTGGGCTTGGGCGCTGTCCTGCCCGGGCTGGCTTTGAACCGCGATCCTCAGATCTCAGCTTCCTGAGTAGCTAGGATTACAGGTGTGAGCCACCGGCACCCTAATAAGATATTTAGAAGATAAGTAAAAACCTCTGGTTGTATGTATAATTTCATTGAAACTATGTAAAAATAGATGGTTCTGAATAGAACTGAAAATCAGTGTTGTTAGAGTATGGTGAGATTTTTAGGTGTTATTCTCCATCATCTTGCCAAATTTTCTACAAAGCTTTTATTCTATCTTTAAGTGAAAAAAAGCTACGTAGTCAGCTTCATTGAAATAAGTGTTCTAGTCTATGAAAAGAGGTAACCAACCATAAAAGCATGAAAAATAGTTGCAGTAAGAAATTAGTATTGACGAAAATAGCCAAAGGGTAAGTTAATGTTTAGAAGCTTAGGAAATGCAAAAAAAAAAAAACAAAAAACAAAAAAAAACCCATATTTCAATGCATTGTATGAGTCTAGAATTTGTATTCACAAAAAATCAAAACCTTAACCCAGGCATCAATATTATCCCTTTCTAAAATTAAAAAAAAAAAAACTACTATTTTCTTTCTTTTCTTTTTTTTTCTCCAAATTTGTAATGACCCAGATTCTGGGTTGAATGAAATGGTGCAATGCCTGGCCCACAGTAGGCACCCAATAAATATCAATTTCCATCCTATGCTCTCAAATAAAAGTAACTTTATGGCTATAAAGAAACACCAGTTCAGGAACAGAAGCCAATCAACCTCATCCCACATTCTCTATTACAGCAAACTCTTTCAGCTTTAATATTTTAACAAGAAAATTAAAACCCCAAACAATAATCAAAATGGTTTTCCCGTATTTTAGTTTTAAAAGAAATAGACATATTCCAAGTTTTAAAATGCTATAGGGATATTTTAGGCATGATCTTAAGAGAGTGCAGACTCAATCCAATATTCTACCTTCTCTCAACTGGGTATATCACCACAATTATTTAGTGTTACTATTCTATTTCTCTTAGTGGAAAGAGTGGTGATTGGACATTGTCACTGGAATATCTGGAATTTGTAATCTACATTACAGGAAACCTGGGACATTCTGGGCAGCATTTATGAATTTTTAAGAGAACAGAAATAATCCATTTTTCTGGGAAACACTCACTCCTGTACAATGGACGACTCTTCTTAATGATGTGTTAATGAGGTGGCTGTAAAAGCCCAATGCTGCTGGCTGGAGAGAGAGGGCTGTGGCCTGTACTCATCCTGTTTTTATTCTTTTTACCCCCTCTTCTGGTTCTGGGGCTGCAACCCAGAGTCTTGCCCATACTAGATAAGTACTGTGCCGCTCAGTTACATGCCCTCTGCCTTTTCTTGAGAAGCAATGGCCCTGCCTGCTGTTTCACTAGTACTTTCTCCTCCCCTCTCCTTTTGGGATATGATTGGTCTGTGTTGCAATGGGAGATCTGCCTCCAAAACTGGCATGTTTTGTTAAATGGGAAAAAAATCTATACAGAGCCGAAAAATTAAGAAAAGTGAGGGAAGGGGAGAGGTGAGAGGAGTGGGTGAGTGAGAATGTTGGAAGAGGTGACATTGATCAAGACTCACTGTATTCATAAACTGCTTTGTTGAATGGCAACTCCTTTATACAACTAAAGATAATTAAAAAAAATGCAAAAGTAAAGACATCTTTTAAGTGCCAACATCTACCCTGCTCCAGAGACCAACAAACCCAAGTTGGAGTTCAGCTTCTACATTTAATTATTTATTTCCTTATTGACTTATTCATTTATGAGACAGTGTCTCACTATTTAGTTCAGGCTGGTCTCCAACTCCCAATGCTCTATTCTTGCCACATTGGGATTACGGAAGTGCACCACTTTGACTAGCTAGTCTTATTTATAATTTCACATCTAAAAGGCCATCTATCTTTTTCAATTAAGGTACTGTGAGTTTAATATCAGAAACTAGGGATATTTTAATTTTGAAAACAGTACCCCTCTATACGGTATTTTCACAATAAAAAAATAAAATAGTATATTCTCAATTATTAAAGGATTAATTTGATTGTTTGGAACTGAATCCCCTTTTGTTTTTGCATTCTCTTGTACCCTGTACCTGGAATGATATTTGAGTACCTTCCCATATGGTCTAATTGTCAAATGTCACACATGTTAAGAAGGTATGATTTTTAGGGTAATCTTTATGCTCTAGTTAAATTTTATTACTATCATAAAATACCTAAGACAATCAACTTATTTTGACTCATAGTTTCAGACATTTCAGTCTATGATCACTTGATTCTGGTGCCTTTGAACCTGTGTTGAGAAAGCAGATCATAGTGGGAACCCATGGTGGAGGAAGCTGTTTAGTACATTACAGCTGTAAAACAAAGAGAAAAGAAGAAACTTTCAGTCTGAAAAAGGTAGAATAGTTAGGGCCCAAGTCCCCTGGAGAGCATAATTGCCCAAGGAAACTAGATCTCAAAAGATACAATAATGTTTGGAAAGAATTTCAATAGGAAATCAAACATCCTGCCTCTGCTCCTCCATAACCCCTTCTAGTTCCTCAGATTTGGATAGCCTTCCTATGATCTGGGGGTTGCAAAAAGAACCTGATTGAGAATTAACAACCAATCAGAGTATTGTGGGATCTGATCTGTCAGTTCACATTCCATAAACCTAATTATGATAGAGGCAATCAATCAGAGCAGAATCAAAGGTATTAAACACCTATAGTCAGCAACTTGGAGGCAGAGTAGCAGCAGTCTTCAACTGAGATACCTTTCTTTTGAATAAAGTTCTTTGCACTCATCCTTTGTTCTCAGTGGACTTTGTGTTTGCCAAGACAAGAACTGAAGAAGGCAGCGGCAGCTACAGCCACAAATGAAGCTGCAACACTAGCAGTCACTGCCTGCTGCTGAGCTGCAATACTGGCAGCCATTGTTTGCTATGGGGCTGCAGCCCTAGCAGTCTCCACTGATTGCAGGCCACGTTTAAGGAAAGTAAACAATAACTTCCAAGTATCTTCTGTTGCCCAGTATATATTGGTAGTTGTTCACAAATACATCAAATTATTTTATAGACCTCCCTTTATGAAGCAGAGACTACTTTTCCATTGTTTCTAATGAACAGAATAAAGTAAATGTGATAGCATGTGACATCAGGGACTCAGTATTCCTGTGTTCTCTGTCTTGGAAACTCTCTTTTGGTTTGTTCAGTTTTGAGGTAGGTGGCTATCTTGCTGGGGGAGGGCACTAAAGCAGTTTATGAAGAAGATCTTCTATCAAGAAGCTACTATTTTAATGAACTAGGAAACATCTTCCATTCCCAGTCAAGACTTTAGATGACTACAGCCCTTGATGATATTCTGAATTTCAACAGTATGAAAGACCCAGAGCCAGAACCACCAAGCTAAGTCACTACAAATTCCTGACCTATGAAGCTGAGATAATAAATGTTTGTTGTTTTAAACCACTAAGTGGCAGCAACAGACAACTAATACTATATTCAAATGACCCCATTGTCCAAGAATGTCTTACGTTGTGATTACTATAAAACAAGGAAAGAGCCTACCTCTCTCTATATGGTTGTTATGTCTCTTCCATTTCATTTAGACAGGAGAAGTCCCACATAATAATATTGACTTACTGAAGAATCTATGACAGTTGTTTTGTTCTGATGTTGGATTTTGCCACTTTCTCTTCAGCTCACTTAACTTACTCTTTTTCCCCTATTTTGTCCTTCATCTGTAAACTAGATTATGCATTGATGAAATATAAGGTAAACAGATTTGATCAAATATTTCTCTTTTCTTTTTCCTTTTCCTTTTGTTTTCTTTTCCAGTCCTGAATCTTGAACTCAGGGCTTGGGCACTATCCCTGACCTTTTATGCTCGAGGCTAGTACTCTATCACTTGAGCCATTGCTTTGCTTTCGGCGCTTTGGTGGTTAATTAGAGATATGATGTTCACAGACTTTTCTGCCAAAACTGGCTTTGAATCGCCATCCTCAGATCTCAGCTTCCTTAGTAGCTAGGATTATAAGTGTGAGTCACAGGCATCTGACTATTTTTCTTAAGAACCCTGACAATTATTGTCTTTGATTCTGGTACCCTGAATCTTGTATATATGTTTATCTGGTTTAGGGAAGGGAAGGGGAATAAAAAAATGATGAAACAAGGACAAAGGATGACTCAATGCAACGATGATACTCAGAAGACACTATGTTGGAAATGATCTTTACAACTTGATAGGGGGGAGTTGGGGGGAAGGGACAGTGGGAGAAAAACAAAGGAATGAGTAACAATGTTTGACAAGAAATTTACTCATGATCTTACTTATGTAACTATAACCTCTTTGTACAGCACCTTTACAATAAAATTTTTAAAAAGAACTCATAGGTAATGCTATGTACTTTGTATTGTAGTACACGCACACATACACACACATACATACACACATCTCTATTGGTTATACGTTGATCGTTGAATTAAGGTGGTTACAGTCAGTTTATAACACTTAGAAAGCCAATTTTTTTATTTATTCAGCTAATAAGAAATATGTAGGTGACATGTTGTTATTGTGGAAATACCATTTTCCCAATTAAACATTCACCTAATTTTTTTAGCTTCTACTGATTATCATTGTCGGTGGTGGTGGTGGTCATGGGGCTTGAACTCTGGGCCTAAGCACTGCCCTTCACCTTTTCAGCTAAAAGCTAGCGCTCTATCACTTGAGCCACAGCACCTCTTCTGGTTTTCTGGTGGTTAATTGGGGATAAGAGTCTCATGGACTTTCCTGCCCAAGCTAGCTTTGAACCATGATCCTCAGATCTCAGCCTCCTGAGTAGCTAGGACTATCGGCGTGAGCCACCAGTGCCCTGGCTCTACTGATTATCTTTACCTGACTGGATTATTACTTTGGAAGAAGTTAAATAGTAGATTTTCTAATTATATCATTCTTTCTATACTTATATTAACTGATATTCATCTAGACAAGAGAGCCTTCCTACTTCATTCCTTTCTTCTCTTCCTTCTTTCCTCCTTTTTGCCCCTCCTTTCCTCTATTTGGGTATCACTATGGGAGAAGAGATTCTTTCCTGCTTTACAATAACATACAATCATTTTCTCATTCATGCTCAAATTCTCAAATTACTTTGTTCTATAATATATATGAACAAAACTAACCATAAACCTACTATTAAAGTTTAATATTTTTAGAATATATTCCACAAACTATATTGAGTATTAGAGGCTTGTGTTCAAAAGTTGCTAGAAATTAATAAGTCTAAAAATAAGACCTATACAGAAAGTCAGGCTTTGAGAAGTATCAGTTCCATCTTGATACCCTTCCATTCATCCATACCTCCAAAGCTGCGGTATTATTAGTTTCTAATTGCTCCTTCTGAATCCTTTTTTTTGCAAATATAAGCTTATATGTAGATATGTAGATATATGTAACCTTATATATGTAACCTTTGGGGGAGATTGAAGTCAAGGCCTTATGTTTACTAGGCAGATTACTCTACCTCTTGAGCCATACTTCCAGCATGGTAAGTGTTATATACATATATGAGTGTATAATGTTATATATGTATGTATTCATATATGTATATATGCATATACGTTCTATATTGTTATTTATATTATTGTGTATATATAGTCTACAACTTATGAGGACTCAACCTAGTGATTTTACAATGATATAAAAGTGATAGAGTCTGAAGGAATTGTACTTTAGAATTTGATCCTTTCCAGGGTTAGTGATATGCAGCGTGGTATATTCTTGCAATGTGCAATAGGGAGCTAATGTAAGTGTTCAGATCATGTTTAAAGTAGGCTAGGCTAAGCTAAAGTATTTATTAGGTTGGAGGTGCTAAATATATATTTTATTTTATTTTTAATGTAAGTGTATTTTATAATTTGAGGAAATCAACTTTATACACATTCTTTTTTTCTTTTTATTATTACCTTTAAGTAGGGTACAAAGGAGTTGCCATTTTAAAAAGCAATTTATGATTATAATATATGATTATGATATCATCCCTTTTAATTCTTCCCAATCCACCACTTTCTTTACTCTTCTTAATTTTGTAAGATATACACTGGATTCTTGACTGCATTCCCCACTTTGCCCCTCTTCTATGCATTCGTATACCCATTTCCCCTTGATCCCACCCGACCCCTTTTGAGTGCTCATTTCCTGGTGTTTCATTTTGCTGAACTTTGATTTTGGCTTTCTAAGGAATTACACTATTTGAGATCCCCCTTGAATCTACCATATTTCAGTTAATACATCTATATACTCTTGCATACCGCCCAACGTAAGTTTATGGGCTAAATCTAGATTCCACCTATAAGGGAAAACATACATTCCTTAAATACATTTTTAAATTGCAATATTTTCAGGGTACAATGTGTTTATTGGGATGTAAGCATTTATATATGACTGTGAATTCACAGTTATTTGCACCTATTTTCATGTCCCAAATGTAACCAATCCATATGAACAGACTTGGCATTGTTTTCAGTCTTTTGTTTGTCAGTTGTGGGGCTTGAACTCTGGGCCTGAGTGCTGTCCCTCAGCATTTCAGCTCTATCAGTTGAGCTACAGAGCCACTTCTGGTTTTCCGGTGGTTTTTATTGCCTTTGAACCGGGATCCTTAGATCTCAGCCTCCTGAGTGGCTAGGATTACAGGTGTGAGCCACCAGCGCCCAGCAGCATTTTATTTTGGTGCAAGTGTTCCTTCAATATTGCTTAGTAAAAGAATAAATACGTATTTCATTTTCTTAGATATTGCCAAATTCCCCTCCAAAAGGATGGTGACATTTTGCATTGGTCACCAGCAATACCTGAGGGCATGTTTATGCCTAGCCTTGCCCACTGAGTACTTTGTCAACTATTTCATTTTTGCTAATGCAATGACTATAAAATATACTTGAATTATGACAATTTGTATTTCTATTATGAGTAATTTTAAGTATATTTTCATATGCTTAAGGGTTATTTCTTTTTCCTATATTGTTTTCTCATTTTCTTATTGGTCCAGCATTTTTCCTATCAATTTTTAATGACATCATATATATCAGGGAAACTAGTCCTCTATCTGTGATGTAAATTGCAAATGTTTTTTTTTTATTTTACTTGGTCATTTTTTCAACTTATGGCATTTTTTGTGCTAGTACTGAGGCTTGAACTAAAGACCTTGGAACTGTTCCTTAGCTTTTTCACTCAAGGCTGACCATGCTACCATTTGAGCCACAGCTCCACTTCTGGCTTTTTGGTGGTTAATTGGCAGTAAGTCTTTCAGCCTGGGTTGGCTCCAAACCACCAACCTCCTATCTGTTTCCTGAGGAGCTATCATGAGCCCCTGGCACCCAACTCAATTTATGGCATTTTAAAGCAATTTTTCTAGCTTTATTTAGGTAAAATTGAAAATATAAGACCATCATCTCCCTATTTTCTCCTCCCCACATTCCTTAGAAATCACACAAATTTTATTTTTATGTAGTTGAGTTATTGATATTTTCTTTTCATTGTCTTTTGATTTTAAGCCACAATTAGGAAGGCTTTACTAATCCTTGTATTATGAACAGATTCATCCATACTTTATTATAGTACTTAAATGGCTGGGCATGTTTTTGTTTTATTTTTACTTTTGGGGTATTTTTGTTTTTAAAAATACATTTTCAACTTGATTTTTCAAAATGACTTTCCATTGACTGATGCCCTATTAAGCTGAGCTCCCAAGAAGTAGATCCTACATTGAGAATTCATGCACACAGGGGTTATTTAAAAAGTGTTTTCAGAACACACTAAGAAGGCACTGGGTAAAGCAAGATGGAAAAGTGGAGGAAGCCAAACCAGAATGCAAGTGAAGACAAAGTCCTGTGGATGAAAAATTCAGTTTGATACCTCATGGGAACTCTGTTATGTAACTTATACCTCCAAGTTGGCCAAACCTTTGGCAAGGAAGTAGAACATCCACACTGCCACACTTATCTTCAAGTATTTGAAGAAGAAGAAAGGAGGAGGAGGAGGAGGAGGAGGAGGAGGAGGAAGAAGAGGAGGAAGGGGAGGGGCAGGGGGAGGGGCAGGGGGAGGGGCAGGGGGAGGGGGAGGGGCAGGGGGGAGGGGCAGGGGGAGGGGGAGGAGGAGGAGGGGGGAGGAGGAGGAGGGGAGGAGGAGGAGGAGGAGGAGGAGGAGGAGGAGGAAGGGGAGGGGCAGGGGGAGGGGCAGGGGGAGGGGGAGGGGCAGGGGGAGGGGGAGGAGGAGGAGGGGGGAGGAGGAGGAGGGGAGGAGGAGGAGGAGGAGGAGGAGGAGGAGGAGGAGGAGGAGGAGGAGGAGGAGGAGGAGGAGGAGGAGGAGGAGGAGGAGGAGGAGGAGGAGGAGGAGGAGGAGGAGGAGGAGGAGGAGGAGGAGGAGGAGGAGGAGGAGGAGGAGGAGACGACAGAGAGATAGACAGACAGACAGACAGACAGAGAGACAGAGAGACAGAGACCAAGACCGAGAGCGAGACTGAGACAAAGACTTTTGTTTGTGATCTTGGAAGGAACAGCACACCGAAACCAGTGGTGGGGTGTGCAGAAACAGTAACAAAGATCACATGGAATCTGAGTACCAACAGTGCTGTCACTATAGCTGGCAAAGAACATAGAAAGCAGAAGGCTGTGGGAAGGGCATGAGTGATGGTGGGAAGGGAGGAGAGAAAATAACCCAGAGAAAGAATCACTTCTTGTCTCACTGAGACTGTTATATTCCCAGCATTCAGACAGCAGACCCCCTACTTATTTGTTTTTACTCTATAATGAAGGTCTGACTTTGTCAAAAGCTATGATCAAAAATGAAATTTTAATATCCCATTGATGACATGGAGCAAGGAACTACTTTAAAAAGCAACTCACAACTCTACTTCCCAATAAAAAGCTTCTTTAATAATTGCTTCTCTGGGTGCTCTTCTCCAGTAACCCCTGTGGATTGATTGCTTAAATGTAATAAGGATTGGGGCCACTTTTGAGAAGCCTTCAATCTACGCTAATGATCAAGTCTAAACAAGTGTCTCTCTAAATATAATTGTACTTTACCACCACACTTCCTCATTCTCTTTCTGAGAGTACAAAAAGATTCCTCCTATCTGTATTTCTTTTGAAACTTTGAAGACAGGTAGCTGATACTGACAAGGTAGCTGACACCTGAGAACCCTGTGCACATTCATAGATTCTTACAGTGGTTTAGGTCCATGAGTTCTTCCAACCTATCCCAGAATTGAGCTCTTTGGCACTTTTTTTTACATTCTCTCATTTCAATCTGGTTTAGTGGTTATTCTTGAAGTCAGATCCAAAACCAAATCAGTCATTTGTTTCAGATAACTTCAGAGTTTCAATACGTCTTCAGGGTCAGTTTTATGCATATGCAAAAGAGGAGAGATAGTAACTATATTGCTGGATTCATGTAATGATTAAATAAAAAGTATTAACCCATGTGGCATAATGTGTAAATATTAACCCATGTGGCATAATATGTAACATGTATTATGATCATTCCATTTGGGTATTTCTTACACTAATGATTTTTTTTCTAACCTTTTTTTTTCACAGAAACCCTCACTCTACTCTAAATAACCTCCCTATTGTCCTGAGCTACTTTACAGAAAGATCTGCAGGCTCTTCCCAGAGCTCAACAACTCTATTAGATTTCATGGGACAGTGTGATCTTTTGACACCCATGTATATTGAACTTTGGTTCAATCAGGGTCTCCTATCTCCTCAAGACAACTGGTGAAATATTACTTCTCTATCTTAGGGAAAAAACTCTTTCATTAAGATTTATGCCAATGTAGGAGTGGTGGACAAAGGCCATTAGCTATGTACAGCTGATCATATAAAATAATATTCTATTAAATGAGCTCTAAGAAAAGGAAACAAGAGACATTCTTTAGTCATTGCTGTTTTTGTTTTCTTTTGCTCTTGTCTTGTTTGTATTTGGAAGGGTAAGGAAGGGCACATAAAAGGTGCAACAAGGATGAACAAATACAATAATACTCACTAGACACTGTGGAAAATGAACAGGATATATTGTGAGTGGGGATGGGAGGAAAAGACTAGGAGAGAACAATGGAAGGGGAAACATGGTTCAAAATTATTGCAGGTAGCTTTAGTATGGTCTTGTTTGTGATCATTTGGGTAAATGCCCAAAAGTGGGATTGCTAGGTCATAGGAACATCCATACTACTTTCCAAAGTGGTTGAACAAGTATACACTCCCACTAACAATGCAGTAGGGTTCCTTTCTGGCCACATCTCCTCCAGCATCTGTTATTATTAGAGTTCTTGATTATAGCCATTCTAACTGGGGTGAGGTGGTATCTCAGTGTTGTTCTGATTTGCATTTCTTTTCTGGCTAGGGAGGTTGAGCATTTCTTCATGTGTCTATTGGTCATCCTTCTTTCCTCTTCAGAGAAGTTTCTCTTTAAGTCTTTAGCCCACTCATTTATTGGGAAGTTGTTTCTTTGAGGATTTGTTGTTGGATGATTTAATTTTTTCAGTTCCAGGTATATTTTAGATATAAGACCCTTGTCTGTTTTATGGCTAGTGAAGATTTTCTCCCAATCTGTGGGCTTTCTATTGATCTTGCTAGCTATATACTTTGCCATGCAGAAGCTCTGCAACTTCATGTAGTCCCATTTGTCCAACCTTTCTTTGATTTGTTGTGTTTCTGGGTCTCTATTAAGAAAATTTCAGCCTGTGCCAAGGAGACCTAGGGTTTCTCCTATTCCATCCTGTAATGTTTATTGCAGCATTATTTACCATAGCTAAGATATGGAACCAACCCAGATGCCCCTCAGTAGATGAATGGATCAAAAAAATGTGGTATATATACACAATGGAATTCTATGCCTCCATCAGAAAGAATGACATTGCCCCATTTGTTAGGAAATAGAAAGACTTGGAAAAAATTATATTAAGTGAAGTAAGCCAGGCCCAAAGAAACACAGGTCCCATGGTTTCCCTTATTTGCAATAACTAGTATAGGTCTGAGACAAGCAGAACCAGTCAGACAAGTTGATGTTAGGCAAAATGAACCCCAAAATAAGGACTCAAATTGATTTTCTTTCTTGCTATTTTTTCTAGCATATTTATAAGATGATTTTTTTGCTGCTTAGTATGTATAACCCCTGTTTTCACTGTATTTGATGTTGCTATAATTTGTGGAGAGGAAGGTAAACATAAATTGTTTAAATAGGAATACAGGTGGACCCATTGCAACAGTGAGATGTACAAGACATTATGTTGAAAAATGAACTTTACAACTTTGGCGGGGGAGTGGGGGATGGGAGGGCATGGCAGGGATGGTAAGGGGAAATAAAGGAGTTAAAGGAGTAGGCAACAATGCTTAATAAGAAATGTACTCATTACTTTGCTCATGTAATTGTTAACCCCTCTGTGTGGTATTTTCATGATAAAAAACTTATTAATAAAAACAACATTTTAAAAAGAATTATTGGGGCTAGGAAGGTGGCTCAGTGGTAGAGTGCTTGCCTTGCATGCCTGAGGTGCTGGGTTCAATTTCTCAGCACCACATAAGCAAAAAGAAAAAAGCCAGAAGTGGAGCTGTGGCTCAAGTGGTAGAGCACTAGCCCTGAGCTGATGAGCTGAGGGACAGCGCTCAGGCCCAGAGTTCAAGCCCCATGACCAGACCCCCCCCCCAAAAAAGAATTATTGCATTTCCTCTATATATTCAATTTTTTTCCTCTTCAAAATGCTTCCAACTATACTATGTTATTGTCTTTCACTAGCCTTATATTTTCACTACCATAAAACTACAAAACAATAGTCTAGACTTCTGTCCCTTTCTACACCTTTTTTCACTTCTTATATGCTCCAAATTGCCCTAGCTAGATTGTATTCTCCATAATCTATACCTACTGTCTTTTCCAAGGCCATAGGCCTATGACTACCAAGCCCATTGATTGTTTTTCAGTTGCCTTATGAACACTTTGCAGCAGAAAGTGCTTCATTAAATTGTGTTCCTTCCTTTCCTTTCTTACTTAATTTCTCTCACACACATTAATTTCATATGTTCCTTCTTAGGTTTTGTTGAGTATTCTCTAAAGTTCTATGTGTTGGATTTGGTCCCCAGAATGATGTTCTTGGGAGATGGTAGGACCTTTATAAGGAGGGACCTTAAAAAGAATTAGAGGATACTGCATCTTTCTCTGCTTCCTTGCTTGTGGTGTAAATTGTTTGCTTTGACATGTGCTTCTGTTGCCCCTTTCCAGAAGCCCAAAGCCAAGGGAACAACTGATCTTGGATTGGAACCTCCAGAACTACAATCTAAATACCCATTTTTATAAGCTAATTATCTCAGGGATTTTATGTGGTAACAGAGTTGAGTAATGCACTTATTAATGTTGAATCCAGAGATTTTCCTTTCCTTCTACATGCCAGTCCCCAAAGATTCATATACATATATATTCATATATAGTCATACATTCATAAGTACTCAGAATATTCTAAGTCTACCATTCCACCACACTTCTCTTTAATGCTCTAGAGCACATATCTGATTCCTTTGATATGTCTCTTTTAAATGTTACAAGCACCACAATTTCATCATGTTCAAAATCGACCCCAACCTTATCTTAAAATCTGCCTCTTTACAGTGTAATCTCTTGACAATTTTGAGATGTCAAAAGTGTAAAATTCAATTCTCAAATTCACATGACAGTATAAGGGATACCAAATACCTGAAACAATCTAGAAAAAGTATAACAAAGTCTAACTTCAAACTTTACAGTATTCAAATCAGTGTGATAAATATAGACCTATGGAGAAGAATTGAGAGTCCCGAAATAACATTGCATCTATGGTCAAGTGAGTGTCAACATAAGTATCAAGATTCTTCATGGGGCTGGGAATGTGGCTCAGTGTTAGAGCGCTTGCCTTGCATGCTTGAGGCCCTGAGTTCAATTCCTCAGCACCATATAAACAAAAAGAAAAAAGCTGGAAGTGGCATTGTGGCTCAAGTGGTAGAGCGCTAACCTTGAGCTGAAGAGCTGAGGGACAGCACCCAGGCCCTGAGTTCAGGCCCCACGACTGGACCCCCCCCCCCAAGAAAAAGATTCTTCAGAAAACTCTCAGGTAAATGATGGAGTCTTCAACAAACAATACTATAACAACTGGTAATTCACATGTTAAAATGTGGAAATAGATCCAAAGCCTGTATCATATGCAATGTACCAAATGCCCAAACATAACAGAAGAAACAAGGATTAAATGATCATGCACTTGGTTTTAGAAAGTGAAGTTTTAGGTATGACACCAAAAGAATGAGCAGCAAAAGGCAAACTAAATAAATTGGACATCTTCAAAATTTAAAAAAAATGTCAAATGATATTATTAAGAGACTGAAAAAATGACATGCAGAATGGGTAATAAAGTTTGCAAATCATGTATCTGCTAAGAGATTACTGTTCAGAATACATAAAGAACTCTTACAACTTGATAACAAATAGCCCAATTAAAATGGGCAAAAGACCTAAATAAACATTTTTCCAAAGATTCAAAGATACTCCACATAACTAGTCCTTTGGGAAATGCAAATCTAAACCACAGTAAGATATTACCTCATACTCATTATAATAGCTATACTTGAAAATATGGAAAATAACAAGTATTGGTAAAAGAAGACACAATCACTTATAGTCTCACTGAAACAAAACACAGTGGAGAAAGTTAATTTCCCCAGAAGGAAACCAAGTTATGCTTACCAGACATGGGTAACAGAATAGTATGGGAACAGAAACCCCAGAATCATCAATACAGATTGCTTCTCTGCCCATCAGGCATTGTACAAACTTCTGTATTACTTAAGGCTCTATCAGTGTTCAGTAATGTGTTTTTTTTCTTTTTCTTTAAAAATAACTTTATTACCTTTAATTAGTTGTATAAAGGAGCTGCCATTCAACAAAGCATGGATGTGGTTTTCCTGTCTACTAGACTGAGTTCTGTTACCAGGCACCATTTTTTGTTTTTTCTTTCTAGAACTGAGTGCCAATGGCATTAAGCAGGTGTTTGACAAATGTTTGTTGGATGGATGAAGAAACACATAGAGCAATAAAATCAAATATGTCAAGACTCAGCTGAGTTTATAAGAAGAGTTGAGCCAAACACCAAAGTGAGGGGAAAGGAAGAGCTCAGTAGTTTAGGTGGTTCATTACAAAGTTGCTTTGGAAATGGGCATGTTGCAAAGCCACAAGAAATGTGCTGTTCCCTTTTTCAGAACCAGGGATGCTTAATAAGAGGAGGCAGACTATATTGTGCTAATGCACAATAAACTTCATATATTTAAAATGTACATTTGAATATTTTGACCCATGTGTGAGACTGTGAAACAATCACTATAATGAAAATAACGCACATGTCTATCATCCAGAAAAGTCTGCTTATGCTCCTATGTAATCAGTACAGCCTGCCCCTTCAGCATACTCCATCTCCAGTACTTTCTGTCAATATGGATCTGTTTACATTTTTCTACAAGTTTATACAAAAGAAGTCTGTGTCCTTTGTATAATCTATTTTTTCTGCTCAGCTTGTTTTGAGATTATTGTGTATTATTATTGTGTGTATCAATAGTTCACTCGACTTTATTGCCATGTAGTAGTCAAATAAATGATTATATTATGGTTCATTTATCTATTCATTCAGGGATGGATATTTGATTTATTTCTAATTTGGAATATTATAATATTTATCTTTGAGACAAGGTCTTGCTATGTACCTCCGGTTGGTCCACTATATAATCTAGGCTAGCATCAAACTCTCCATGTTCCTGCCTCATCCGCCCAAATGCTAGGATTATAAATATGCCCCTCCACATTAGGCTTGGAGTATAACAAATAAGCCTGATGAGAACATTTGCCTTTGTAAAGATGTATACTTTCTTTCCTCTTGGATAGATAGCTAGATGTGGAATGGTTAAGCCATATGGTGGATGTATATTTAACTTTTTTAAGACAACTGCTGGAATTCTACTTTAGGCATGACAGCATAAAGGGCTCCATAGAATTCTTTACCAGTGAAACTGGTGAAATTATTTTTAAAACAGCCATTTAAAGTCTCCACAGATTGTTCTCAGGGCATATAGCAAATAAAGAATATCTACCAAACTTAGTAAAAAGTAAAAGGGCCTATAATATTTGATTCAAGACCTGTGTCTTCTGGTCTCAGTTCAGCAAGATGGAAACTATAATGGATCCTGGTAGAGCCAATAACATAGAGCTACTTATCTCTAATTCCCAGTTAGGGGAATATTTTCCTAGGTAAGACAAAAATCAATATTTCTAATCTGCCTCTAGTTACCTGTTACTGGGATTGACATCCAGGGGAGTGTGGCCAAAAGGTGGGGCTTCTTTCTTCCATAACTATTCAATTGTGGGATAGAGGGGAATATAAACTGGAGCCAGATTTGATTAGATTGCAGCACTTCTGAGAATACTAGGGTTCAATTGTCCTTGACACAGATCATAGTGAGGGGTTTCCTACTGATGGAGACAAACCAAGGAGAGATCTAGGACTGTTATCCCTCCACAATTACTAAGCCCCTAAAATGAGGGTATGTCAATTTTCGTGCTCCAATCATGAGAGTAATGATGTGTCCAGGGCAATAAGCTGATTGGAGAACAGAATGTACTAAATTATTAACCGTAAGGAGCTAACTTTATTTGCAATGTAGTGTTAAGGAACTCTGTCCTAATGGCACTTTCAAAAACAATGGGAGGTGTGATCAAAGACATGAGGAGAAAGAGATTGATGCAATTATAGACAACTTGGGCAACCTATAGGTTGAATACCTTGCTGGAGATAAACAGGGAAATAGACAACTGGAAAGAAGCCATTTATCAGGCACTGACTTTAGAATCTATCCCTTCAAAGGACCTGCTTTGGGTTGGATTAGTCTATGAAGCAATGTATATCTGGGTATTGTTTAAACAATAGAGTAATAAGTTGGCAGCTAGTGGGCTTAATATCTGGGTGGACTCAGGGAAAGAAGAGATGAAAAAAGAAAGCTCTTGGGGGGGAGTGGGGAGGCTGGGAAGGGATGTGAAGGGTAAACAAAGGAGGAGGCTGCAATGCCTGGTAAGAAATGTACGCATTATCCTGTCCACGTAATTGTAACTCCTCTGTACAGTATGTTCACAAATAAAATTAAATTAAATTAAAAAAAATAAAAAAAGCCGGGCGCTGGTGGCTCATGCCTGTAATCCTAACTACTCAGGAGGCTGAGATCTGAGGATCGCGGTTCAAAGCCAGCCCGGGCAGGAGAGACCGTGAGACTCCTATCTCCAATAAACCACCAGAAAACCAGAAGTGGCGCTGTAGCTCAAGTGGTAGAGCGCTCGCCTTGAGCTGAAGAGCTGAGGGACAACGCCCAGGCCCAGAGTTCAAGCCTCACGACCGACCAAAAAGAAAAAAAAAAAGAAAAAAAAAGAAAGCTCCACCAAACTCACTGTCATCTGGGTAACTGTGGGCATATCAAAGGCTATGTCCTCTGAAAAGCAACATCAGAGACTTCATTCTGGGGGGGGGGATTAGAATTTGATAAAATAAAAATAATCCTGTTACCACCAAACAAATAATCAATTAAAAAACAACAACAACCAATAAGCAATCCTGAAATGTGCTATTTCAGTGGTCAGAAGTAATACATTTCTCTAAGATGCCCACTTCCCAACACAAAATTATAAAACATGCAAAGAAAGATTATACACACATTTGGAGAAAAGAGAACATCAGAAACTGCTCCTAAAAGCTGTCAAGTATTGCATTTGGTAGACAAGTAGTTAAAAGCAGCTATAATTAATATGTTCAAAGAAGCAAAGAAAGCCATGATGATAGAAGTAAAAGAAACTCTGGTGAGTATTTCATTGAGTAGAGAATACCAGTCAAGTGATAAAATCCAACATTTACTTGTAATAATAATAAAAAAAACTTCACAAGCTAGAATAGGAAGGAGATGTTATCAACTGCTAAAGAGGCTTCTTTGAAAAAATGAGATAAAATCTGCATCCACTGAGATAGATATGATCAAAAAGTTAGACGACAGCTGGATATCTTGGTAGTCACAGGCTAAGCATTGCAGTCTCTAAAGGAAATCATAGTCAAAGACTCAGCCACTCCAGCTGGTCATGCTCTTATGCACATTGTATTCCTTGATCGACTTTTTCCATTCAGAAGGCTCTGTATCTTTATTTTATTTTTATTTAATTTTATTGCCAAGGTGATGTACAGAGAGGTTACAGTTACATATGTAAGGTAGTGAGTACGTTTCTTGTCAAACTTGTTACCCTCTCACTCATTTTTCTCCTAATTTTCTTTCCCCATCCCCCCAAAGTTGTAAAATTCATTTCCAACATATTGTCTTATGAGTATCGCTGTTGAATTGGTTCACCCTTTGTCCTTTGTCTCACCATTTTGTTGTTCCCCTTCCCTTCCCTAATTCAGATAAGCATATATACAATACACAGGTCACCAAAATCAAATACAATGACCACAGGGGACAAATCATAAGGAAAAAAACACAAAAGAAAAAGAAATCACATAGTACATTAAAAACAACAATGCCAGTCCTAGGACTTGAACTCAGGGCCTGGGCACTGTCCCTCAGCTTTTGTGCTCAAGGCTAGTGTTATACTACTTGGGCTATGGCTCCACTGCCAGGTTTTGGTGACTAAATGGAGATAAAAGTCTCACAGACTTTCCTGTCCAGTCTGGCTTCTAACCAGGATCCTCAGTTCTCAGCCTCCTGAGTAGCTAGGATGATAGGCATGAGGCACTCTTATTGTGGCCTTTGACCATGATTCCTCTTAATATTAGGAACCTTTGAAGAAATTATTGTCTGCTTTGATTTGGTATTCCATTTGAACTTATTTTCATAAGCCCATTTGACAGCTCAGCTCTTTCAATCTAGCTCAGTTCTTGACAAAACAAATAGAGCACTTTAAAGTATGAGTCCTAGGCTCTCAGGGTTGACCTAGTATCACTTCTACAAAGGCATGAATGGGTATAAAATGTAAAACTAGAGAAAAAGTGAAAATAGGAAGGGTGAAGAAATCTTTGGGCTGGGAAGCTCAGTGGTAGAGTGCTTGCCTCACATGCATGAGGCCCTGGGTTTGGCTCCTCAGCACCAGATAAGCAGAAAAAGCCAGAAGTGGCACTGTGGCTCAAGTGATAGAGCACTAGCCTTGAGCTGAAGAACTTAGGGACAGTGCCCAGGCCCAGAGTTCAAGCCCCACAACCAACAAAAAAGAAAAAGAAAAAAGAAAAGAAAAAGAAAAAAGAAATCTTGGCTCACAGCCAAGACAATCTCTGTCTCAGTCAGTATCCTAAATCTGTTGATACTGTGGGTCACACGTACTGTTAAATTGTGATCCTGAAGAGCTACCCACAAACTGTGGAATCCCGATGATAATCTAGCCTTATGGGATTATGTCCTCGTTCTACAAATAGCTATGGAGTACCAACTATGGGCCAGAAACAAGTGGCTACTTGGAATGTAGAAGATCATGAACAACATCTACATTGCCTTGTTTCAGCTCAAACAGAATTTAATATCAGTAAATAGACAAATATGTGCAATAATTTCAAGTTCACAAAGTGCTAGGAAGAAAGGAAATAATGTGCCAATACAAAGCATAAATGGGTGAAATGTCAACAGACTAGGAGTCAAGAGAAATGGGATATCAGGTGAGTTATTCTGAGCACAACCAGAACTCCAGAGAGGCTGGTGAGGGACCAATCTGCATATAGCAGGTTGGAATTTAATAGTTTCATGGTGTTGTTATGGCCTGAATTTTGGTGTTCCCTCTTCATCTGTGATATTAAATTCCTAAAGCAAGAGTAGGAAACAGTGGGGCATTTGGAAAGTGATCAGGTCATGGAACAGGATCCTCATGAATGGAATTAATACACTTATAAAACAGGCCAGAGGGAGATTATTGCTTATCCCTTCTTCCATGTGAGGATAGACAGATTACACTGTCGATGAAGAACAGCCTTCTCCCCTCACCCCCAGACTGTAAAAAGGCTAGTGCTTTGATTTGGGATTTCTCAGACTCCAAAGATATATATATATATATATATATATATATATATATATATATATATATATATATATAGTACTCAGTTGATTGTATTTTGTTGTAACAGCCTACATGGATTAAGATATATGCCAAGAACAGATTATTCATCACAGGAAGTGAACCTATGAGCAAAGATGCATTATTTTACTTCATTTTAAGAGAAAATCTTACTGTTCATTTATTTGCTTTGTTTGTTGCATTAGAAAGAATCATTGGTCCTAATGGATACAAATCTCTCTCCTCTGGGTGGGATGTTCTAGGAAAGACCAAACACAAGGAATTATGTTTCTAGAGAATGTACCTTCTCTTGGTAAGGATAATCCAATTTCCATTGTTAAACATTTGGGCTCCATATTTATGAGAAAATCCAAATGCCTTTCAATTGAGTCATGGTGACTCATGCCTGTAACTCCAGCTACTCAGGAGGCTGAGTTCAAAGGGTCAAAGTATTATGTTCAAAGCCAGCCAGAGCAGGAAAGTCCATGAGACTCTTAGTTCCAGGTGAATACCAAATTGCCAGAAGTGGATCTGTGGCTCAAGGAGCACCAGATTTGAATGAAAAACTTAAGGGATGTTGGATCTAAATCAAGAAAATCTAGATCAATGGAATCCTTTGCTTCCATCAGAAAGAATGACATTTCCCTATTCATAAGAAAATGGAAGACCTGGAAAACATTATACTAAGTGAAGCAAGCCAGACCCACAGAAACACAGGCTGCATGGCTTCCCTCATGTGCAATAACTAGAATACGTCTATGATATTCTTACCAGCGGCTCTTAATAGTTCAATGGCTAGGTGCATTTATGATTATATACAATGAAGCTTATCAAAATGAACTCCAAGAAATGGAAAGAAGAGTTTTATAATGTACTGTTTGCAGCTATTTTTGGCCTTTTCTTCCTTTGGATTATGCCCTATTGTCACTGTTTTTTTTTTTAATTTCTGTACACTTTGTCTTGTGTATGAGCTTATCTGATTTGAGGAAGGGAAGGGGAATCACAGAAGCAGTGAGACAAAGGGCAAACCAATGCAACAGTGATGCTCACTAAACACTATGTCTGAATGAACCTTACAACTTGGGGGAGGGCAATCAGAGAGGGAAAGTGGGAGAAAATGAGAGAGGGGGTAACACTGTTCAAAAAGGAATATACTCCTTACCTTACTTATGTAACTGTAACACATCTGTACATCACCTTCTCATTTAAAAAAACTGAGGGATAGTGCCCAGGCCCTGAGCTCATGATCCAGTCCCAGTGCACACACACACACACACACACACACACACACACACACACACACACACACACACACACACACACACACACACAGAACAAAAACTCCTCTCAATAGCCATCAAGAGAAAATAAGATGACAAAAGTGAGTAGTAAATATCAAGAGGAGCAAAGGTGGTTTGGATAGAAAGTGAGAAAATTTGGGGGACAGTGAGAAAAATGGAGGGCACTGCACCTAGAACCACAATCTTGGTTCATTCTGTGGCCCACCCAGGAACCTGACATGGTCCTCTCACTTACTACAATACAAAATATGCTTTTACTCCAACAGCTTTGTTTGGGTGGTAGTTCCTAATAGGCATATGACCACCAAAAGTTCATTGCACTTGAGGAGTCCAGGATGTGCTGACCTTCTCTTCCTGAATGCCACTGTCTCTTGTGGTCTCCAATGCTTCATTACAGACACTAAAGTTCCCACTCCAGGACATAAAGGAAGTCTTCCCCTTTCATTCTATTCTGTGCAGGGAAGTATTCCACAGTAGAAACAAACAGTGAAATCGTCATCCAAGATTTCCAAAATATTCAGTCTCCAGTCACAGCACTACATGATGCCTATTGTGAAGTATACCTGGAACCCCATCCCCATTAGTCTCTCTGTAATGATGACCAAATCACACTTTGTAGAAAGTAATTCTGGTCTCAAGAGCACCAGCATCAGTTGATGTGTGGAATACAAGAGATTGCTGAGGATGAGAGGAAATTGTTCCTGGAAACACTGAACACACACAGGAAGAAATGTGAAGTAACTAAAAAGCACATTGCCTGCTGAGTGAGAAAGAATGATGGTGATTGAGGATAAGGAGCAGAAGTTTAAAGAGATGAATGAATCTGTTGACTGAAGGGATTGAGCTGAACTTGTTGGGATTGCAAAAGAGGCAAATTTGACTTGACCTTGAGAAGAACTAATTGAAATCAACTGATTAGATTTGCCACAGAGCTGCAGAAGTCTCAGGAAGTGTTCCAGAGAATGAACTTCTTGTAAAGAGAGAACATGAATATCATGAAAGATAGTGAAGCCAGGATTTCTGAATAGCTCTGCAGCCTCTAAAGACTTGACATGGAGTGGAGAAGTGCAAAGAACCTGCCTTAGCTTTGCCCCAGAACTCAAGATAGTAATTAGAAAGGACACTAGACTACTACTCATACATGCAAAATAAGATGAGCTTAATGCTAACAGTGCCCTGATGACATATAACCTTGGATCTTGAAACATCTCAGCCTAGATGCCCCTCAATGGAAAACGAATCAAGAAAATGTGGTGTATATACACAATGGAATTTTACTCATCCATTAGAAAGAATGATACTGTACAATTTATAAAGGAAAGAACTAGAAAAAATTATGGCAAGTAAAGTTAGTTAGGCCCAGAAGGACAAAGGATGCATATTTTCCTTCTTATGTGGAAGCTAGAGTTAGCTTACAAATTTATAAATAAATACTTTGGGTGGTATGCAAGTATATGCAAGTGTATCAACTGAAATATGGTAGATTCAAGGGAGAACTAAAATAGTGTAATTCCTTAGAAAGGCAGTCAAAGTTCAACACAATAAAACATTGAGTACTCAAAAGGTATGGGAAGGGGTTAAGGGAAATGGGATAGACAAATGAAGAGAAGAAGAGGGAGGAATGCAGCCAAGAATCAAGGGTATAGCCTACAAAATTAAGAAGAGTAAGGGTAGGGCTGGGTAGGGGAGGGATAAGTAAGAATGGTGAAAGGGGTGACATTGGTCAAGATGGTCATTCTGTCTTGGAAGGAAGATAGTGGAGGAGAAGCTGGGGGCTACACAAGCTCTAGTGTCAAAATCAATTTTAGTATTCCAGTGAAAAGTCCAAGGCCAGAGAGTCACACCAAGAGTGCTATCATAGTACAGAGTTAAGCCAGAAAGAAAAAATCCAGGCAGCAGATTTGAGCACTCACTGGTGTCTGCGGTGGTGGCGGTGGTGGCGGCAGCTGTGGTGGCAGCTGCTCCTGCCAAGGCTACCATACCAACAGAGATGTGCCAGAGGTGGTGTGTGAGTGGATTTTCCAGCAAGAACCAACAAGAAACAGAAATGTTCATCCTGCTGACCAAAGACAGTCACAGACCATGGAGGGCCTGGAAACCAAGGAAAATTTGTGAGTACCCCCAAGACATCCTCACTCCTTCTCACAGAGCAGCGGTGGGAAGGCAGACCCTCCCCCAACTACCTGAGAAGAACTCAATCTTTGATTTTGACCAAGACCAGGCATGAGCAGCTGTAACTCAGGCCTTGGAAAAAGACAATAGGAGCCATTCAACAGGTCAAAGGTACCTGACATGCAGGGCTCAGCTCCACCCCCAGGGAAAGTTGCCCTTTGCTAGCACAAGAAGCTCTGCCCTTGGAGTAGTGACTTTCTTCACTAGGTAAACAGAGCCAGAGGTTGCCTCACCCCACTGTAGCACAGGTAGTAGACCAAGCAGAAGGAGGATAAAAGAAAATCAATTGGAAACTCAGTAAACAAAAATCCTGAGCATGGCTCCAGACTGGGCTGCTTGAGTCTCTCAGGAGCTAGGCCCTCAGGGAAAAGCTACTGATTGCTGACAGGCCTCAACCCTACCCACAACCTACCCATCACAGCAACTCCAAGCAAGAGGAAACAGCCATCTCCCTCTTTTGTGATACTCAAAGCAGATCATCCTCCCAATGAACTAGCCTGGGACAAGGGTCATAAAGTCCCCGATAAGGCACGGCTTCATTCTAGTGCAGAATTGGTTTTGCTTTCATACCCAAATGGGCAGACCATGCTGGAAAAACACAAGAAAAATGGCAAGTCAGAGTTCAGAGGAGGATGGCGGAGGAGAAGCTGGAGGCTAAACAAGCTCTCACATAGAAACCAGTTTTAGTGTTCCAGTGAACAGTCCTAGGCTAGAGAATCACACCAAGTGTGCTATCACAGTACAGAGAGTTTGGCCAGAGAGGGAAAATCCAGGCAAGGAGACAGATCTGAACACTTGCTGGTAGCCACGGCTGCAGCACTGCAGTGGCAGCGGCAGCAACCGTACAATACAGAGAGTCTGGGAAAAAGGTGCTAGATGCAGGGAGCGAGTGGCTTCTACACAACACCAGCAAGAACTGACAAGGAGCAGATATCTTCATCCTGCAGATTGCAGACCAGAGACGGCCCAGGAACCAAGACTCTGGCTTGAGTACAACCCTGACATCCTCTCTCCTTCTCAGGGAGCAGAGGAGGGAAGGCCGCCCCTTCCCCACCACCTGATATATCCATCTTTGATACTGACAAAGGTCTGGCTGAGCAGCTAGCTCCAACTCAGGCCTTGGAAGAAAACAAAAGAGTCATTTAGCAGGTCACAGGAACCTGACCTGACCTACCAAGCTCAGTTCCACCCAGGGGAAAGTCACCCAGCCCAGGAAGAGAAGCTCCGCCCCTGCAGGAGTGTCTTTCTTCACTGGGTAAACAGAGCCAGAGGCTGCCCCTCCCTACAGCATCCTGGACAATCAATTGAAATTCAGTAAACATAAACACTGAGAATGGCTCTAGGCTGGGCCCTGTAAATGTCTCAGGAGCTAGCCACTCAGGGAATAGCTACTGTCTGCAGAAAGGCCTCAACCCTACCCAAAACTAAGCCTCATCACAGTATCTCCAAACTAGAGGAAACAGACATCTTCCTCTTTTGTGATACTCAAAGGAGATCTCCCTCCCACTGACATAGCCTGGGAGGAGGATCTCAAAATCCTGGGCAAAGCAGAACATTTTTCTGCCTGCTCAAACAAACTGACTTAAGAAACCAATTAAGCCACAGGAAAACCAAACACCACAAACAGACCAGAGACTCCACCAACACGGACACAGGGGAGATACAGGATCTTCCCATTCCTCCCACAAAAAGAAAAAAATAAACAAAGAACTCTTTTTGTACCTTTTTTTATAATTTTTAATTTTTTGAAAAACTTCTATTAATCTGTTTTTTAACTATCATAGATTTTATGTTAGGTCTATATGTGTGTGTGTGTGCTTTTTTTTAAAACCTCTTCTGATCTTTTGGGCCTTTTTTATTCTTTTTATTTTTTTCTCTATCTTTCTTTTTTGCATAACTTAATTGCGGTTGTGGTCATCCCCAGAACTATACACGTCATCGATTATTAGACCTTATACCCCATTGTATACACACTTAATCGGGAAACTTATTACTCAATTCACAATCTCTTAGGCTTAACTTCTTTAATAGCAGTATTATCTCTTTATACCTGTATATTTTTCAAGTAACTAATTTTATAAATTTTTATTTTTTAGTTTTTCATGTCCCCTTTCTATCCTTCTCCTCCTCTCATCCTATCCTTCTCTCAATATCATTTCTTTAAACTTACATAGTTTTTAAGTGTTTCACTTTTTAAATTTAAATTTTTCTTTTTCCATTTTTTCTTGTTTTTTTTTTTTTAAATCTCTCTCCTATCATTCTGTCCAATCCATTTCCCTCTCTGAGATTAGGACTTGGTTAAATTCACTCTCCTTTTACTACTCCACATCCCTCTAATCCTATTTTCCCAAACATTTCTCCCTAAACCTAATAATTTCTGGTTTGCCAAATTCTTCTTTGCTGTTCTTAGCCCATTAGTCCATAGTCGTTTGATGTTGAATAGATTGTATCTGTTGAACAAGATTGTATCTGCAGCCATTTGATTGTGCAACTGCAGGACTCTGGTTGATGCTTGCCTTAAAATAGTGTTCTAGCACAAAATTGGTGTTGCTTTCTTACCAAATGGGCAGAACAAGCCGGAAAAACATAAGAAAAATGTCAAGTCCGGGTATCTCAACTCCCACTCATGATATTCAAGTGACAGAACAGTTAATGAATAATCCAGAGTAGTGTTCCCAAAAAGCTCTACAAACACTGCTGGTATATATGGTGAATGAAAAGATTAAAACCTGCAAAGGACTCAGTGTGAGCACGATAGGAAGCGAGAGGAGACAAACCAAAGATCAATACAGGAATCTTGTACGAGTGAGGAAGCTACTGAAACACTGATACAGGATTTGCATGAGAAGGTTGAGAACAGTCAAAGAGAAATAAAGGAATTGCGTGAGCAAGCTGAGAACAGTCAAAGAGATAGACAGCATTTGCGTGAACAGGCTGAGAACAGACAAAGAGAAACACAGGAATTGTGTGAGCAGGCTGAGAATAGTCAAAGAGAACTACAGGAACTACAAGAACGTGAGGAAGCTAATCAAAGAGTAGTACAGGAATTGCGCGAGGGGGATGAGAATAGACAAAATTCAATAGAGGCATTCATGGAATCCATAAACAGACAGCTGAAAGAATTCAGGGAGACCACAAAAGGAATGCTGAATGGAGCCCAACAGAAGGATTGGAAATCCAAAGAAATCATAACCAATCAAATAAGTGATTTGAGAATAAACATTGAACACCAAATTTAGGAAGTAAAGAAGTTCATCCAAGATCTAAAACAGAGCTCCAACAAAGAATTTGAAGCCATCAAAGCCGACCAATTAGAAGGAAAAAAAATAAAAAAACAAAGTAGAAAGCCTTCAAAACAGGTTAGACCATGCAGAAGATCGAATCTCGGGGATTGAAGACAGCCTAGATATTATAGAGAAAGAACATAAAACTATCCAAGACAAATCCAAGAAATAGGATAGATCTATTCAACATTTGGAAGACACCATTAGAAGGCCTAATCTGAGGATAATGTGTTTAGAGGAACACCTAGAAAAAGAAGTTAATGGTCTAGGAAATTTGTTTAACAGGATCCTAGCAGAGAACTTCCCAAACATGCAAAAAGATAGGCCTCTTCAGATACAAGAAGCTTTTAGAACCCCAAATAGACCAGACCAGAACAGGACATCCCACCATCACCTTATAATCCGCACAGGATCAATTCAGGTCAAGGAAAAGATCCTTAAAGCTGTCAAGGAGCAAAGATCAATCACCTAGAAAGGGTTTAATTAGAATCACCTCAGATTTCTCAGCAGAGACAATGAAAGGAAGAAGAGCCTGAAATGATGTATGCAATGCCCTAAAGACAAACAACTACCAACCAAGAATACTGTACCCAGCTAAACTCTCCTTCATAACTGAAGGTCAAATAAAAACTTTCCATAGCAAAGAAAAACTGAAACAATATATCTCCACCAAACCAGTCCTGCAGAAGATACTTAAAGATGTCCTACACAAAGCCAACAAGACTATGATAACCCCTGCTTTCACTGTATTTGAGGTTGGTATAATTTGTGGAGGGGAAGGGAAAAAACAAATCGTTTAAATAGGGATACAGGTGGATCCATTGCAAGAGTGAAATGTACAAGTCGTTACATGGAAAAACGAACTTTACAACTTTGGTGAGGGGGGGAAGATTGGGGGAGGCGGGAGGAGGATGGGAAGGGATGACAAGGGGAAACAAAGGACGAGGCTACAATGCTTGATAAGAAATGTACTCATTATCTTGCCCATGTAATTGTAACCCCTCTGTATAGTATTTTCACAATAAAAATTTTAAAAAACAAAAGAAAAAAAACCATACCCAAACTGAGAATCCAAGAACCATAGGAAGAACCCAGTTGCCACAGCCCCCAAGAAGGTGGATAACATGGAAGGAACTCCCAAATACCTCTCAGTCTGATCTCTCAGCATTAACGGACTTAACTCTCCAATTAAGCGACCTAGACTGTCTAATTGGGTTAAAAAGCAAGATCCTTCTATCTGATACCTTCAGGAGTCACACTTTGCTCATTAAAAGAAACACATTTTGAAAATGAAAGGCTGGGACAAAATCTACCAAGCAAATGGCCCCCATAAACACCCAGGAGTTGCAATCCTAATATCAGATAAAATAGACTTCAAATTGAAATTAGTGAGAAGAGATAAAGAAGGTCGCTACATAATAATTAAGGGATCTCTCCTTCAGGAGGATATTACAATTCTAAAT
The DNA here is from genome assembly GCF_024711535.1 of Dipodomys merriami. Taxonomy (NCBI): domain Eukaryota; kingdom Metazoa; phylum Chordata; class Mammalia; order Rodentia; family Heteromyidae; genus Dipodomys; species Dipodomys merriami. The sequence continues at coordinate 88,456,244 of NW_027204492.1, forward strand.
CTCTATTCACCAAACAAAGGAGCACCCAAATTTATTCAAGAAACACTACTTTCCCTCAAAGTTCACATAGATCCTAAAACAACAATTGTTGGGGACTTTAACACACCACTATCCCCACTAGATAGATCAACTCAGCAAAAACTAACAAAAACCGCAGATCTAAACAGCTGCATACATCAACCAGATTTAACAGACATCTACCAAATATTTCAACCAGCAGCCTCAGAATACACATTTTTCTCAGCAGCACATGGAACATTTTCCAAAATAGACCACATTTTAGGTCACAAAGAAAACTTCTCCAAATTCAGAAACATTGAAGTTATACCTTGCATTCTCTCAGACCACAAGCTAATAAAATTAGAACTCAACACCAAAAGCCACCAAAGAAAGTCCTGTAATACATGGAGGCTGAACAACACACTGTTGAGTCACCAGTGGGTCATGGAAGAGATTAGAAAGGAAATTCACATGTTCATTATATTCAACAAAAATGAACACACAAATTACCAGCTCCTCTGGGACTCAGCAAAGGCAGTACTTAGAGGCAAGTTTATAGCTCTGAGTTCCTACATTAACAAATTGGAGAGATCTGAAGTCAACAATTTAATGAGATATCTGAGCCTCCTTTTAAAAGAGCAGCAAGCTAAACCCCAATCCACTAGATGGAAATAAATAATTAAAATTAAATCAGAATTAAACTAATTAGAATCCAATAATACCATAGAAAGGATCAACAAAACAAAGAGTTGGTTCTTTGAAAAAAAATTAACAAAATTGACAGGTCCTTAGAAAATCTTACCAGAAAAAGAAGAGAACACACCCAAATAAGCTCAGAGATGAGAAAGGAAACATCACTACAGAAACAACCAAGATTCAGAACATCATAAGGGAATACTTCTTAAACTTTTATACTAATAGGTCTTAGAATCTGGATGAAATGGATGATTTCCTAGCAAATATTGACATGCCAAAAGTAAACCAAGATGAGTTAAACCAACTTAACAGACCCATATCAAGCATTGAAATAGTACCACCAATAAGAGACCTCCCATCTAAGAAAAGCCCAGGACCAGATGGATTTACAGCGGAAGTCTGCAAGGCCTTCAAAGCAGAGCTCACACCAATACTCCTCCAACTCTTCAATGAAATTGAAAGTGAAAGTGAAAGTTCACTACCAAACTCATTCTATGAAACCATCATATAACCCTCATCCCAAAACCAGGCAGGGACTCATCAAAGAAAGAGAACTATAGTCCCATTTCTTTGATGAGCATTGATGCAAAACTTCTCAACAAAATTTTGGCCAATAGACTTCAATAACTCACCAAAAAATTCATGCACCACGATCAAACAGGATTCATTTCAGGGATGCAAATCTGGTTCAATATACACAAATCAATTAATATAATTCATCACATCAACAAGAGCAAGGATAAGAACCACATGGTTATCTCAGTAGATGCAGAAAAAAGCATTTGAGAAGATCCAACACCCCTTTATGATGAAGGTTCTGGAAAAACTAGGAATCCATGGAACATTGTCAATAAAACAAAGGCTGTATATGACAAACCTACAGCCAGCATTATACTTACTGGCAATAGCTAAATCCATTTCCTCTAAACTCAGGAACAAGACTAGGATGTCCACTCTCACCACTTCTCTTCAATTTAGTATTAGAATGCCTAATTACAGCAATAAGCCATGATGCAAACATAAAGGGGATCCAAATAGGGAAAGATGAAGTAAAACTCTCCCTTTTTGCAGATGACATGATCTTGTATTTAAAGACTCCCATGTACTCTACTCCCAAATTACTTGACCTTATTTGAAACTTTGGCAAAGTAGCAGGGTATAAAATCAACCCCCCAAAATCAATGGCTTGGGCTGGGAAGGTGGCTCAGGGCTTTGCCTTACATGCATGAGGCCCTGGGTTCGATTCCTCAGCACCACATAAGCAGAAAAAGCTGGAAGTGGCACTGTGGCTGAAGTGGTAGGGTGCTAGCCTTGAGCTGAAGAACTGAGGGACAGCATCCAGGCCCAGAGTTCAAGCCCCATGAGCGGCAAAAAAAAAGGCTTATCTGTATGCCAACAATGAGTAGAGCGCGGCTGAAATCAGAAAAGCAACTCTTTTTGTAATAGCCCCACAAAAAATAAAATATCAGAAATATCTAGGAATTAACTGAACTAAAGAAGTGAAGGGCCTCTACAATGAAAACTTTAACAACCTAAAATAGGAAATTAAAGCAGAACTACAGAACTGGGAAAACCTCCCATGCTCCTGGATTGAGAGGATCAACATCATGAAAATGGAAATATTTCCAAAGGCTATCTACAAATTCAATGTGATGCCTATGAATATTCCAATGAAATAGAAGAAGCAATCCAAAAATTCATATGGAACAATAAAAGACCCCAAATAGCAAAAACAATCCTTAACAGAAAAAACAGTGCTGGTGGAATATCAATACCAAACTTCAAACTCTACTACAAAGCTATAGTAATCATAACAGCATAGTACTGGCACAAGAAGAAACCTGAGGACCAATAGAATAGAACTAAAGAATCCACGGACCTATAGCCACCTAATCTTGATAAGGGAGCTAAAAAACTAGAATGGAAGAAAGACAGCCTCTTCAGTAAATTGTGCTGGCAAAATTGGTTAATCACCTGTAGAAAACTTAAGCTAGATCCTTATATATCACCCTGCACCAGAATCAACTCCAAATGGATCAAAGACCTAGAAGTCAAAGCAGACACTCTGAAAACAATACAGGAAGAAATAGGAGAAACTCTTTGGTGCAGGCCAAAATTTTTTTAATAAAGACCCAGAAACACAACAAATCAAAGAAAGGTTGGACAAATGGGTTTGCATGAAACTGCAGAGCTTCTGCATGGCAAAGTACATTGCTAGTAAGATCAATAGAAAGCCCATGGATTGGGAGAAGATCTTCACTAGCCATACAATGGACAATGTTCTCATATCTAAAATACACTTAGAACTCAAAAAAATTAAATCCCCCAACAACAAATCCTCAAAGAAACAACCACTCCATTCATAAGTGGGCTAAAGAGTTAGAGAAACTTCTCTGAAGAGGAAATAAGAATGGACAATAGACACATGAAGAAATTCTCAACCTCTCTGGCCATAAAAGAAATGCAAATCAAAACAACATTGAGGTTCCACCTCAACCCAGTTAGAATGGCTATAATCAAGAAATCTACTAACAACAGATGCTGGAGGGGATGTGATCACAAGGGAATGCTACTGCATTGCTGGTGGGAGTGTAAACGTGTTCAACCACTCTGGAAAACAGTACAAAGTTTCTTCAAAAGACTCCATATAGAGCTCCCCTGTGACCCAGGAATCCCACTTTTAAGCATTTACCCAAATGATTACAAACAAGGGTATACTAAAGATACCAGTACAACTATGTGTAGTGCAGCATTATTCTCTATAGCTAAATTATGCAACCAACCCAGATGCCCCTCAGTAGATGAATGGATTAAGAAAATATGTATATACATATATAATGGAATTCTATGCTCCATCAGAAAGAATGACACCTCCCCATATTTTAGGAAATGGAAAGATTTGGGAAAAAATCATATTAAGTGAAGTAAGCCAGGCCCCAAGAAACATAGGCCCCATGGTTTCCCATATTTGCAATGACTAGTATGTCTAGGGCAAACAGAAAATGTCAAAAGCTATGTATATATGACCATATAAGATTATGCTAAACAAAATTAACCCCATGATAGGAACGCAGGAGGTTTTATCTTTCTTGCTATTGTTTTTATTGTACTTATAATGTACTGTGGATTTTTTTGTTTGTTTTGTATGTTCTTCCCCATGGTATAACCCCTACTGTCACTGTATTTAATTCTGGTGTCCTGCATTTTGTTTATACATTTTTCTAATTTGGGGAAGAGAAGGGAAATACCAAAATGCTGAAATAAGGATACAGGTTGACCCATAGTAACAATGAGAGGTACAAGACACTATGTTGAAAATGAACTTTACAGCTTTGGTGGGGGGAGAGAGGAGTTGGGGAGGGAAGGGATGGTAGGAGAAAAACAAAGGAAGGGGTAACAATACTTGATAGGATGTGTACTCATTACCTTACTCATGTAACTGTAACCCCTTTGTACAGTATCTTTGTAATAAAAAATATATTACAAATATATAAAAGATGCTTCGTTCTTATCAAGTGGTATGCTGACTCAGAACCTCATTGTACTTTTAGATAATTTAAAAGCAAAAATTAGAAAAAAAACATGAAAAAGTTATTGGGCATGGAGAGAGGTTACAGAGTGGAGCACTACATGGGGCATACAGAGAAAGCAAACTGGAAGGGTGCTGTTTCTGGACCCATTTTGGAACCAAAACCTGTGTTAACTGTTTAGGCTTTGCTGAGAGATAACATTGCGTCAGCACAATTTCCTGATCTTTCCAGATAGGTACTATTTAAATAGTATGTCTGGATAGGTTAGGCTGGGAGATCCCAAATTCAGATTTATTTATTAATTGGTAAATAGCCTTGGAAATTTTAAATCAGTTGCCTTAACCCTATTGAGTTCTTGATTCATTCTCTGATATATGTCAAGGGACAGAATATTTTCCATTGAAATCCCATATGGAGATTTGAGTGTTTGCCTCCTGGGGCTCTAAGATTTTTTTTAAAAAGCACTTTGCATAACCTCATTATGCGTTTATTTCTCCATTTTTAAGATAAGAGGCAGGGAGGGTCCATCTGGAGGGTTGAGTTATCCAAGCTTTGAGTGGAACAAACAAAATAAATATTGATATTCAGTAAGCTTACTACCCATCCAATAGAAGCAAGTAGTGTGAGTCAACTGTGTAGCTTCTCATCGTGTGTGTGTGTGTGTGCGCGCGCGCGCGCGCGCGTGTGCGTGCACGCGACATGCACGTGTGCCAGTACTGGGGCTTGAACTCATAGCCTCATGCTCTTGCTTGGCCTTTTCACTCAAGGCTGGCACTCTATCACTTCATCCACAGCTCCACTTCTGGCTTTCCACTGATTAATTGGAGATAAAAATCGCACACTTTCTTGCCTGGGCTGGCTTCAAACCATGATACTCAGATCTCAGCCTCTTGAGTAGCTATAGGCATAAGCCATCAATGTCCGGCTTTGTGTAATTTATACAGAGTTAGTAAGGATAAAAAATGAGGTATTTTTCATGAATGATATCATTGTGTTTCCTTCTCTTGAAGAGCAATGTATCATTTTTAACCCCAACAAGACAGTGTTTTCTGTCGTTTATCTAGACTAATGGAGCTAGAAAGACAGCTCCATTTGTCAAGGCTAACCCCAGTATCCTAGCTCAACTGAATGGTTTCCTCTTATTTTCTGTGCTCCAGCTCCTTTGTCTGTGAACAGAGCTGGGATACTTCCATCCACCAGCCTGATGCTTGCTGCTGTACTTCATCTTACATGCTCATTATTTCAGCTGCATTTTCAATGTTCTCTCATTTCCCCTCCTATGTGTCCACCCACCTCTCCACCTACAGTGTCTATAATGTGCTTTCTATCTACTGTCGCTTAATAAAAGGGAAATTATGCTAATTTTATTCAAACTTTTAAAAGTAAAATCTGTACCGTTATTATTCTGCCCCTCTCCCTTTTATTTATTCATTTCAAAAGAAAAAGTGTCTAATCATCTGAGAAAATTGTACTTACAATGTTAACCATTTTCCTATTTTTTTTCCTTCTAATTAAGTTGATTTACCCAACTGAGTTAGGATAAAGTAGAAAGCCAGGCTTTGGAAGAGATCAGTTTGGGATTGAATTAAGGGCCTGTGTCCAGGGTACCTTTGCTATCAGTTTAATGATCTATTCCCTCTTTATTTTCTGGGAGAGATTATGTAAAATTGGCAATTATTCTTTATTGAATGGTGGATCTCTTTAGTCAAAACATCTGGGAAGGACATTTCTTTGTGTGTGTGTGTGTGTGTGTGTGTGTGTGTGTTGGTCTTGGAGTTTGTACTCAGTTACTAGGTGCTGGGCCTTGGGGCTCAAAGCTATCACTCTACCACTTGAGCCACAGCTCCACTTCCAACTTTATTGGTGGATAATTGAAGATAAGAGTTTTATGAACTTTGCTGCACTGGCTGGCTTTGAACTGCAGTTCTCGGACATTAGCCTCTTGAATAGCTCGGAGCAGGAATGAGCCATTGGTGCCAGGTTTCTGTTACTGAATTTTTAGTGCAATTCTATTATAATCAGCATATATTCTGGGCATGATTTCAATGTTAATATTTGTTGAAGCTTATTTTATGGTACAGGTTAATTGCACCATTCAGCTGTAGATCCTCATTGATTCTCATTTAGTTGGAATTGTTAAGAGAGGGCTTTTGAAATGTCTGCCATAATTTTAGTTTTGTTCAGTTATTCTGGTTTTGTGTTATGCATTGTAGCAATTATCTTTTGTTTATTCCTAGTATCATCTCATTTAAAGGTCGGGAAATTTTATGTCTTGTCAAAATATATCTTTTGGGTTTGTTGTTCTGTACCTTTTTTTCTTATTCCATCAATTTTGGGATTATTCTTTTTTAATTTGTTATTTTTGGTCATAATGGGGATTGAACTCAGGATGTCATACTTATTAGACAATTTCACTTAAACCACACTTGCAGTCCTTTATGCATTCATTATTTTTCTGATAGGGTTTCAATCTTTTTGCCAGTAGCTGACCTCACACAGTGATCCTCCTAGCTCAGCTTCCTAATAGCTAGAATTACAGATATGTACCACTATGCCTGGCCCTAATATTGGCTTTATCCTTATTTTCCCTTTTGTAATAATTTATTTGTGCCTACTTGTCTGATATCAATGTTGAGACTACTTTCTTAAGATATGCATTCAAAGGTCTTTTACTCTACTTTTATTCTAATGTGCATCTCACATGTTTTCATATATAGCATTATAGTTTTAATTCCATTTCAAATATTTTCTACTTTTTCCATGGACCAATAATAGCTATGAACTGTTATTTCTTAGTTTTCCAAATGTAGTGGAGTTTTGTTTGTTTGTTTTGTGTTCATAGTGGGGTACTCGGGACCTGGGCATTTCCTATCCCTTTCCTTTTCACTCAAGTCTAGTGTTCTACCACTGGAACCATAACTCTGCTCCCAGCTTTTCAATGGCTAACTGGAGATAAAAATCTCACCGACATTCTTGCAGGTAATTTACCTGCAAGATTTGTCCTCAAATCTCAGCCTCCTGAGTAGCTAAGATTATAGACATAAACTCCTGGACAAATATAGTGTTTTATTTATATGTTACCTTCTGTTAATAATTCCTAAATTAATTTCATTATGTCTAGCAAATTTATACCCTCATGGATTGTTGCTTCTCCACTGTCTTTTATGTCTCCGAGTTGAGTGACAGTTAAATTACCTCTGTAATGAACCTCAGAGCCATCTGAAACATCACACTTTCATATCTATATGCAATCAGTCATCAGACATAACTCTTAAAGCTGGATTTCACATAAATCCACTTCCAGACTTCATTCCACTCACTAGGATCTTTATCATACTTCTTTCTACTTTTACTTGCTTTCCCATGCCTTTCGTGGAGATCAATCTCATTCCTGTGCTCATTCATGCTCTTTATTGCCACTACAGTTAGCTTTACAACAGACAAAGCTAATTCTATTGCTTCCTTGTTTAATAGTGTCTCAAAAGATGTTATTATTTCCAGAACAAAGTGCAAATTCTCAAGCAGAATCTTGCAGTTTTTACACCTGGGCTTTTGTTATCTCTGTGTTTACCACCTGCCTCAAAATCCACAGAAAGCAAAGCTCCTTAACCATCTAGAACATCAGCTCTAAAACATCTCTGTAATCAACACAATGTATACTCTGACCCTTTGGCTTTTGAACACATGTTGGGTATGCAATATCTGTGATAGTCACAGGGATCTTGGATTAATTGAGTATATTTTCAGAGAAATTTTCTTTACTTCTACTATGTGTAATAAATTGGGAGTATAAATTCAGAGCTAGTTTATGTTCATTTTTTACTTAGGCTTTTTTCAATGACATAAGTATAAAGGTGATCTTCAGTCTCACAACAGGACAGACTTACGGCTATGAATTCTTAAAAGACTTCTATCAGAGCTCATATAGTGTCTGTTTTTGTTATTGTTCGTTTACTAGAAGATGATTTATTTTCTAGTCTACATTCTGACCAAAAGCATAGTCTTTCAATGGTCTGGCTTTTACCCAGACTCTCCATGTTTTATGGGACCAAAGCCATACCTCCTTCCCTGAGTCTCAGTTGTTTTCCTACCAGTTCTCATTACTGCCAGGAAAGCGTCAGTACCAGAACCAAATGACCCCTCTCATTTCCAATATCCTTTTGGGTTTTATTCGTCTGATGATAGCTTTGTTGAGATATATTTCACATGCCAAACCATTCACACATTTTAAAAGTAAATGTTTTTCAAATCATGTTAAGTCAGGATCAGAGTGACAAGCAGAGCATGTCCTCCCTGATATGTGGAAATTAGATCTAAAAGTCACTGGGATATGACAAAATACACAGAATTCTAGATGCCCACATAGAGTGAGACCAAAAAGGGGATAATCTTAAGAGTCAATCACAAAGATGTAATGCCTATGTGCCTCTTAACATTTATATAAAATAATATACATACTGAAATACTTTTTAAAATTTGTTTTTTTCTTTTTCTGGTGATTATTCTTTACCTTATATACGGTATATTCATGTGCATATCTTGGGGAGGCACAGAATCTGAAAAAAGAGTGGAAAAATGCAGCAGTGGAACACACTGGACAATGAGGAAAGTGAACTATACAGTGCATGGGTGGGGATGGAAGAGAGGGAATGGAAGCAAATGAAGGAACAAATGATATTGTATGAAAGGAATTACCTGACACATGTAAATGTAGTCCCTCTGTATATCACATCTATAACAACAATACAGTAAATTCTTTTTAAAAAATCAAATGTTTTTCATTTAGACACAAAAATTTGGAATCATTTCACCAGTCAACTTTAGATTTTTTAATCACGTTAAAAAGAAACTATACTCTGTATCATCACAACCACTAATATACTTTTTGTCTTTACAAAATTCCCTATTCTAGAAATCTCAAATAAATATAATCATATCATATGTGGACATGCCAGATTTTATCTATCCATTCATAATGTGGTGAACATTTAGTTGATTTCAACTTTTGACTTTTATGGATAGTGTTATTGTGAACATTTTTATAAGTTTTTGCAGAGGTATGTATTTTTATTTCTGCTGGGCAAATATCTAGGAAAGAAATTACTAAGTAAGATAATAACCTATGCTTAGTTTTTAGAACCACCAGACTGTTCTCCAAAGTGGTTGCAGTATTTTGCATTCCCATCAGCAGTGTACTGTATAAGGGATGCAAGTTTTTTTTACAACGCCACCAAAACTTATTTTCCACTAAAAACATATGCCTATTTTATTGACTACAAAGTTATATCTCACTGTGTTTTCAAGTTATATTTTCTGATGACTGATGGTGTTGAGTATGTGTTTATTGACCATTTGCATCTCTTCTTTAAAAACATGTCCATTCAGAACCTTTGTTCATATTTTAATCCAGTTGCTTTTTGTTGTTGAAATGTTAGAATTCTTTACATACTCTTGAATCAAATCCCTTCTGAGATATTATTTGTCAATATTATATCCCATTCTGTGGGTTGTCTTTTCACTTTCTTGATGGGGCCTTTTAAGATAATTTTTTAATTTATATATATTTTTTAATTTTTATTTATTTTTATTGTGAAAATACTGTACAGAGGGGTTACAATTACATGGGCAAGATAATGAGTACATTTCTTATCAAGCATTGCAGCCTCCTCCTTTGTTTCCCCTTCCCATCCCTTCCCATCCTCCCCCCACCACCCCCCCAATGCAAATTTTTAAGTTTTGGTGAAGTCTAATTTATTTCTGTTATCCTTTGATTTCTTATATATTTTGTGTTATATCTAAAAAACCTGGGCTAAACTTAAGGTCATGAAAATTTACTCACCTTTTGGTCTAAGAAGGTAATAATTTTAACTTCTACATTGAATTAATATTGGAAATGAGTTTATATTTGAATGTGTTGTGAGGAAGAAGTCCAAATTACATTTTCTCACCTACCAATATCATTATCTCATAACCATTTCTTTCTTATAAAAACTAACCATTCCCCATTGAACTGTCAAAAAAAAAAAAAACCTGCCTTTGTTTCTGAACGTTCAATTCCATTCCCTATCTATCCACTGTCCTATTATAATGTCTTGATTACTGGAGCTTTCTAATAAGTTTTGAAATTAGAAATGTTGAGTCCTCTTTTTTCTCAAAGAGTTTCTGGCAAGTTTGGTTCCAATTTCCATATCAATTTCTAGATCAGTGTGTTGTTAATTTCTACAAAGAACTCAGTTTTGCTTAAACAGGACAAGTTTAATCTCAGATTAATTTTGAGTATCATGCTTTCTTGAGTAATGTTGTCTTTAAATCTCTGGACATGGAATGCCTATATACTTACTTAGAACTTTGTTTTTCAATGCTAGGGATCAGACCCAGGTCCTTACGAATGATAGGCAAGTGCTCTACTACTGCACTACATCCCTAGTCCTTGTTTGTTTATTTTAAGACAGGGTCTTGCTATGTAGCTAAGACTGGCCTTGAATTAATAATAATCCCCCTGCTTCAATCTTCCAAGTGCTGGGATTACAGGTATACATTACCATGCCCAGCATATTTAGAACTTTAAAAACTTATTTTGTATAGTTATAGATTAACTATAGCCTCCAAATATGAGAATAAATATACATCCTTTGTCCCTCTGGGCTTGAATTACTTCACTTAACATTATTTTTTCCAGCTTCTTTCATGTCTTTGCAAATGATGTTAATGTCATTCTTTTTAATGCATGAGTAAAATTCCATTGTGTATTTATACCATGTTTTCTGGATCCATTTGTCCACTGAGGTGCATCTGGGATGATTCCATTATACTTTTGGATGGTATCCAAGCATATACAAGTGTAATAATCAAACTATGCTAGATTCAAGGGAAACTCAAATGTTGTAATTCTTTAGAAAGGCTAACTCGCAGTCCAACAAAATAAACATTAGGAATCAGATAGTTGAAAATGGGAGTAGGACAAGGGGACAGAAGTAGACTACTGAAGAGAGGAAGGGGGTAGAAATACAGTCATAAATTCAGTGCTTAGCCAGGCACCAGTGGCTTATACCTGTAATCCTAGCTACTCTGGAGGCTGAAATCTGAGGATTGTGGTTCAAAGCTAGCCTGGGCAGGAAAGCCCATGAGACTCTTATCTCCAATTAACCACCAGAAAACCAGAAGTGGAGCTGTGTCTCAAGTGGCAGAACACTTGCCTTGAGCTGAAGAGCTCAGGGATAGTGCCCAGGCCCAGAGTTCAAGCCCCACAACTGACAAAAAAAATGCTTATTCTGGGCTGGGAAGGTGGCTCAGTGGTAGAGCGTGCTTGCCTTGCATGCGTGAGGCCCTGGGTTCGATTCCTCAGCACCACATAAGCAAAAAGAAAAAAGCCGGAAGTGTGCTGTGGCTGAAGTGGTAGAGTGCTAGCCTTGAGCTGAAGAGCTGAGGGACAGCGTCCAGACCCAGAGTTCAGGCCCTGCGACCAGACCCCCCCCCAAAAAAAATGCTTATTCTACAAAATTTAAAAAATAAAGGAAAGGGTGGAGTTGGGAGAGATGGAGGAGAATGATGAAAAGGGTAACATTGATCAAGTTCATACCCTACTTTGTTGAATGCCAACTCCTTTGTACAACCACTTGAAGATAAAAATAAAAGTTTAAGAATACTAAAAATATGGGTTGGGAAGGTGGCTCAGTGGTAGAGCGCTTGCCTTGCATGCATGAGGCCCTTGGTTCGATTCCTCAGCACCACGTAAGCAAAAAGAAAAAAGCCGGAAGTGGCACTGTGGCTCAAGTGGTAGAGCGCTAGCCTTGAGCTGAAGAGCTGAGGGACAGCGCCCAGGCCCAGAGTTCAGGCCCCACAACCGGACCCCCCCCAAAAAAAGAATACTAAAAATAGTATTGCAATAATCCTTTATAGTTATAAATGACAAGTTTTACATTTATATTTTTTAATTTAATTTTATTGTTAGGTGATGTACAGAGTGGCTACAGTTACGTAAGTTAGTGAGTACATTTCTTGTCGAACATTGTTACCCCTCCCTCATTTTTCTTTCGCTTTCCCACTCCCCCCATTATCCCCCCAAGTTGTAAAGTTCATTTCCAATATATTGTCTTGTGAGTATTGCTGTTTCATTGGTTCTCCCTTTGTCCTTTGTCTCACCATTTTATTGTTCCTCTTTCCTTCCCCAATTCAGATAAATGTATATACAATACACAGTGTACCAAAATCAAATACAATGACCACAGGATATAGGGTGAAAAATGAAAGAAAAAAGAAATAACTTCACACAATACATTGAAAACAACAGCAAGAAACAAAACCTCTTGTTTCCATATCTTGGAGCTCATTTCACTTAGTAACATCTTATATGATCATAGCTATTGAGCTATTGGGATCCTCAAGTTTTAAATTTCTTTTGCTAAATTTATTCCTATGTATTTCGTACCTTAGTTGTGTTCTTAATTTCATTTCTAGGTATTTCCATAGCAAACATATGTAATACTTAATTATTGTATATTGAACTTCTATTCTACAATATACTGAACTGTTAGCTTTGATCCACTTCTCAGTGAATCCCTTATGATTTCCTGTATTCAAAAGGCATGTCATCTGTAAAAAGAGGTAGTTTTTTTTCCCTTCCTCTCCAATCTGGATGCCTTTTACTTCTTTTTTATTGTCTAAATATTCTGACTGGAATCTCTAGTACATATTTAAGAGAAGATAATGGCAACAAGAATGAGCACCACTTTCTTTTTCTTGAGCTTAGAGGAGAAAACATTTAGTCTTTTGTTATGTAGGATGGCATTAGCTGTGGGATTTTTTTGTTTGTTTTGAAGATGTTCTTCTGTTCCTACTTCACTGAGGTTTGTGGGTTACGTGTGTGGGTGTGTAGTATTAGGGACTGAGCTCATTGTTTCTTTTGCTAGGCAATCACTCTACCACTCTAGCCATGCCCTTGGTCCTTTGTTGAATGTTTTTATGTGAATGGGTACTGGATTTTATTAGCTGCTTTTACTGGGTCTATTGAGATCATCTTGTGGTTTGGGCTTTTATTCCATTGATATGGTGCATTACATTAATGGATTTTAGGATTGTAAAGCACCCTTGAATTCCCAGCACAAATGCCACATGGTCAGTACATAATTCCTTTTGTATATTGATACATTTGGATTGTTAATATTTTGCTGAGCAAAACCTAAGTTATATCTGAGAGAATAAATTTGTATGTTTAAGCTACTACTCAATAGTCATTCTGACTCTCATTGTTGAGATGAACTCTATCTCATATACTTCCCTGAGTATCCATAACTTCATTCTGAAAATGGTTAATCTTTTTATAGTATATATTTTTTATTGTAAAGATACTGTACAGAGAGGTTACAGTTACATGAGTAAGGTAATGGGTACATTTCCTATGGAGCATTGTTACCTCCTCCTTTGTTTTTCCCCTACTATCCCTTCCCTCCCCAACTCCTCCCTCCTCTCCTCCTCCAGAAGTTGTAAAGTTCATTTTCAACATAATGTCTTGTACATCTCATTGTTACAGTGGGTCAACCTGTATCCTTATTTCAGAATTTTGTTATTTCCCTTCCTCTCCCAAAATTAGAAAAATGTATATACAAGATGCAGGGCACTGTACCATCGGGAAGAACATACAAAAGAAATTTAAAAATCACATAGTATGTTACAAATACATTAGAAAAAACAGCAAGAAAGATAAAACCATGTGTGTCCCTATCTTGGGGTTCATTTTGCTTAGCATCATCTTATATGGTCATATGTACATAGCTTTTAAACTTTTCTGCTTGTCCTAGACATATACTAGGTATTGCAGCTAAGGGAAACCATGGGATCTATATTTTTTGGGCCTGGCTTACTTCACTTGATACAATTTTTTTCCAATAGGGAAGTGTCATTCTTTCTGATGGAGGCATAGACTTCCATTATAGATAGATAGATAGATAGATAGATAGATAGATAGATAGATAGATAGATAGATAGATAGATAGATAGATAGATAGATAGATAGATAGATAGATAGATAGATAGATAGATCTATAGATAAATAGATAGATAGATAGATAGATAGATAGATAGATAGATAGATAGATAGATAGATAGATAGATAGATACTATCTATCTATCTATCTATCTATCTATCACATTTTCTTGATCCAGTCATCTACTGAGGGGCATCTGGGTTGGTTCCATATCTTAGCTATGGGGAATAATGCTGTGATAAACATAGGGATTACTGGGTCATAGAGGAGCTCTATGTGTGTGTATTTTGAGGAACCTTCATAATGCTTTCCAGGGTGGTTGAACAAGTTTACACTCCCACCAACAATGAAGTAGGGCTCCTTTTTGGCCACATCCCCTCCAGCATCTGTTGCTATTAGATTTCTTGATTATACCCATTCTGACTCGGGTGAGGTGGAATCTCAATGTTGTTTTGATTTTCATTTCTTCATGTGTCTATTGTCCATTCTTATTTCCTCTTCAGAGAAATTTCTCTTTAACTCTTTAGCCCACTTATGAATGGGGCGGTTGTTTCTTTGAAGATTTGTTGTTGGGGGATTTAACTTTTTGAGTTCTAAGTGTATTTTAGGTATGAGAACAATGTCCATTGTATGGCTAATGAAGATATTCTCCCAATCCGTGGGCTTTCTATTGATCTTGCTAGCAATGTACTTTGCCATGCAGAAGCTCTGCAGCTTCATGCAATCCCATTTGTCCAACCTTCCTTTGATTTGTTATGTTTCTGGGTCTCTATTAAGAAATTTTTGACCTGTACCAAGGAGATTCTCTTATTTCTTCCTGTAATATTTTCAGGGTGTCTGCTTTGACTTCTAGGTCTTTGATCCATTTGGAGTTGATTCTGGTGCAGGGTGATATATAAGGATCTAGCTTAAGTTTTCTACAGGTGATTAACCAATTTGGCCAGCACCATTTACTGAAGAGGCTGTCTTTCTTCCATTCTATTCTTTTATTGTTCCATATGAATTTTGGGGTTGCTTCTTCTATTTCATTGAAGAATGAGGTTGGGATATTGATAGGCATCACACTGAATTTGTAGATAGCCATTGACAGTATTTGGAAAAACTTGGAAAAAATTATATTAAGTGAAGTAAGCCAGCACCAAAGAAACACAGGTCCCATGGTTTCCCTTATTTGCAATATCTAGTATATGTATGAGTCAAGCGGAAAAGGTCAGATAATGTGATGTTAGGAAAATGAACCCTTAGATATGTATTTTAATGTTTTTTTTTCATGCGTGTGTTTCTAATGCATTTATAAAATTATTTCTTTGTTGCTTTGTATGTCCCTCCCCCACAGTATAACTCCCGCTTTCACTATATTTGATGTCAGTATAACTTGTGGAGGAGATGGGGAAAAACAAGTCGTTTAAGGATTCAGGTGGACCTGTTGCAACAATGAGAAGTACAAATTGTCATGTCAAAAACGAGCTTTACAATGTCAGTGGGAGGGGAAGGATTGGGGGGGGGAGAGGGGAGGCTGGGAAGGGAGGTGAAGGGTAAACAAAGGAGGAGGCTGCAATGCTTGGTAAGAAATGTATGCATTATCCTGCCCATGTAATTGTAACCCCTCTGTACAGTATGTTCACAAATAAAATAAAATAAAAAGAAAATCACTAATCTTAATGACAAGTCCTAAGAAATTCTTTTTTTCTTTTGTTCTTTCTTTGCTTTCTTTCTTTCTTTCTTTCTTTCTTTCTTTCTTTCTTTCTTTCTTTCTTTCTTTCTTTCTTTCGTTCGTTCGTTCTTTTGTTCTTTCGTTCTTTCTTTCGTTCTTTCTTTTGTTCTTTCTTTCTTTCTCTTCCTTTCTTCCTTCCTTCCTTTCTTCCTTCCTTCTTTCCTTCCTTCCTTCCTTCCTTCCTTCCTTCCTTCCTTCCTTCCTTCCTTCCTTCCTTCCTTCCTTCGTTCCTTCCTTCCTTCCTTCCGCTTCCTTTCCTTGGTACAGGTCTTGGCACGACAGACAACTCTCTCATGTTCCCCTTCCAATTTCTTTTGTGACTTTCCTGGGATTGAACTAAGGGCCTGGGTGTTGTCCCTGCATTATTTTGCTCAAGTCTAACATTCTCCCACTTGACCCACAGCTCTACTTCCTGTTTTTGGTGGTTTATTGAAGATAAGAATCTCATGGACTTTCCTGCTCTGGCTGGCTTTGAACTTCAATCCTCATATCTCATAATCCTGAGTAGCCACCATCAGGTAACTTTTTAAAAGTCTTTACTCTCCTTCAATAAAGCCCTCATGACAGGATTTAGGAACACCCTCCTCTTTCCTACATTTTTTAATAGTATTAACTGTCTATCACCAACCAACATTTGAAATCATTTTGGGCTTGAAAGTATATTCTTGATGCTGGACTATACAGAAATCCTCCCTTTCCTTCAGTCTATTAATCCTTTTTTCATGACTAGATCCTGGTTTAACTTAGATCATTCCTAGAATGTATCTAGAATACTAATCTAGGACTGTGGTTGTTTCTGCATCACTGAACCACAAAGAGATGGATTCAGTATCCTATGTTCAAAAACCTGGCTAGTTTTCAGCAAGTCACTTCAACTTGGTAAGGTTTTTTTTCTCATCAACAAAACGATGGTCAGAATGTTTACATCATAAAAGTGTTATGAGCCTTCAATTGTCATTAAACATAAATTATGTACCTATCATACAGTAAATAATAAATTGTATCTGGGAATAGTGATAATTGAAATAATAATAATGATGATGATGATGATGATGATAACACCTGGATTTCCCACAATTTCTACCAGATTTTAGCTTCTCACTGTTTTGTATTTTAAAATGATGACAATAAAGACAATACTATTGCCTTCAGTAATACTGAGTCACATTATTTGTCTGGTTTTACAGTACTCAGTGTATCCAGTAAAGTAGACTCATTCTAAACCATATTACAAAAATTTGAAAAAGAAAAAGGTGATTTATAAAGAAAATATGAAGGTATGAAGTAATAACTGTTTGGACCTCAAGTACTTTCTATGGCACCAGATTTTTCTTTTCTTTTTGTGCTGGTCCTGGGGTTTGAACTCAGATACTGGGCACTGTCTCTGAGCTCTTTTATTCAAGGCTAGTGCTCTACTACTTTGAACCACAGCTCTATTTCCTGCATGAGCCACTGGCACTTGGCTCTTTTTTGTACTTTTATAATAGCATGTCTTAGTTATATAACGGTGCTTCCATTGTGATATTTCCAAACATACTCAATGTCCCTTGATCAATCTTGCCCCCACCATCACTCACAGCCTCTTATTTCTCTCTTAAAATATTTAGACAGCTTTTTTGCTCTATGCATCCAAAGAGCCCTTTCTGGTTTTGCCCTCATCTTCCCACTAATACTCACCCTTAAAACAACCTGTTTTGCCATCTTACCATGTAACTTTTAGTGTATATTAATTATACAAAAGGGTTTCACCAAGGTATTTCACTTATGCCAATATTAATTAAATACAAATGTACCCAAAATGAGTGCAATTATTTCCTTTCAATGCATAGGGGTTACTAATAAAGCACATTTACAAAATCTGTTGTTCTGTCAAAACCTAAACCTTTACAAAGTAGTGGGTAGCATGTGGATTCTCTGAAACCTCAATCCTGTCCACTGTTTTGTATGTGCAAATTCCTGGATATGAAAACAAGGCCATAAAATTTGCTTAGTTTGCTCACTACTGCTGATGTACCACTTGACCTATGCCTCCAGCCGTTTTTCTGGCTAATTTGAGTTTCACAGACTTTTCTGATTGGGCTGGCATTGAATTTCTATTATCTAAGTCTCAGTCTCCTGAGTAGTTAGGATTAGAGGTGTTTGTCACGGGGTCCAGTGGAACCCACCCAATCTTAATCCAGACCTTTACAATAAGCTATATCTTTGTGTTCCCCTTGTCAGATATGTAAATCAAAAGTCACCAGTGGCTTATGTCTATAATCCTAATTACTCAGGAGGATCACAGTTCAAAGACAACTGGGGCAGAAAAATCTATGAGACTCTTATCTTCCATTAACTAGCAAAAAGTTGGGAATAGATCTGATAGCCTTAAGCAAAAATGCTCAAGGAGAGTGCCCAGACCCTGAGTTCAAACCCTAGGGCCATCACCAAAAAGATGAAGGAGGAGGAAGAAAAGAAGGAAAAGGAGAAGAATTTACCAGGTAGCCAGGTACTGGTACCTTATTTTTGCAATCCTAGCTACTCAGGAGGCTGAAACCTGGGGATTGCAGTTTGAAAGCAGCCAAAGCAGAAAAAAATCCTCAAGAGATTCTTATCTTTGGTTAACCAGCAAAAAGCCAGAAGTGGATCTTTGGCTCAAGCAGAGCACTAGCTTTGAGGAAAAAAGCCCAGTAAGAGTATGAGACCCTGGGTTCAAGTCCCCAATACCAGCACCAAAAATACAAAAACAACCTGTTACCAAGGCACAAAAATGAGTAAATAAGTATATTTGATAAAGTACTTTGAAATTAAAATTCAAAACATTTTCTTGGTAATATCACTTGCTAAGTTAATTAAACATTTTCTATGTGGAAAGTATATTATGTGATTTGAAATATGAGTCAGTTAATTCCCACAACATCCTTGAGAAACATGTAATCTGAACACCTCTACTTTTAAGAAGGTGAAGTTGAGGCTCAATAACAATAGGTAAAATTGTAAAGCCAAGTCTTGAACCCAGGTTTTTTTTTGCTAAACACATTATTCCATGCCAGCTTTTATGCAAAACGACCAAGAGTAATCATCATGTTTCTATGAAAATTTGCAGGACCTCAACCTGGTGCTCTTGATTAAGCTATGTGGTTAGGGACCTAACTTCTGTTCCCACCTCTTATACATTCTGAGTTCTCTGAACTTCCTCAAAATTTCATTTCCCATTAGTTAGGGTCAGTCAGTGAGGGAAACGTTTGCCCGTTACCAAAATTCTTTTAAAATGTAGCTAATTTAACCATTTAGTAAATTTACAATTTATATAGGCTGAGATAGATTTTATTTTTATCAGCTTTCGGAAGTTTTGTGTGGTTTAGAAGGCTGGCACAAAATTTCATTGAGTATTCATTTTTTTCTGTAATATTTTGCTTCTGCTTTTCATCAGAGATAGCTAAAGTTTAATGTATGCTATACTTTTTAATACTTTGGATATATGACCTTTTAAGTGGAAAATTATTTATGTATTTCAAAGTACATTTATCTCAAATATCAAGGATTTCAGAACTAAGGTCAAAAGATTTTTGCTCATCCAACATAATTTAAATTCAATTCTTGGCATTGTAGAATTCTTTAATTCATACATTAAAAATAACTTGATAAAATACTTCTTGTGCACTTTATAGAACTGGGAAGTGAGCTGTTACTCCGCTTGCAATCTCACAATTTAGTCTGATATAATTTCATGGATGCCATGAAGATATAAGACTCCTGGGTCATAAATGAATTAATTTTTTTTGTTGGTCATGGGGCCTGAATTCTGGGCCTGGGCGTTGTCCTTGAGCTCTTCAGCTCAAACCTAGCACTCTACCACTGAGCCACAGTGCAACTTCCAGCTTTCTCTGCTTAGGTGCTGAGGAATCTAACCCAGGGCCTCATGCATGCAAGGCAAGCACTCTACTACCACTGAGCCACCTTCCCAGCCCCCAAATGAATTAATTTTTAAAGTAGTATTAGGGTGTTGGGCTTTTTGTTGCTGTTGTTGTTGTTGTTGTGGGGCTTGAACTCTAGACCTGGGCACTGTCCCTAAGCTCTTCAGCTCAAGGCTAGCGCTCTACTATTTGAGCCACAGTGCCACTTCTGGCTTTTTCTGTTTATGTGGTGCTGAGGAATCGAACCCAGGGCCTCATGCATGCGAGGCAAGCACTCTACCACTGAGCCACCTTCCCAGCCCCAGTATTAGGGTTTTGAACTCAGGGTTTCATGTTTGTTTGGTAGGTGCTCTATGGCTTGATGTATACCTCTCTCTCCTCCCCTTACCATTGTTAACAAAGGAATCTTACTGTTTGTAAATATCTGGTAGCATTTTAAATTGGTGAATTTATTAGAGCTGTGAAACACCTCTATACCAGAGGTGAGAAATGACACACCAATCCAGCTAACATCAAGTTTAGGAAAACATATAGAATAACCCAATGGGAAGACTGCAGGCAACCTAAACCCACTTTACAAGGTGTCTCCAAATGAGTAAATCCCAACATACAAATACAAGAACTATGACAAAAAATAAGAAATATGCCAGTTTCACAGTTTTAAGGTCTAACATGTTAACCAAAGAATTTCTGAGAGACAGAGGGGGGGGAGGGAGGGAAGGAAGGTCTGTGTGAGAAAGAGAGAAACAGAGAGAGAGGAAGAGAGAATTTCTATCTGGTAAATTCTCTTCCTTGGGCTTCCCCGGCATTTGTTAAAACATTGTTTCAGTGGGGCACTGGTGGTTCAAGCCTATTATCCTAACTACTCAGGAGGCTGAGATCTAAGGATCTTGGTTTGAAACCAGCCTGGGCAGAAAAGTTCATGAGACTCTTATCTCCAATTAAACACCAAAAATTATGGAAGTAGAGCTGTGGTTTAAGTGTAGAGCACTAGCTTTGAGCAAAAATGTTCAGGGACAACACCCAGGCCCTGAGTTCAAGCGCCAGGACCAGCACCAACACACCATACACACACATCACATCATACCATTGTTTCAACTGTGCAGTAGGCAGAATTCTAAGATGGCTCTCCTGTTCACACCCTGTATAATCTTTCCATATGTGCAGACAGAACTGGTGAGTTACAGAACAGGACAGACATACTGAGATGTCCCTTCTGTGATCACCTTCTCATGTGTATAAAAGCCTCTGCTTGCTCTCAACTCTCCAGATGACTATAGAGGAGAGAGCCACTGTGAGTTCAGTCATAGGAAATGAATCCTTCCAACCAGCTGAGGGAACCTGGAGGTAGGTCCTTCCAAGATGAGCCTCTGATGAGAACACAACTTGAGGAGTACCTTGGTCACATTTTTGTGACACAAGGTGCTCTGTGTCTGGTCTCTTGACTTATAGGTACTGTAAGATAATAAGTGGGTATTATTTCAAGCTGTGATATTCATTTCCACAAAAATAGGAAATTAATATAAAGTTCTTGCTTTTTTCTTGCCTACCTCTCTCAGTATTTATTGAAAGTTGCAAATCACATTTTTTGTTTCAAAATAAGTTCTTAGCATTTTTATGGAAAGGCAAATTTTAATACTAAAAATTTCATTTAATTTAATACTAACAATTTCAAACTAACAGTAAAATCTGCAAAATATTCAGACTCTTTTATGATGAAAATCATTTAGTGAAGTACAGAAGGTTATTAATCAGAATGTAAGTCCTGTTCCTATTTCACACTGACATTCAATTTGACCCCTGTCTCTTAAATGTTCCATTTGTATTCAGTAACAAAAATATATTTAAAAAACTGCCTTCTCTCACTCCATTAAAGCCCTAAACAAGCCACCAAACGTTTGGGCAGTACTTTTTCACTGAATTGCCAACTAAATTATGTTTCTTAGAAGAAGGAAAGGACAATTTAAGCACTTAACAATTTAAAATGACTGTACCAGTGAGTATTATGTAACTAACATTGGTATTTTAGTGATACAGAGAAGAAAATTATCTGAGAGAGAAATGTTTCTATGGTGGCTCCATGGTTTATATCCTTTAGGGGAAGGCTAGCCTAACTTATTTTATGCATAAAATCCTTTTTAAAGTGTCTTTTTGTTATGTTTATTTTATTATTTAAGATAATGTATAATGAATGCATTTCAATATTTAGTTACATAATCTCCAGCTCTCTTTGTCTATCATTTGAAATGAAAATTATTACCCAAATTTAATTTGAAAGAGTAAATCTGATCTCACAGCAGATAGCAGAAAGGAACATAATGGATAATGCAGGGCAAACTAAAGAGGTTTGACATGAATTATAAATGTTCTGTAATATCTTTGTAAGTCTGTAAAAGTGAATGAATGTCTTATCTCCATATTCTGCCTTTTTCTTTCCTCCTTTTAAAGTACAAAGTAAATGGCTTGCTATATCATTTAGAAGACAAATTTCAACATACCTGTCATTACTGGATTCCTGGGGAAAGCAGAGTGAGTGGCCAGATATCAGTGAGCATCATCTTTTTATAGTATTTGAGATACATCATTCTCAAATATATGCATATATATATCAAGGCAAGCATATATGCTTTAGAAAACTATTTTGTAATCAGAGAAAATTCAAGAACAAAAAAAATAGTGAGGCCAGGTGCCAGTGGCTCATGCCTGCAATCCTAGCTAGTCAGGAAGCCAAGCTCTAACGATTACAGTTTGAAGTCACCTCAAGCAGAAAAGTCTATGTGACCCTTACCTCCAATTAATCAGGAAAAAGCTGGAAGTGAAGGTATGGCTCAAGTGGTACACTAGTCCAGCCTTGAGCAAACAAACAAACAAAAGAAAACATTGCATCAATGAATGGCTTAAAATACAAACTGTTTTAGAGAAGCTGTAAGGTGGCAGGCAGAAGATGGGAACATGTTGCACCATGGTGCAATTCCTAAGATGACTAACAGGTTTGAAGAGTTTGGAGATGATCTATAAAAGAAAGACATTAAAGCAAGAACAAACACTATGTGTGACTTTTTAACTGAGAGAAATACTTTACTTAACCTGAGAATAACTGAGTCCATTTTTATGTTATGAAGGTTAAAATGTCAGCTATAGTCTCTTTTTCACAATGTGTGAAAACTCCTTAAAGATCACTTTAGATTGAAAAATACTTTGATAAATACAAACCATACTTTGTGTCCATCTAGAAGCCTTTGAACATTTGAGTTTTGAGAATAGCTCCCATTCTAAGTCTTGCCCAAACAGTAGTCAGAAAACCACTTTCCTGGTTTCCTTTGCTGCTGGGCTACAAAGACTTGCCTTAGACTCAGCCAATGAGGTTTAGCCACATGAGAATTAGGCTTAAAGACCAAAGAGAAGAAGCAGAAACTGTGGAGACCATTCTCTGAAGAAGGTAAAAGCAGAGGTAATGGCTTTCAGGGACAATGATAGCAGTAGTTCAGTGGCCACTGTTCAGGATAGGCAGGGAAATGTGTAGCGTTTGCATCCAGTGGTGGAGCTATCCTGTAACTTCTCATAGGTATTGTGTTGCCCATGTATCTTCAAACTGGGGTCTATTTGGTCCACTGAGACATCTCATATCTGTCTCATGTCTCCGTCTTAACCAACTCTGGCAAATTTTGATGTCTGTCACCAAGTACTTAGATTGTGTTAATTATGTTCTAAACAGGATAGTTAAAAAAAAAAGCTAGGTAAAAGGTATCATCAACAGAAAAGCTGTGTAAAACTGTTGTAAATTAAGTAAGCCAGACCCAAAGAAACATAGATGCCATGGTATCCCTTATTTACAATAACTAGTACAAGCAAAACAGGTCAAAATCTATTTACAGATGACCATATAAGATGATGTTAAGTGAAATGAACCCCAAGACAGGGACACAAGTGGTTTTTTCTTTCTTGTTATTGTTTTTAACATATTTATAATGTACTATGTGATTCTTTTGTTTCTTTTGTATGTTCTTCCCCCACAGTATAACCCCTGTTTTCACTGTATTTGATTCCAGTGCCCTGCATATTGTATATACATTTTTCTAATTTGGGGAGGGGAAGGGAAATAACAAAAAGCTGAAATAAGGATACAGGTTGACCCACTGTAACTTTGAGAGGTACACTCTTGAAAATGAACTTTACAGCTTTGTGTGGGGGGAGAGGAATTGTGGAGGTGAGAAGGAAAGTGATGGTAGGGGAAAAACAAAGGAGGAAGTAACAATGCTCAATAGGAAATGTATCATTGCCCTACTCATGTAACTATAACCCCTCTGTACAGTATTTTTACAATAAAAATATATACAGAAAAAAAAACTGTTGTGATACTTAAACCAGAATAGGAAAGTAGCACCTTGGGGAAATTCTTTACAAATTAGTAATTTACTGAAGATTTGGGAAATTAAAATAGCACAAATTAGCACATTAGTATAAATAAAATGTAAAACAGTTGGGAGGTTATGCTTTATTAATGGGACAAATCTTTTTATAAAAATAATCATAACTAAGCCAGGTGACAGTTGCTCATGCCTATAATCATAGCTACTCAGGAGGCTGAAATCTGAGGATCACAGTTTGAAGCCACCCTGGGGAAATAAAGTCTATGAGATTCTTATCTCCAATGAACCACCACAAAGCCAAAAGCAGAGCTGTGGCTCAAGTGATAAAGTGTTAGACTTGAGCATTAAAGCTCAGGGACAACACCCAGGTCCTGAGCTCAAGTCCCAGGAGCAAGTACACACACACAAATAAATAGTCCAGTACATATAAGAACCAGTGGGGGGTGTAAATGAACATACAATTGTAGAATGTTAGTAATTACTGAATCTAGATGATAAGTATTCTATTTCTATTTTCTCAATAAAATAGTTAAATTAAAACTTATAAATTAGGAAATTAATGTTCATTGAGAACCTACATTTCCTTATCTCCTTAAGATGAGGGAGCAAACATGAAGAAACATTGTTTAAAAAGTGGCAATCTTCTAAAGTAATTGAATAAAATGTTTAAAACAAAATAAAGACACACTTGACATGGAACTGGTTATTTTTCAGGTCATTTTTATGCTAAGTTTCTTAGGAATAGCTTATAAATACAGTCCACAAATACTTTTGATTTGTGTCTGCCATGTGTTGGCATTGCTCCAAGTACTTGGGATATATCAGGAATAAAATAAAAATCCTTGATTTTCCCAAAAGTTTATCCTAGATGGTAGATGTTTTGTCTTAAGTTTCACTTATATACATATCTTGTCTGCAATCTAGCTCTCTAATTTTAAATTTTTAAACCTGTCTTGTTTCTATGGTTTAGAACTGTAAGATTTTATACCTAAAAGAAGTTAAGATTTTGTAAAATACAATTCCTCAATTTATTTTAATTGGTAATAATGCTTTGCCTTTGTAGAACCCTTTATAAGTTACAACATGTCTTCCTGAGATACAGAGAGGATAAATAACGTGCCAAGTTTATATTGCCTGTTAGTAGCTGAACAAAGACCTCCCAATTTGAGCTTGGGGACTTTTTTGGATACAGTAAATTTGCTTGCGTCAATGCTGTAATTGTGGTTGACTAGAGGGAAAAAAAAACATGAATCTAAAAATCCTACAATCTATACATCATGGGCCTGTTCTTCTTTATTACATTGTGCTTCACCTCCCTTATTTCTCCTTCCTCATTGCTCTAATCTAATCTTACAAGTGACTAAGATGTGCCTTTCTCTTGGGCACAACTTCAAATGCTGCCATTGTTTCAGCTAGAGTTTTTTAATTCATAGCCTTTTATGTGCTTTCATAGCATTCTTTACTACAAAAAAATAACATATCAGGACATCTCAGCCCATCTTCCAGTTATCTCCATTTTAGATGTCTAGGTATCCAATAACAAGCAAAGAATGCCCCCTCTCCAGGGATGACAATTGTACTGCTATATTTACCAGGTTCTCTCTTCCCTCTTAGCTCTGTAAAGTATGCCTCTGTCTGTCTCAGATAACACCAAAGGGTTATCATCAACTATGTTATCTGTACTCTCACATTTAGGCCATATGAACAGTATTCTCATCTCAAAATTCCCATATCAGGGAAAAAATATGATCAAATACATTTTTTATCTTCTAAAAAATAACTGCTTTCAACATCTGAGTTTTAACAGCATCTATCTACTCAGTTACTGTTTAGCCACCTGTTGTCTGTCTGTCTCAATATGAAATGTTAGAGCATTCAGTATATCTATTGCTGTCTAACCAAACTCCCTAAAACATAATGGCTTAAACCAAAGTATTATTAGTGCTCATGATTCTGTGGGTTTACTGGGCCCAGTTAAATGATTCTTGGCTTCTTTTAGATGATTATAGTAAAACAGCAGCTGGAGTCATCATGAAGCTCAACTGGGCTGATGTTCAAGATGGCTTCTTTAGTCATATATCCTGCTCATTATCTGGGATGCCTGAAACAGCTTTAGGGACTTGCCAGGAATTTCTCTGTTCGTAAAGTTCTTCATGTGACAGCTTCTGCTTTCCAAAAGCATAGTGGGGTTATGATACTCCGACTTCTTCCATGACTTCTTCCAGAGTGATATCTAAGTGTCCCAGGTATAAACTCTCAGACTTCTTTTACCTCAAAAAGAAGGCACTTCAAAAACCTATAAGTACTGGGAGATTCAGGGTTTTATTTGAGAGGGTGGGAAGTGACTATCACATGAAGGCAGATACAGTGTGGAATCTGCCCCTTCGTGTTTAAGCTTGCTTTTAGTCCACCTAGCTGGTAGGACTCTATTTTTAAAACAAATGTAATTGCCTAAAATACAGCCCTTATTTTTTTGTAAAACATAGCAGATCCAGAATTCTTGTTAATTAAACAAAAGAGAAAAAAGAACTTTGAACTTAGATGACTTGCCTCTCTTTAAAATATCCAGCTGGGTGCTGGTGGCTCACGCCTATAATCCTAGCTACTCAGGAGGCTGAGATCTGAAGATTACGGTTCAAAGCCAGCCCAGGCAAGAAAGTCTGTGAGACTCTTATCTCCAATTAACCACCAGAAAACCAGAAGTGGTGCTGAGGCTCAAGTGGTAGAGCACTAGCCTTGAGCTGAAGAGCTGAGGGACAGTGCCCAGGCCCAGAGTTCAAGCCCCATGACCGACCAAAAAAAAAAAAATATATATATATGTATGTGTGTGTGTGTGTGTGTGTGTGTGTGTATGTGTGTGTGAGTGTATCCTTAATCTCTTATTTGTTGGAGCATGTGATCATAGCCCCTACTTTGTTCTTTTGATAGTTGGAGGAGACCTGTCACCACTCTGGGACTAACAAGCCAAAACAGGATGAGGCCATCTTGCATGCCTCACCTTGGTAGGAAAAATGACTACCCAGTTCTGGGCCAGCAGACCACCTGCCCTCTTTGCCACACCCAGGCTCATCTGTGGCCGGAAGCACAAGCCCACATCTCTTCAGATATGGCCAACTGAGCAAGCGTAAAGAAACATCCAAACACTTCTCTTTCCAATAAGAGACATTTTGCGAAGGTTTTGGCAGCAAACTCCTCCTGCATCAAGTTATGGCACTGCCACCTCTACTCTGGAGAATTTTGAAGTTTCATTTTGCACACCCTGAAAGATGTGAGTCATGTGGCTTGCAAAGGAGGAGGAAAAGGAGGAGGAGGAGGCGACCATCTGCTAGTCATGAGCAGATGACAAATACTCTGCACTGCAAATTTCCATCCTTATTTCACAATATTAAAGTAAACACATTTTGTAACCTTTTTTTTTCCCCCCGGAGATCCTTAGTGCTTGAAATGGATTTTTTTAATAAACAAAAATAAAAGCCACCTTTTCTCCTTCAAATAACTGAATTACTAAATTGACAATGAAGGCTACCATGGTAAAGTGCTCTCTGTTGGATAGCCAGGGCAGAAAGAATACACATCTGAATCCAACGATTAAGCCCCATGGAGTTTTAGAACAATCGCCTGTTTCCAGGGTGGAGAGGCCACTCCACCGTACACAGCTCCATTGCGACCCCTACTGTCTGCCTGCTAGAATCCCCAAAATACCTTTCATCTTTGTGCTATGTTGCATGGTAAAAGAAAAGTGAAGAGAACAGACACTATTAGAAGAGTCAGACAACATTCAAAGAGTAACTGAAAACCACAGCACAATCCCAACTTGTATTAGTGTCCAGCTGTGTAATATGTCTCCACTTGGAATTTGTTCATTTCTTCCTTTACCCCAAAGCACCGAGAGAGAGAAAAGAGAGAGAGAGAGAGAGAGAGAGAGAGAGAGAGAGAGAGAGAGAGAGAATAAAATGTCAAAAGAACTAGAATAAGATTAAAGAGAAAAGTGTATATGAAGAAATGTTCAACATCTCTGGCCATAAAAGAAATGCAAATCAAAACATTGAGATTCTACCTGGCCCCAGTTTGAATGGCCATTATCAAGAAAACTAACAATAACAGATATTGATGGTGATGTGGTCAAAAGGGAACGTTACTACACTGTTGATAGGAATGTAAACTTGTTCAACTAGTAAGGAAAGCAGTATGGAGGTTCCTCAAAAGACTAAACATAGAGCTTCCCATGACCTAGCAATCCCATTCCTGGTCATTTATCCAATTGACCACAAACCAGGCCACACTAAAACTACCAGCACAACTATGTTCATTGCAGTATTTTTTTTACCATAAACAAGATATGGAATCAACCCAAATTTCCCTCAATGGACGAATGGATCAAGAAAATATGGTATGTAACAATCACAAACAAGGCCATACTAAAGCTACCAGCACAACTATGCTTATTGCAGCATTATTCACAATAGCTAA
Organism: Dipodomys merriami; assembly: GCF_024711535.1. Taxonomy (NCBI): domain Eukaryota; kingdom Metazoa; phylum Chordata; class Mammalia; order Rodentia; family Heteromyidae; genus Dipodomys; species Dipodomys merriami. The sequence goes on from NW_027204492.1 coordinate 88,484,903, forward strand.
GATATGGAACCAACCCAGATGCCCCTCAGTTGATGAATGGATCAAGAAAATGTGATATATATATATATATATATATATATATATATATATATATATATATATATATATAAAATGGAAGTCTGTGCCTCCATCAGAAAGAATAACACCTCCCCATTTGCTATGAAATGGAAATACTTGGAAAAATTTATATTAAGTGAAGTAAGCGAGACTCAAAGACACATAGGTCCATGGTTTCCCTTATTTGCAATAACTGGTATATGTCTAGGACAAGCAGAAGAGGTCAAAAGCTATGTACATATAAGATGATGCTAAGCAAAATGAGCCCCAAGATAGGGACACAAAAGGTTTTATCTTTCTTGTTCTTTTTAATATACTTAAAATGTACTATGTGATTTTTTTTTGTTTCTTTGTATGTTCTTCCCCCATGTTATAACCCCTGTTTTCACTCTATTTGATTCCAGTGTCCTGCATCTTGTATATACATTTTTCTAATTTGGGGAGAGGAAGGGAAATAACAATATGTTGAAATAAGGATACAGGTTGAACCATTATAACAATGAGATGTACAAGACACTATGTTGAAAACAAACTTTACAACTTTGTGGAGGGGGGGGAGAGTTCAGGAGGTGGGGAGGAAAGGGATGGTAGGGGGAAAACAAAGGAGGAAGTAACAATGCTTGATAGAAAATGGACTCATTACCTTGCTTATGTAACTGTAACCCCTCTGTACAGTATCTTTACAATAAAAATATATTTAAATTTTAAAAAAGATAATATGGTATGTATACACAATGGAAATCTATGCTTCTATCAGAAAGAATGCTATTGCCCTGTTGGTAAAGAAATGTTATTGCCCTGCTGGGAAAAATTATAGTAAGCAAAGTAAGCCAGATGCAAAGAAACATAGACTGTGCTTATAAATCTACAAGTAAACACAATGGATGATAAAAGACAAAAAATCACACTTGGACATGATAAATTAAACAGGACTCTAAACATTCACATAGTGAGACCAAAGGATATTCTTAGGAGAGGATCACAAAGGCTCAATTGAATGATGTTTATCGAAATGAACTTCAAGAAATTGAAACGAGATTTTTTTTGTCTTGTTGCTTTTTGTTTTCTTTTTCTCATTTGTTGCTGTTCTATTTTTCTGTGCCTTTTGTCTTATGTGTAAGTTTATCTGTTTTGGGAAGTATAATGGGGAGCACAGAAATGGAGGGACAAAGTATGAACTAGTGCAGCAGTGATACTCACTAGACATTATGTTGAAAATGAACTATACAGCTTGTGAGGGAGGGGAGTCAGGAGGGAAAATTTTGGAGAAGCAAGGAAAGAGATGACTCTGTCCAAAAGAAATGTACCTGTAACCCCTCTGTACATCACCTTTACAATTAATAAGTAAGTAAATAAATTTTAAAAAGAGGAAAGGGTTTGCAAATGTGTAAGACAAAAAATGATCAATGTCAAACTAGACATAGTGACACACACCCATTATCCAGAAATCAAGAGGCAGAAAGAGGAGTATCGTGAGTTCAAAATCAGCCTGAGCTAAGTCACAGGACTCTCTCTCTCAAAAAAAAACCCCACAGGTATACATGAATAAGTAAAAGATCAATTTTGAAGGAATGTAAAGTTTATCCCTGTGCATCCTAAAAGCTGAAGAAGAGGAAAACCAGAGGAGAAAGATGTATTGCTTATACCTTGCTGGCCTGAAGAACTATCATTTTTTTAAGTAAGGTAATTTTTCTTGGTATTAAGTTTTGGAAAAAACTTCTCAGAGATTTTTATGGCATGTCTCAGAAGGTATAAGGGATGGAGTACTCATTATTTGTACTGCCATTGTGGGAGCTGACTGGGCAAGGCTGCCATTGAAAAATGATACCTATCTCCACTGACAAGCAGAGAAAGTGACAAATGGACCCGCTGACAGTCATGTTGTTCTCCATTCACATAAGCAGAGTTGAGACAAGATCACTTATATTTTGAACAAGAGAAAGACAAAGCCACTTGGCAATCACTAAATGAACTTGACATCTTCCTTCTTTAACTAACATGAGTAACTATTGTTGCATTTCTGCATGTCAACTCTACCCTCATTGGTCCTACATGAAAATCATTTCAATGCCTAGCATGAAATTACTACTTCTTAAAAGTATGGAAATCAGAGTTGGTCTCTGTTTCCTTATCCATAATAGGAATCACTTGGTAAACACAATCCCAATGAGAGGTCCCTGTCCACTACCTTTTTCCATGGCCTCAGGCTATGTCTGGTGTGTGTTATATATTTTCCTTTGCTGAAACTAGCTTAACAAATCTTTAAACTTTATCAACTTTTTAAAAATTCAAGCATGTTCCTTTAGGTCTTGGGTGGGTGAGATTTCATAGCATAAAGCTTTACCCAGTAAAAGTGATCTAAAAGGGCTGAAGTGGTTATAACTGAACCAGTGTTTGTATTAGCCTTACCTTGATATTCCTTTGTTGACCAGGCTTTCACTATGAACTCACTTGCAGACTCTTGAAGATTATACTCTCTAATAGAAGTCTTAGAGCATAAGCAGATAGACTGTTCCTAGTTAAAATTCAGATCCACATTCTTTGGGTCCTTGACCAATAAGAATGTTTTACCATTAGAATAGATATTGTCATTTATTAAGCTCACATCCCTCTTATTCTTTTTATTTTGCAATGATTTCTTCTCCTAGCTTCAGTGGCCTTTGACTTGTAACCGCCTATACCAAGGCTAGGGGCATCTTTCAGACAAAGAAATGGAAATGCCTGAGAACTGAAATTGGATTGGTCACCCCCACTTACCTCCTGGCCTTTGGCCAATGACTGCCTGGTACAAGGAAGCTAACTTCTTGCAGGTGGGGTTAACTTGGAGATGTATTATACTTTCCAGGACTCTGCAGCAGGGTCGGGCTGAAGTTGGGATTTTCTCTTCCTTACATTCTTTCCCAGTCCTATCTGCTTCTCCCACATTGCCTATTCCTTTCTCCTAAGATCACTTCCTCAATCAATCCTTACACAGAATCCTCACTTCAGACTCCATGTCTTTGAAACTCAACCTCTAGCTTTCATGTAGCCCTCCTTATGTCCCTTGTAAAGTGGCAATGAGATCATAAGTTTTAGATGGAGAATGGTTCACAGAGGCTGCAAGGGCAGCTAAGGGTCTTACAGTGGGATAGACCTAAAATCTTTATCTGCATGACCCAGAAGGTTAGGGTGAGCCCCTTTTGTTTTTTCCATACATCATTGCCTCTCTGGTGGGATCTTGTATCTGGCCTTGTCTCTCTTCTGTAGGCACAAGAGGGAGTGCTCTGATAGCACAGGGAAAGGAAGCAAAGGCCCAACTGTCTTCTGCCAAGCACTGCATGTATAATTGGGGGTTTATGCTGTCCTCTGGGACATGTTTTTCCTGTCTGCAACATGCAAGCCAGAATTATTGCCACTGTCTTCTCCCTGACCCAAGGAGAAATCAATCCTGCTGTTTGTGGTAGATAATCCTCCTTATCCCCCCTCCTCACAAGAACTACCTCCCCAAGCCTTCTTGAGACAACAACAAGGTCATGGTACTGGGAAAATGTATGACATCTGTCCATTCTATTATATGGAAGAGTCACTGTTCTACTCTGGGTTGCCTTTCTTAGGAAAAGATATCACTCTGAGAATGTCCCATACACAGTGACTTTCGTTGAAAAGCTATCTTTCAAATAAGAATTTACATGAAGGAGGAATACTATATACTATTCTAAAACCACTCAGTTGGCAGTTACACACTTTGACTGTCCTTTAGGCCCTGACAAACAGTTGATATGGAAGGGAAGGGAGAAAGTTCTGCAGCATCTGCCTCCCACAGGGCATTGCCAACATTACTGTGGAGGGCCACTTCCCTAGGGGAAGGTGTGTGAGGCAGGGAGATTTCTTATATCTCAGAACTGGAGGAGATTTTAAGTGTAACAGACCTATTTTGATGCAGGTGCAGGAAGCCCCTCAGCAGCAGACTAATGGTGAAGTTGTTGTGTGGGCTATGGCCAAACAACTTCACTGGCAACCTACCAGTGAACTTCACAGGAAGATTATTCTCTCTCCAAGCCAAGATCTCCTCACTGATCATGCCATCTAGACGGAAGAAACAGAAAGGAACTTGAATATTGTGTCTATGTTTGTGTGTGTGTGTGTGTGTGTGTGTGTGTGTGTGTGTGTGTGTGTGTTCACACACACTAGGACATGGTAACTCCAAAGCATAAATTAAAATGTAATTCACTTAGCTTTCCTGAGCCTTAAACTTTATGCCACACTTCACCATTTTCCCCAGAATTTTCATCAAAGGTATTTGTTTACATAAAAATTCAAAGCTGGTCCTGTGGGTAAGCAAAAGATGAAGTAGTCAGAGTAATATCATTTCAGAGGTATCAGGGTCTATAGCAGTGCATGGAATTCTATTATTAGCTTCAATCTGCCAGGTTAAGGTTTCTGCAGTCAAAGAGTTGATTAACATGAGGAACATAACAAACAAGCCCATAATCACTGACACCTCAAAGCTTGATGAAGATGTGTTTACCAGTTTAGCAACTACAAAGCCAGATACAGAGAAGCAATGCAAGTTTGGGGATAGAATGAAACTTTTTTAGTTGGGGGACTACTCTAATTCAAAATCAGAGGACAGCAGCAGGAGAGGCCAATGGCTAGCTAAAGAGTGGAGGTAAGGTGTGTGTGGCACCACCAACCCATTAGATTTGCATCTGTACTTCAAGCAACAACTGTACATCCATGAAGTTTAAGAAAAATACAGCTGAGTGCCAGTGGCTCACACCTGTAATTCTAGCTACTCAGGAGTCTGAGAGCTGAGGGTGATGGTTTGAAGCTAGCCTAGGTAGACAAAAGTGAAAGAGTCTTATCTCTAACCAGCAAAAAGTTGGAAGTGAAGCTGTAGCTCAAGTGGTAGAGTGCCAGGCTTGAGCACAGACACTTATCAAGAGTGTAAGGCCCTGAGTTCAAGCCCTAGTACCAGCACACAAAAAGAAAAATATCTGTGGGCAAAAAGATGAAATGGCATGATCCAGAATGGTTATGCTAGGAACCCCATTTGCTTTCCCAGAAGCAATAGAATTCCTCTCCACCCAATCTTCTCTTTTCCCAGAAGGCCTTGGGTATAGCTCAAAGCCTGACCTGCAAGCCTAATTAGCTCTAATTATCCCACATTCTAGTTAGCTGTCAAGGTCAAAGGCCAACCTTTGTGTTTAGCCAAAATTCACTGCATAAATAATTAGAAGTGAAGTTCATGGTTTGGTCTCAGTACTGACACAAAAAGCAGCATTCATAGATAAAATATTCTCTCATTCAATCTATTACCTTTATCATGCTTTGAAAATCCCAAATGAGAAATGATCTGGCTCTTAGCCATGCAAGGAAAGCTTTGATGAGTCCCCAAAGAATTTGGTGTGAGATGAGAGGAAAAGGGAGGAGGGAGCGGACCTGCATGGGCTGACTTTCTCCTCATTCTGCAGAGAAGCATGTGAAGAAAATGAGTCTCTTTAAATGTGAACAGCAAAGAAGTTAAAACATTTAGTTCAGATGACACTGGATTAGAGAGCCCAAGGAATATGACTGTGGGCTGTGTGTGTGTGTGTGTGTGTGTGTGTGTGTGTGTGTGTGTGTGTGTGTGTGTGTGTGTGTGTGTGTGTGTGTTTGAAAAACACTGGAATTTGGTCAAAAAATCTGTCATGACTGTCAATGTAAACTGGATTTGGTTCTTTCATATGTCTAACCTCACGTCCTATACCCTTAACAAATGAATAATACGTATATCACTGGGCTGAGATGTAGTTCAGTGAAACAGTACTCACCTAGCATAGGCAAAGCCCTGGGTTCCATTCCAGAACTTCAAATCAAAACAGAACAAAAGAAAAATAACAAATAGCAACAACAAGAAAAAACAACCAAGTACCCAAGCCATCAGCCTTGAAATTAAATGTAGTAAATGTAGTAGCTTAAAACATATTGATCTTCCTATAAATAAGTATAAGTCAATATTACTGGGAAATCACTGGAAATAAGTGACTGATTGGCTAAATGAAAAGAAAATCCAAAGAATCAAAAAGCAATTTAGTTCAACTGTACCAGGTAGTAATGTGGACAACAAATATTTACAGAACCCTTATTGTATGCCAGGAATTTTGCTAAGTGTTAAGGAACTGAGGTGGGGTGTGATGGGACACACCTGTAATCCCTAGGGAGGCTGAGGCAGGAAGATCAGGAGTTTGAAGGTATTTTAGGCTACCTAAAATACCCTGTCTCAAAAGAAGAAACCGGGGGCTGGGAAGGTGGCTCAGTGGTAGAGCACTTGCCTTGCATGCATGAGGCCCTGGGTTCGATTCTTCAGTACCACATAAGAAAAAAGAAAAAAAGCTGGAAGTGGCGCTGTGGCTCAAGTGGTAGAGTGCTAGCCTTGAGCTGAAGAGCTGAGGGACAGCGCCCAGGCCCAGAGTTCAGGACCCACGGCTGAACCCCCCCCCAAAAAGGAAGAAACTGGGGCATAGAGACTATTCCATAATATATCCAATATCTTACAGTTACTGAATAGTAGAGCCAAGATATGAACCCATGCTTCTAAAGATGAGATTGTACTACACTATTCCTTCACAAATGCTTAAGCCATTTGCAAATATTACAGGAGTAAAACACTGTCTAATGATAGTCATGATCATATGGAAATACTCTTCCAAACATTGTCTTATTAACACACTAGCAGTAGAGTTTGTATAATAGGAAATACTGTGGGGGGGAGGCAGGATTATTTGGCTCTGCCACTTACTAAAGGGTAGAGTCTTGGGCAAATTAACTAAACCAATTATCCACATCCTAATCCATAAACCAAAGACAATATAAGTACCTATCCTATAGTTATAATAAATTGAATGCATTAAATGTTTTTAAAAATCCTTAGGATAGCACCTAGAATGTAGGCAGAGCTATATGTTTATTAATTAAACAAAGTCAATGCTAAATACATAATTGAGAATTTGGAATATGATCAGCTTATAGTTCAGCTTTGCTTGTGTGGAGCTGATGACAGGCAGATGTGCAGTTATTGGGCTGGATAGAAGGCAGAGGCTCAGTTTTCACAGCTTCTTTTCTTCCTTCCCTCCTGGTAGATCCAGTAGTGGCAGCAGCATCTTTGTTATCTCCAGGGTTCTATACCAAAGTGGGTTGCCTTCTCTTTCCTGTTTTCCCAGCTGTCCAAAACTAGCCACTGTCAGCTCAACCATCATCTTGGAGTCTGCCGGACTCCTACCAGTCTTCACTTCTGTTATGAATCAGAAGAACCCTGGGCAAGCTCAAGAGGTAGTAAGGGCGAGGAAATGACTGTGACACTCTCTTCAACCAGCGAGGGTTTAGGAAAGGATAAAAGAAAATAAACCACAAAATATGGGATCAACAGTCCAGGGCCAGGGAAGGCGGCATGATCAGGGAAATGGCAATGAACCAAGGGAGATGGGAGGTGCCACCAGAATAGTAAAGGATCAGAAGAAAAGCCTTCCCAGATGTTTCCCAATCCCTCTCTTGCACATGCATATACATCACTTCTCCATACATAGGGATGTATTAAGTCACCAAGACCCCTCCCTGCCTCCAAACAGAGCAAACCTTCAGATTTCTCTGTAAAATCATCAGATGAGGCTGTGTCCACATGCATTTCTTGCCAAGGATAATTCCATAAAGTACTGTTTTCAAGTTCACCTTCCCCAACACATCCAACTATGGTGGGAATGAGAGGGTAAGTGAAGACTACCAAAAAAATTTTACACACACACACACATGATTCCCTCCAAAAATTATAATTGAAGGCATAGATAAGAACTTTTAGATAGATGCTCCTCCAGCTGCTCATTCTTGCTGTCCCCCACCATGCACTTCCATGAATTTGACTTCCATTTCTTTGCTTGGGACCTTGGTATTCCTTTTTTGAGGTTTATAAACCTCAGAAATCCTGGGGAATCCTCATGCTGCTCAAGAACTTCCTTCTGCTTAGAACTGCTTTCCCAGAACTGTTCTTGCCTTGAACTTTCCATTACATTGAGTTGCAGGATATGCCCTGGCCTATCCCATTGGGCCCCAACCCACTGGGTTCTCAGCCATGAGCTTCCTTCTTTATAAGATAATGGGTAATTACTAAGCTATTTAGGGCAATCCTTCTGGAAGCCCTGCATTTTCAACAGGACCTCTGTAGATTCCATTACTTTATCTCAAGAGATACCTAAAGGAGTAACTAGGATGCATTTCTGCTAGGCCTGATATATTACAGGACTCAACTCTCAAGCTTTGTTAGTTCATACTGTCCTTTAAGGACAGGGATTGGGTCCATTGTTGGTATGCTTTGTGATTTGCTTCTTTTTTCTTTTTTTATTATTAAATTTTTTATTGTTATTATAAAGATGATGGACAGAGGGGTTACCATTTTATAAGTCAGGTAATGAGTACATTTCTTTTTGGACAATGTCACCCCTTCCTTTGCTATCTCCCAGTTTTTCCCTCCCATCCCTACCGACATGTTGTATATCTCATTTTCAACATAGTGTCTATTGAGTACCACTTTTTAATGTTTCTTTCTTCCTTCCTTCTTTCTTTTTTTCTTTCTTCCTTTCTGCCTTTTATTCTTTCTTTCTTTTTTGTGCTGGTCCTGGGGTTTGAACTCAGGGCCTGGCCACCCTCCCTGAGCTATTTTGCTCGACTAGTGCTCTACCACTTGAGGCACAGCTGTACTTCCAGCTTTGTTATTGTTTTTGCTGCTGTTGAAGTTGCACAACTTACAGACTTTCTGGCCTGGGCTGGCTTCAAACTACAATCCTCAGATCTCAGCTTCCTGAGTAGCTAGAATGTTTATGTCTTATATGTAGATAGAAGTTATATTCCATAGATCAGAGAATGAACTACCTATTCTTTTTTTAAAGTTTCAGATATTCTAGCTGGTGGTAACATAAATGGTTCTTTCCATTTTATTCAGTTTTGAATTTTGTCTTGATTCCTGCACATTTATATGACTTCAGTTCTATACATTTCAATTTTCTTATACACTAAATTTGATTTAAAATACCCACCTTAGCTAGGGACACACCTATAATCCTAGCTACTTAGGAGGTTGAGATTTGGACGGTAGTGATTTGAAGCCACCCAGAGCAGAAAAGCCTGTGAGACTTCATTTCTAATTAACTATCAAAAAGCTAGGCTGGAAGTATAACCTGGCTATAGTTCTAGTATACTAGCCATGAGCAAAGAAGTTGATCAAGAGCCCTGAGTTCAAGATCCAGTACTGGAACAAAATATAAAACAAAATACCCATCTTAGCTTGAATAAATGAGAATTAAATAGGTACCTGCTATGTAGTATGCACTCAATAATTGCCATATCCTCAATCTTTACTGTCCTTGTTGACGTTTTGTAATCCCTGATGCATAAGAAACCCAGTGTTCACTATGAAAGTTTGTGTGATACAAAAGTCATGTCACATTGGCAGTGCTTTCCACAAGAGTATGTCTACACCTAGCTACTGTTCAGTTTCTAATGAAGCCATTGTCCAGAGCTAGAGATAGGGACCAGAACACTTCTCAGCTCCAATTTTCAAGAAAGATGAACAATACCAGGCCAAATCAGTTGGAGTAAAGGAAGCAGTCTATGGGATCCACTCGTAGAAGCTTTATTTTTATAAAAAGAAGAACCTCATTTCCGCAAAGCTTCTGCTTTTGTAAATGTCTTTTTAAATGTTGCCATTTGACAGGAAAAGCTTTCAGCTTTAGGGTTTTATTTTCAAGGCTTCTGACCTCTCACCTACTTTGAATGATTCACTCAGTCTATTCACTGCCCAGGAATGTTGGCTTTGGCAAAGAACCACAAGTCTCTTAAAATAAACACAACCAGGCTTTCATCTCACAGCAATCACTGCTGGCTGCATATTTCACACACTGTACAGCAGGATATGTTAAATTAAAATCATAATCTCTCAAGTGAAATCTAGGGCCTGATTAAGCCATTCGAGAATTACTCTTGCATTAACTTTCAATGAACAGTAAGATCATTATCCATTAACTCTCCCAAGTAATGGTCACATCCTCTCCCAGTTATCCCAATGCCCAGTAAATAAAATTCATCCAGAAGAATGATATTAGGAATGGAAAAAGTGAACGCCAACAGTCACTTAAATATGTACATCCTAGAGAAGGTACAGATTTGAATTACCTTATCAGTCTCAAGTACTTCTCAAAATTTAACTTAAAATTATGCTCAGTCAATGGATCCAATCCATACCGATTAACAATATGTTCACCATTATATTAAATGTTTGGAGTAGATCAAAGAAATATGTGACACTGAGCCCTTAGGAAATTAAAATGTTCTAGGCAATGAGCAAGATTAATGAATGCAATCAAAAAATAGTAACAGAGGCCAGGTACAGGACAACCCCACAGTGGGAGGAGGGAGGCAGCAAAAGCCTTTCTCTGAGTGAGGTCCAAAGCCTGACCTCCTCCAGCTGTGTACTGCAGAGTAAATCTTTGGACTTGTATAACATCTTGGTTTCATCATCTATAAAACAGGGGATATTGTTCTCATCTTATTAATCTCCCTGAGTTGTAATGGCTAAGTACGATAAAGATGAGAAAACCACTATGTATAATGCTGCCTATTATGGTCTGTGATAAAAACAAGTGATACAATGAAAGAAGTAGGTCCAAGGAGGGTGTCTGTCTCCTAGAGTTGCCTTTAAGTAGTAGTAAAGAGATCATTTACATCATTGATCTGTAAACTTCTTTTTTAAAAAATACTTTATGATCTTTAAGGAGTTGTACAAAGGACTTATATTCAATGTATCAGTTTATACGTACAATGTATATTGATCAGTATCACCCCTTTTATCATTCTCTGCCCCTCTTTCTCCATCCCCATTTTCATATATATACATTGAGTATGATGACTGCATTCTCTCATTCTTCCTCTCTTCTTTTGTCTACTCCCTTCCTCTTACCCTCACCCCCACTTACACCTAAAGTTCCAGCTTCCTGGTATTCTGTTTGTTCAATTGTAAGTTAGTTGTTCAAAGAGTTACATTATTGGAATTCTCCCTTGTATATTCCATACATTAGTTAATGCATGTGTGTACATGTGCATATGGCCCTTCGTATGATTATATATGTAATTATGAATTAGAATGACTTTCCACATATGAAAGAAAACATGTGTCCTTTGTCTCTCTGGGCATGACTTATTTCACTTAACAGATTTTTTTCCAGGTCCAGTCATTTCTCTGTAAATTACATGATTGTCATTTTTTCTGATGAATGAGTCAAATTTCATTGTATGTATGTATCTCACATTTCCTTGATCCATTCATCCATTGAAGGACATCTGGGCTGTCCCCATAACTTGGCTATAGTAAATAGTCTAGAAAAGAACATGGCTGTGCAAGAAGCTTCACTGTATCCTGACTTATACTCTTTTAGATAAACTGGACTGTAAACATCTTAAGGGCCAAAAACATTTCTTTATTCAAATATTTCTTTCTTGAGTAGTATCTGGAATTTAGGCCAAGGTTTAATATATTTTTCTTAGATGAATAAATCCTAAATGAAGTTAGGTTCAATTTGTATATAATATAGTAACTGAGCTTCTTAAACATCTTTTTCATTATATTACCTAAAGAATTAAAAGGGGTTAAAATTCCAAATGCCTAAGAAGACCCTTTGCTCGGTCAGCTTTCTTGAGCATATCCCTGGGCACCACTAAAACAGGCTTTTCTGGGTTTGCCCAAAACATAACCACAAAAAAGAGCTTTATTTAACCCTAATGAGAAGATACAATGAAAGGCCCTTTGTGCTTCAGTTTAGCACAGTGGCTAAAACATGGCTGAATGTACACCCAGCTACCCAATTGGATATATATCTCACAGTATCAAAAGCAGAGGAGATAGCTGCCCCAATCTACTAAGAGGGTCATCATCCAGTACATGGTCACATAAGGAGAGGGTCATTTGTGCAGTTATGCACAAGATTCAGTATTTTGCGTAAGAAAACACAAGCCAGACATAGGTGGCTCATGCCTGTGATTCTAGCTTCTCAGGAGGCTGAGATCTGAGGATTATGTTTCCAGGTCAGCCTGGGAAGGAAAGTCCTTGAGACTCTTATCTTGAATTAAGCCCCAAGTAGAGCTGTAGCTCAAGTGGTAGAATGCTAGCCTTAATCAACAAAGCTCAGGGACAGTGTCCAGGCCCTGATTTAAGGCCTAGGATAGCATGTGCATGCACACGCGTGTGTGCACACACACACACACACACACACACACACACACATACGTGCGTGTGTAAAGAGAAAGAAAGAAAGAAAGAAAGGGAGAGAGAAAAAGAAAGGAAAGAAGATGATGGAAGGAAGGAAGGAAGGAAGGAAGGAAGGAAGGAAGGAAGGAAGGAAGGAAGGAAAGAAGGGAGGGAGGGAGGGAGGGAGAAGGGAGGGAGGGAGGGAGGGAGGGAGGGAGGAACGAAGGAAGGAAGTAAACACCAACAACAAAAACATCAGAGTTCGGGATTAAAACTGCTGTGATTCCTTCTCCTAAATGAAATCTCCATGGAATGTGCTTCTATTTCCTCTTGGCCATTAGAAAAGGAAACAGATGCACACTGTTTAGGAAATGAAAGTCTTTGGAGAAACAGGAAAACATAAAACACCTTAGAACTGAATGATTTTTCCCATAAGGAAGCATTACCTTCATCAAGGGAAACACAAAGTTGCAAAGAACTTTCCCTTTTAGCAAAGACCTTTCCCTTGTAGCTAGGACCTTTCCCTTTTAGCAATAGGCAAACTACAATGTAGGTCCCCCTGGGGTAAAGTTGGTCCCCCTTGCTCTTGTCCTACTAAAGAGCTCACAGCATAAGGAAGCACTCTTGAAGCACATGCTGGTGAGAAGAGAGCTTCAGAGAAGCATGCTTGTGTGCATCTTGTACCTGTCTTTGTGCATCTATGGGCTTGATACTGCTCTTATGTATTGAATCTGGGGACCTGTGTCCCTGGGTATTTTTCTCTTTTCAATTTCTGCAATGAGGTGATATGATCAGGTCTTCATTCTCTGAGTTTCTACAATAATATTTTATACATGTTCACAAAAATATAGTAAGGTAAGCCAGACATTGGTAGCACATGCCTGTAATTCTAGCTACTCAGGAAGTTGAGATCTGAGGGTAATGATTCAAAACCAGCTCAAGCAAGAAAGTCTGTGAGACTCTTATTTCCAATTAACCACAAAAAAACTGGAAGTAGAGTTGTGGCTCAAGTGGTAGAACACTAGCCTTGAGCACAAAGGCTCAGGAACAGCACCTAGACCAAGTTGAAGCTCCAGGACTGGCAAAAAAAGTATAGTAAGATTGATCTAGAGAGTCACCATATCAACTGGGATCCCAAAAAGTAACACAATTCAACTCCGAAGTTTCAAATGAAGAGGTTTTAATAAAGGAATCTCCTACTGGGTTATAAGAACAAACAAGGGATATTGTGCTACTTATAGACTAATATATCAAGAAATTCTTGACATCTTCAAGCCTAAGAATAAGGGAGAAATGACTCTGTGCCAGTTGGCACACAGAGAAGAAGGGACCACCCAGTGAGAACTGTGGTCCTGGACGATCTCATGCACTGTCTGAAAAGGCACAGCCTTTATCTGTCCTCTTGTCTTGCTGTCTTATGACTGTGCTGATTGAACCCAAACCTGAAGCCTGGAGGTAACAGGAGTCTGATGATAACAATTTTCGGGACTCTCCCAGAGCACAGGACAGACTAAGGCAGAAAATGGAAAGGAGCAGGAAATCAGTGGAATCGTTCAATGAACATCACCCCATTTGTTAGGAAATAGAAAGACTTGGCAAAAAGTATATTTGGTGAAGTAAGCCAGGCCCAAAGAAACACAGGTCCCATGGTTTCCCTTACTTGCAATAACTAGTATATGTCTGAGACAAGCAGAAAAGTTCAGATAAGATGATGTTAAGCGAAATGAACCCCAAGACACAAGTGGGTTTTTCTTCCTTGCTATTGTTTCTAACATATTATAAGGTACCACGTGATTTTTTTGTTGCTTTGTATGTCCTTCCCCCACAGTATAACCCCTGTTTTCACTGTTTTTGATGTTGGTATAATTTGGGGAGGGGAAGGAAAAAAAAACAAATTGTTTAAATAGGGATACAGGTTGACCCATTGCAACAATGAGATGTAAAATACACTATGTTGAAAAACAAACTTTACAATTTAAGCGGGGATGGGAGGAGTGTAGTTGAGGAGATGGGAGGGAAGGGATGGTAGGGAAAAAACAAAGAAGACAACAATGCTTGATAAGAAATGTACTCATTACCTTGCTCATGTAACAGTAACCCCTCTGTACAGCATTTTTACAATAAAAAAACTTATTTAAAAAAACGCTTAAATCAGTGAATATTATGAGGTTTTCCATGTAAAGACACATACACACACTACTGTGTTTTGAGTATAATACAGTTCAATGATGGTCCTCAAAGATAAGCAAGACACAAAAGAGTGCATGGAAACAAAGAGTGCATAGAGTACTACTAAATTAAAAGCTCTTTCTTGTTACTTTTAATCTTCTATGCCAGTTTTTTTGGGGTTATTTTCCTAACTTTTCCTGTGTAAAACTATTCTTTATATTCATCTTGATCCCCTCTGCCCTCACTTCATGCTGAGAATGAACTCAGAAGAGTGATACTGGACAGGAGAGTTAATCTTGTAAAACTCAATTTCAGTTCTAAATGTGGGGCACAGCCCAGATACCTCCAGCTTTCTTCCAACCATAAAATAAAGTAAATGTCTGTTAATTCTTTCTCCTGAAGACTTTTAAAGGAAGAACGGGAGAAAGGAGAAAAGAGTAGATGAAAATACATCATGTTGGAAGATGGCGGAGGAGAAGCTGGAGGCTGAACAAGCTCTCACATAGAAAGCAGGTTTAGTGTTCCAGTCCTACGCTAGAGAATCACACCAAGTGTGCCATCGCAGTACAAAGAGTTTGGCCAGAGAGGGAAAATCCAGGCAAGGAGACAGATCTGAGCACTTAACCGGTAGCCGCGGCTGTGGCAGTGGTGGCTGCAGTGGTGGAGGTGGCGGCTGTAGCCTCCATACCTACAACACAGAGAGTTCAGGACAAAGGTGCCAGACGCAGCAGATGAGCAGATTCTACTCAACACCAGCAAGAACTGACAAGGAGCAGATATATTCATCCTGAAGATCGCAGACAAGAGAGGAGCCAGGAACCAAGACTCTGGCTTGAGTACAACCCTGACATCCTCACTCCATCTCAGGAAGCAGAGGAAGGAAGGCAGTCCCTCCCCCATCATCTTTGACACTGGCAAAGGCCTGGCCGAGCAGCTGCCTCCAACTCAGGCCTTGGAAGAAAACAAGAGTCATTTAGCAGGTCACAGGAACCTGACCTGACCTGCAAGCACTCAGCTCCCCCCAGGGGAAAGTCACTTAGCCCAGGCAGAAGAAGCTCTGCACTCGGAGGAGTGCCTTTCTTTACTGGGTAAGCAGAGCCAGAGGCTGCCCCTCCCTACAGCAGCCTTGACAATCAATTGAAATTCACTAAACAAAAACTCTGAGAAAGGCTCCAGGCTGGGCTCTGTGAGTATCTCAGGAGCTAGCCCCTCAGGGAAAAGCTACTGTCTGCTGAAAAGGCCTCAACCCTACCCACAACCTAGCCTCATCACATCATCTCCAAACTAGAGGAAACAACCATCTCCCTCTTTTGTGATACTCAAAGCAGATCTCCCTCCCACTGAAGTAGCCTGGGAGGAGGTTCACAAAATCCTGGGTAATGCAGAGCATTATTTCTGCCTGCTCAAACAAACTGACTTAAAGAGCCAATCAAGCCACAGGAAAGCCAAACACCACAAGCAGACCAGAGACTCCACCAAGAGACTGGTTATGGACACAGGGGAGATAGAGGATCTTCCCATTCCCCCCACCCTCCCCCAAAATCAAATAACTCTTTTTAGTAACTGTTTTAAGATTTTTAATTAAAAATTGTTTTCTATTAATCTTTTATTTCTTCTCATAATTTTTATTTTAGGTGTATAGGTTTGTGTGTGTGTGTGTGTGTGTGTGTGTGTGTGTGTGTGTGTGTGTGTGTGTGTTTTAATCTCTTCTGAACTTTTGGTCCTTTATTATATTCTTTTCATTTTATTTCTCTTAATTGCTGTTCTGCTCATTCCCAGATATATGCCTGTAGTTGATTGTGAGACCTTATCGTCCATTGTGTACATACTTAATCCAGAAATTTATTACTCAATTCACAACCTCTTAGGCTTAACTTCTTTAATAGCAGTATTATCTCTTTATACCTATATACTTTTCAAGTAACTAATTTTAAGAATTTTTATTTTTTAGTTTTTCATGTCTACTTTCTATCCCTCCCCCCTCGCATCCTGTTCATTGCTTCTCTCAATATTATTTCTTTTTTTTTAATATCACTTCTTTAAAATTACATAGATTTTTAAGTGTTTCACTTTTTTAATTTAAATTTTTGTTTTCCATTTCTCTTGTTTTTTTTATTAATCTCTCTCCTATCATTCTGTCCAATCAATTTACCTCTCTCAGATTAGGACTTGGTTATATTCGCTCTCCTTTTACCTCTTCAGATCCCTTTATTCCTATTTTTCCCCACATTTCTCCCTAAACCTAATAATTTCTGGTTAGCCAAATCCTTCTTTGCTGTTCTTAGCCCATGAATCCATAATTGTTTAATGTTCAATAGATGGTATCTGTTGAACTAGATTGTATCTGCAGCCTTTAGACTGTGCAACTACAGGACTATGGCAGATGCTTGCCTTAAAATAGTGTTCTACCACAAAACTGGTGTTACTTTCATACCAAATGGGCAGAAGAAACTGGAAAGACACAAGAAAAATGGCAAGCCCGGATATGTCAACTCCTACTCATGATAATCAGGTGACACAACAGTTAATAAATAATCCAGAGGAGAGTTCCCAAAAAGCTCTACAAACACTACTGCTAAACATGGTGAATGAAAAGATTGAAAACCTGCAAAGGACTCAGTGTGAGAATGATGGGGAGAGAGAGGAGGCAAACCACAGATTAATAAGGGAATCTCGTGAGCATGAGGAAGCTACTTAAAAATTGATAAAGGAATTGCATGAGCAGGTTGAACACTCAAAGAGAAAAAAAGGAATTGCATGAGCAGGCTTAGAACAGTCAAGAGAACTACAGGAATTATGTGAATGTGAGGAAGCTAATCAAAGAGTAATACAGGAATTGTGAGAGCAGGATGAAGATAGACAAAATCAATAGAGGCATTCATGGAATCCATAAAGAGACAGCTGAAAGACTTAAGAGAGACCACAAAGGGAATGCTGAAGGGAGCCCAACAGAAAGAATGGGAGTAAAAGGAAACCATAACCAATCAACTAAGAGATTTGAGAATAAACAATGAACACCAAATTGAGGAAGTAAAGAAATTCATACAAGACCTAAACCAAAGCTCAAAGAAAGAATTTGAAGCCATCAAATCCAACCAATTAGAAGGAAAAGAAATAAAAAACAAAGTAGAAAGTGTTGACAGTAGGTTAGACCATGCAGAAGGTCGAATCTCAGGGATTGAAGACAGCCTAGATATTATAGAGAAAGAACATAAAACTATCCAAGACATATCTGAGAAATAGGATAGATCTATTCAATATTTGGAAGACACCATCAGAAGGCCTAATCTGAGGATACTGGGTGTAGAGGAACAGCTAGAGACAGAAGTTAATGGTCTAGGAAATTTGATTAACAGGATCCTAGCAGAGAACTTCCCAAACATGCAAAAAGATAGGCCTATTCAGATACAAGAAGCTTTTAGAACCCCAAATAGACCAGACCAGAACAGGACATCCCACCATCACCTTATAATCTGCACAGGATAAATTCAGACCAAGGAAAAGATCCTTAAAGCTGTCAAGGAGCAAAGATCAATCACATAGAAAGGAAAACCAATTAGAATCACCTGAGATTTCTCAGCAGACACAATGAAAGGAAGAAGAGCCTGGAATAATGTATGCCAGGCCCTAAAGACAAACAACTATTAACCAAGAATACTTTACCCAGCTAAACTCTCCTTCATAACTGAAGGTCAAATAAAAGCCTTCCATAACAAAGAAAAACTGAAACAATGTATCTCCACCAAACCAGCCCTACAAAAGTTACTTAAAGAACTTCTACACATAGAAAACAAACAAGACCACAATAAAGGCCAAGAAACCACAACCAAACAGAATCCAAGAACCATAGGAAGAACCCAGTTGCCACAGCTCCCAAGGAGGATAACATGGCAGGAACTACCAAACACCTCTTAGTCCTAACTCTCAATATTAATGGACTTAACACTCAAATTAAGCGACCTAGACTGTCTAGTTGGATTAAAAAGCAAGATCCTTCTATCTGTTGCCTTCAGGAGTCACACCTTGCCCAGAAAAAAAAAAAAAAAATTGAAAGTGAAGGGCTGGAACAAAATCTACCAAGCAAATGACCCCATAAACATGTGAGAGTTGCAATCCTAATATCAGATAAAATAGACTTCAAATTAAAATTAATGAGAAGAGATAAAGAAGATCACTACATTCTAAAGGGATCTCTTCTTCAGGCGGACATTATAATTCTAAATATCTATTGGCCAAACAATGGAGCACCCAAATTTACCAAACAAACACTAATTTCCCTCAAATATCACATAGATCCAAAGACATTCATTGTTAATTTTTTCAAAGAACCAACTCTTTGTTTTGTTGATTCTTTCTATGGTTTTTTTTGGATTCTAATTCATTTAATTCTGATTTAATTTTAATTATGTCTTTCCATCTACTAGATTGGGGTTTATCTTGCTGCTCTTTTTCAAGGAGGCTCAGATGTCTCATTAAATTGTTGGTTTCAGACCTCTCAAATTTGTTGATGTAGGAACTCAGAGCTATAAACTTGCCTCTAAGTACTGCCTTTGCTGTGTCCCAGAGGAGCTGGTAATTTGTGTGTTCATTTTTGTTGCATATAATGAACATTTGCATTTCCTTCCTAATCTCTTCCATGACCCACTCGTGTTTCAGCAGTGTGTCATTCAGCCTCCATGTGTTACAGTACTTTCTTTGGTGGCTTTTGGTGTTGAGTTCTAATTTTATTAGCTTGTGGTCTGAGAGAATGCAAGGTATAACTTCAATGTTTCTGAATTTGGAGAAGTTTTCTTTGTGACCTAAAATGTGGTCTATTTTGGAAAATGTTCCATGTGCTGCTGAGAAAAACGTGTATTCTGAGGCTGCTGGGTGAAATATTTGGTAGATGTATGTTAAATCTAGTTGATCTATGCAGTTGTTTAGATCTGCGATTTCTCTGTTGACTCTTTGCTGAGTTGATCTATCTAGTGGGGATAGTGGTGTGATAAAGTCCTCAGCAATTAATGTCTTTGGATCTATGTGAGATTTGAGGGAAATTAGTGTTTGTTGGGTAAATTTGGGTGCTCCATTGTTTGGCCAATAGATATTTAGAATTGTAATGTCCGCCTGAAGAAGAGATCCCTTTAGTATGTAGTGATCTTCTTTATCTCTTCTCATTAATTTTAATTTGAAGTCTATTTTATCTGATATTAGGATTGCAACTCTCACATGTTTATGGGGTCATTTGCTTGGTAGATTTTGTTCCAGCCTTTCACTTTATATATATATATATTTTTTTTTTTTTTCTTGGCAAGGTGTGACTCCTGAAGGCAGCAGATAGAAGGATCTTGCTTTTTAATCCAACTAGACAGTCTATGTCACTTAATTGGAGAGTTAAGTCCATTAATGTTGATAGATAGGACTGAGAGGTATTTGGGAGTTCCTGCCATGTTATCCACCTTCTTGGGGGCTGT
This sequence comes from Dipodomys merriami, assembly GCF_024711535.1. Classification (NCBI taxonomy): domain Eukaryota; kingdom Metazoa; phylum Chordata; class Mammalia; order Rodentia; family Heteromyidae; genus Dipodomys; species Dipodomys merriami. Next base: position 88,504,829 of record NW_027204492.1, read on the forward strand.
GGCAACTGGGTTCTTCCTATGGTTCTTGGATTCTGTTTGGTTGTGGTTTCTTGGCCTTTATTGTGGTCTTGTTTGTTTTCTATGTGTAGAAGTTCTTTAAGTAACTTTTGTAGGGCTGGTTTGGTGGAGATACATTGTTTCAGTTTTTCTTTGTTATGGAAGGCTTTTATTTGACCTTCAGTTATGAAGGAGAGTTTAGCTGGGTAAAGTATTCTTGGTTAATAGTTGTTTGTCTTTAGGGCCTGGCATACATTATTCCAGGCTCTTCTTCCTTTCATTGTGTCTGCTGAGAAATCTCAGGTGATTCTAATTGGTTTTCCTTTCTATGTGATTGATCTTTGCTCCTTGACAGCTTTAAGGATCTTTTCCTTGGTCTGAATTTATCCTGTGCAGATTATAAGGTGATGGTGGGATGTCCTGTTCTGGTCTGGTCTATTTGGGGTTCTAAAAGCTTCTTGTATCTGAATAGGCCTATCTTTTTGCATGTTTGGGAAGTTCTCTGCTAGGATGCTGTTAAATTTCCTATATCATTAACTTCTGTCTCTAGGTTCTCCTCTACACCCATTATCCTCAGATTAGGCCTTCTGATGATGTCTTCCAAATGTTGAATAGATCGATCCTATTTCTTGGATTTGTCTTGGATAGTTTTATGTTCTTTCTCTATAATATCTAGGCTGTCTTCAATCCCTGAGATTCAATCTTCTGCATGGTCTAACCTACTGTCAACACTTTCTACTTTGTTTTTTATTTCTTTTCCTTCTAATTGGTCGGATTTGATGGCTTCAAATTCTTTATTGGAGCTTTGTTTTAGATCTTGTATGAACTCTTTACTTCCTTAATTTGGTGTTCATTGTTTATTCTCAAATCTCTTAGTTGATTGGTTATGGTTTGCTTTTACTCCCATTCCTTCTGTTGGGCTCCATTCAGCATTCCCTTTGTGGTCTCTCTTAAGTCTTTCAGCTGTCTCTTTATGGATTCCATGAATGCCTCTATTGATTTTGTCTATCTTCATCCTGCTCTCACAATTTCTGTATTTCTCTTTGATTAGCTTCCTCATGTTCACACAATTCCTGTAGTTCTCTTTGAGTGTTCTCAGCCTGCTCACGCCATTCCTGACTTTCTCTTTTTCTGTTCTCAGCCTGCTCACACAATTCCTGCCTATCTCTTTGACTGTTTTTATCCTGCTCATGCAATTTCTTTATTTCTCTTTGAGTGTTCTCAACTGCTCATGCAATTCCTGTATCAATCTTTCAGTAGCTTCCTCATGGTCATGAGATTCCTGTATTGAACTTTGGTTTGCCTCCTCTCTCTCCCTATCATGCTCACACAGTCCTTTGCAGGTTTTCAATCTTTTCATTCACCATGGTTACCAGTATTGTTTCTAGAGCTTTTTGTGAGCTCTCCTCTGGAATATTCATTATCTGTTCTGTCACTTGATTATCATGAGTGGAAGTTGAGATACCAGGACTTGCCATTTTTCTTGTGTTTTCCGGCTTGTTCTGCCCATTTGGTATGAAATAACACCAATTTTGTGCTAGAATACTATTTTAAGGCAAGCATCAACCAAAGTCCTGTAGTTGCACAGTCAAAAGGTTGCAGATACAATCTAGTTCAACAGATACAGTCTATTCAACATCAAACAACTATGTATTAATGGGCTAAGAACAGCAAAGAAGAATTTCGCAAACCAGAAATTGTTAGGTTTAGGGAGAAATGTGGGGAAAAATAGGATTAGAGGGATGGGGAATTGTAAAAGAATAGTGAAATTAACCAAGTCCTAATCTCATAAGATTGAAATGGATTGGATAGAATGATATGAGACAAAGAAAAACAAGAGATAAGAAAAAATAAAAATTTAAATTTAAAAAGTGAAAATTAAAAATTATCTAATTTTAAAGGTGAAATTAAGAGAAGAATGGGAATAGGATGCGAGGAGGGGAGGGATAGAAAGGAGACATGAAAAACTAAAAAATAAAAATCTTAAAAGATTACATAGGTATAAATAGATAATACTGTTATTAAGGAATTTAAGCCTAAGAGGTTTTGAATTGAGTAATAAATTTCTGGATTAAGTATGTACACAATGGGGGATAAGGTCCAATAATTGACGATGGGTATATCTGAGGATGCACAGAACAGCAATTAAGTCATGCAAAAAAAGAATGAAAGAGAAGAAACAATGAAAAGAATGAGAAGGAAGAAAAAAAGGACCAAGAGGTCAGTAGAGATTTTTTTAAAACACACACACACACACACACCTAAAATAAAAATTATAAGAGGAAAAAAGATTAATAGAAAACAATTTTTTAAAAAAAATTAAAAATTAAATAAAAGGTACAAAAAAAGAGTTCTTTGATTTGGGTGGGGGGCAGGTTGATGGGAAGATCCTGTATCTCCCTTGTCTCCTATCCAGTCTCTTGGTGGAATATCTGGTCTGTTTGTGGTGTATAGTTTTCCTGTGGCTTGGTTGGTTTCTTAAGTCAGTTTGTTTGAGCAGGCAGAAATAATGCTCTGTTTTACCCAGGATTTTGTGATCCTCCTCCCAGGCTACTTCAGTGAGAGGGAGATCTGCTTTGAGTATCACAAAAGAGGGAGATGGCTGTTTCCTCTAGTTTGGAGATGATGTGATGAGGCTAGGTTGTGGGTGGGGTTGAGGCCTTTTCAGCAGACAGTAGCTTTTCCCTGAGGGGCTAGCTCCTGAGACACTCACAGAGCCCAGCCTGGAGCCATTCTCAGGCTTTGTGTTTACTGAATTTCAATTGATTGTCAAGGCTGCTGTAGGGAGGGGCAGCATCTGGCTCTGCTTACCCAGTAAAGAAAGGCACTCCTCCAAGTGCAGAGCTTCTTCTGCCTGGGCTAGGTGACTTTCCCCTGGGTGGAGCTGAGTGCTTGCAAGTCAGTCAGGTTCCTGTGACCTGCTAAATGGCTCTTTTGTTTTCTTCCAAGGCCTGAGTTGGAGGCAGCTGCTCGGCCAGGCCTTTGTCAGTATCAAAGATGGAGATATCCGGTAGTGGAGGGGGAGGAGTGGCCTTCCCTCCTCTGCATCCTGAGAAGGAGTGAGGATGTCAGGGTTCTACTCATGCCAGAGTCTTTGTTCCTGGGTCCTCTCTGGTGTGCAAATCTGCAGGATGAAGATATCTGCTCCCTGTCAGTTCTTGCTGGTGTTGAGTAGAATCCACTTAGACGAGCGGATTTGTCCCTGACTCTCTGTGTTGTAGGTATGGCGGCTATGGCCATCGCTGCTGTCGCCACCACTGCCACAGCCGCGGCTACCAGCAAATGATCAGATCTGTCTCCTTGCCTGGATTTTCCCTCTCTGGCCAAACTCTCTGTACTGTGATGGCACACTGTGTATTTTTCTGGCCTGGGACTGATTACTGGAACACTAAAACTGCTTTCTATGTTTAACCTCCAGCTTTTCCTCCGCCATCTTCCCGGAACCCCGGGTTTTCCTTCTTGCTATTGTTTCTACCCTATTTATAATGTACCATGTGATTTTTTTCTGTTTCTTTGTATGTTCCTCCCCCACGGTATAACCCCTGTTTTCACTGTATCTGATGTCAGTTTCCTGCATCTTGTATATGCAGTTCTCTAATTTGGAGAGGGGAAGGGAAAAAACAAAATGCTTAAATAGGGATACAGATTGACCTATTGTAACAATGAGATGTACAAGACACTATGTTGCAAAACGAACTTTACAATTTAGATGGGGGGGGTTGTAGTTTTGGAGATGGGAGGCAAGGGATTGTAGGGGAAAAACAAAGGAGGCAGCAAACAATGCTTGATCGAAAATGTGTTCATTACCTTGCTCATGTAACTGTAATCCCTCTGTACAGTATTTGTACAATAAAAACATATTAATATAAAAAAGAATATTACTATTCTTTCCCATGAATCCTTGAATACCTTTAATATACCATTGTCAGAGACATTCTCTGGGCATTCATAAGAGGTCATCCTGAAGTTTTACCATGCTTGTTTTTCCTCATTCCCACTAATTTGGTTAAGAGACACGTGGCATGAGCCTTCAGCATATCTGATACTTTCCTACTCACATTGTGGGCTCTTGTGCATAATGGCTGGGCATCAAGTATGAGTGCCCATCATATTTTGTGAATGAATGAAATTTTTGTACCTCTTCCAAACAACAGGTTCCCTTGGGATCAGGAATTTTGTTACTCTAAGTAGATTTTTCGCACCTCAGGTTACCAATTCGAGACTATCAATAAAGAAATGGGCTGGCTATGGTGGTACATGCTGATAGAATGAGGCAGGAAGGCAACAAGTTCAAGGCCATCCTGGGCTACACCTTTCTGGGCACTGGGTGGCTCATGCTTATAATCCTATCTACTCAGGAGGCTGAGATCTGAGTAATGCAGTTCAAAGCCAGCCTGGACAGTAAAATCTGTGAGACTCTTATCTTCAGTTAACCACCAAAAAGCCAGAAGTGGAGATGTGACTTAAGTGGTAGAGTGCTGGTCTTGAGCAAAAGAACTCATAGGTGTTGCCCATACCCTGAGTTCAAGCCCCAAGACCAGTATAATAAAAAAGAATGAGTGTTTTTGTATGGCTACAAAAGGTGCTCAAGTATTCATATACAGGCAGTCACTGGAGTACCATGGTTCAACTTATGATTTCCTGATTTTACAACAATGTGAAAATTATACACATTCAAAAGAAACTGTACTTCAAATTTTGAATTTGGGTCTTTTCCTAGGATGGTGTTATTTGCTCCTATTCTTTTAAGATTCTACCTGGTGGCACCTAGATATAGTACCCAAGCACCCTGCCATTATGAGGGGAAACCAGTGATGCTCTCTAAGGCTGTGTTACTAAGCTAGGTATGCAGCAGGGTAGTATGTTAAGTGTATTTTCCACTTAGAATATTACAAACTTCAATGGACTCATCAGGGGATGATTGCCCCATTGTAAGTCAAATATATCTTTATTTCAAAAATATTTATGGAAATCGGTGTGAGGATTATGATAGGTGCTTGACATAGATTCAAAACTAGAAAAGGAAAGAAGTATTTACTAGACACTTATACAAAGAAACAAAATAATACAAGTGGAAATTTAAACTATTAAACAGACAAGGTTTAGACAGTTACATAATGTCAGTGCTGGTATGGATGTGAGGATCTGGGATTCCTTATGTAGTAATAGTGGAAGTCTAAATTGGTTCAATCATTCTGGAATGACTTAGTATTTGTTCTGGAGCTGTGAGTAAAGGGGAATGAGTTGATTAACTATCATCTGTCACAACAAAGTGAACTTGACTCAAATGGAGTACAATGTTTAATGTGGTCTTGACCCTTCTAACATCAATTCCAGCCTTTTGCAGCATTCAGTTACAGTATTTGGTGCCAATAAGCAGTCTGTCTTCCTTCCTTGAAGAATAAATAGTGTCTGGGGTCATACACTGTCTGTTCCACCTCAATGAAGAGAATCAAATGTCCCAATGCTTTGACACACTCAAATCAGTTCAATACTGACTATAGATATGCAAGAGTATCTCAAATAAAATTTTCATTTTATACTGGGTGCTGGTGGCTCACACCTGTAATCCTAGTTAGTCAGAAGGCTGAAATCTGAGATCACTGTTCAAAGCTAGCCCAAGCAGGAAAGTCTGTGAAACTCTTATCTCCAATTAACTACAAAAAGCTGAAAGCAGAGTTGTGGCTCAAATAGTAGAGTGCTAGCCTTGAGCAGAAATGCTCAGGGACAGTGCCCGACCCTGGGTTCAAACCCCAGAACTAGCAAACACACACACACATACACAAAAGTATATAATCAAAATAGCTGTACTTATGCTCTATGGTCTATTATTCTAAAATAATTTGTTGTGTGGAGACTGGAGGGATATGGATACACAAAACATATTCCTCACAGTACAGCCTGCATTACAAAAACAATCGTCTAGCCAGAAGAGAATGTGAAGATGTGGTGGATGTGCTACATGTACATGGCCCAGTAGTTGGAAATAGAGGACTAACATAATAGATCAACAAATTATATGGCTCATGAGCTAAATCTGGTCTCCCTCCCATTTTTGTTTTATGTACAGATAACATTTTATTGGAATATGGCCATGTCCAAATGGTTACATTATTTATTTATGACTGTTTCTACACTACCACAGTACAGATGAATAACAACATAGACTACGTGGTCTAAGTATATTTAATACCTGATACATAGTAAAAAATAATTATTGGTCTCTGGGAAGAACTCTATGGCTATACCTTAAAAACTTGATAATGGTTCAAAAAAGAGAAACTGTGTGTGTGTGTGTGTGTGTGTGTGTGTGTGTGTGTGTGTGTGTGTGTGTGTGTGTATGTGTATGAATGTATGTATGAGAGAGAGAGACTGACATAGAGACAGAGAGAAATAGGTAAAGAGAGACAGATTAGAGCATTGGTTATGTGACTGGGGGGGGGGGGGGCGGGTTGTCCTGGAGTTTGAACTCAGAGCCTCATACTTGTTAGGCATGTGCTCTACCAGTTGAGTCATGCTTTCAATCCCTTTTGTTTTAGTTGTTTTTTTTAGGTAAAGTTCTATGTTTTGCTTAGTGCATAGCTGGGGTTATAGATATGCTCCACCTTGCCCAGTTTATTGATTGATATTGGAATATCACTTTTGCCCAAGCTGGTCTCAAAATACAATCCTCCTCATCACTGCTTCTCTGCTGCTTTTCTTAAGTAAATACATCTCAAATTGTTGCAGACCTTGTGCTTTTCAGAGATATGAAATAAGTGGTTCAGAAGGTAGGAAAGTAGTAGAGAATATGAACAACACCCCAAAATATAGCAAAAACATCCATACAACTAACAAATCTCTAGCTAGAATGATCAAGAAAAATAGAAAAATTTCAAATTACTAAAACCTGGGGAAAATCCTATATAAATTTAGAAAATTTTAAACAAATAGTATGAACAACTATATATGAACAAATCAGACTGCATAAATGAAATGGGTGAATTTTTAGAAAAATACAAACCACTGACACCAACTCAAGAAAAATGTAAAATCTTAATGGATTTATAAAGAAAAAATTGGTAATTAATAATTCCCCATAGAAGAAAATTCAGCCCAGGTGGCTTCACTACTGAATTCTACCAAGCATTAAAAAAAAAAAGAATACAAATCACAAATAAACTCTTCCTCAGAAGATAAGATAATATTTTGAAAGTCCATCTTTGAAGCCAGTATTATTTTGATAACAAAACAAAAATACTATAAGAATAGAAAACTACAAACCAGGGCTGGGAAGGTGGCTCAGTGGTACAGTGCTTGCCTTGCATGCATGAGGCCCTGGGTTTGATTCCTCAGCACCACATAAGCAAAAAGAAAAAAGCCAGCCTTCAGCTGAAGAGCTGAGGGATAGCGCCCAGGCCCTGAGTTCAGGCCCCACAACCGGACCCCCCCCCAAAAAAAAAGAAAAAGAAAAGAAAACTACAAACCAATAGCCCAGCCATATGTTTAAATGTTTATATACTTTGATGAAGTCGAATTTATTATAAGAATGCAAAGTCACTGCCTGAACAACTGAGTCTGTACATGCAAAATGATTATTTGGGATCTGTTCTTCAACTATATGCCAACATTAACTAAAGATAGGCCATAGACCTAAATGTAAGACCCAACACTATAAAACTTTGAGATACTGGATTTTACAATCGATTTTCAGTTGTGATAGTAAAACCACAAACAACCAAAGTGGGTGAAAAGTAAATTTGATTTCAGGAAAATCTGAGACTTTTGTACCTCAAAGGACACTGTTAAAAAATGAAACTAATGTTAAAAAATCATATAATTTTAAATAATTGCCAAAATATTTGAGTAGGCATTTCTCCAAAGAAGTACAAATAGCCAACAAGCACATGCAAGATATTCAATAGCATTAGTTACTAGAGAAATGAAAGTAAAAAGTACAATAAGAGATTACCCTACATGAACTCTGATGGCTTTTATAAAAAATGACCAGGGCTGGTGGCATTGCTTAGGTGGTAGAGCATCTGCCTAAAGAGCACAAGTCCATGAATTGAAAGCCCAGTACCACCAAAACCAACCAAGCAATCAAACAAACAACAACATCCATAAAAGATGTATTGGCAAGGTTCTGAGAAAGTGGAGCTCCCCATTATGAGATTATAGAATGGGATGGAAAATTTGGACATGGTTTTCATATATGTTGCCAGTCTTGGGGCTTGAACTCGGGGCTTGGGCACTGTCCCTGAGTTGTTTTTCTCAAGGCTAGCACTCTATCACTTGAGCCACAGTTCCACTTCTGGGTTTTGGGTGGTGAACTGGACATAAGCATCTCATGGAATTTCCTGACTGGGCTGGCTTTGGACTGTCATCCTCAGATCTCAGCTTTGGAAAACAGTTGTTTAATTTTCTCAAAATCTTCAACATAGAGCTAATATAGGACTCAGAAATTCTACTTCTAGGTTACATGTTCAAAGGAAATGGAGGCATATGTCCACACAACAACTTTCACATGAATATTCATAGTAACACCAACAGTAAAAAAAAGGGAAATGATTGGGTGGGGGGTTGGGGGGAGGCTGGGAAGGGATGTGAAGGGTAAACAAAGGAGGAGGCTGCAATGCTTGATAAGAAATGTACTCATTATCTTGACCATGTAATTGTAACCCCTCTGTACAGTATGTTCACAAAAAATAAAAATAAAAGTAAAAATTAAAAAAGGGAAATGACTCAATATCTATCAACTGATGGTAATCAATTTCATTGAAAAGCATCCAGCTATAAAAATATTGAATTCATACAAGGCTTGACAAAATTATGCTAAGTAAAAGAAGCCAGTCACCAAGGATCACATGCATGATTTTTCTTATATTTAATACTTAGAAGTATAGAGTCAAAAAGCAAAGCACAATGGTGAGTGACTGCTAATGTATACATGGTTTCGTTTTCAAGTGATAAAAAGTTATAAAATTAGATAGTCATGATGGTTGAATATGTCTATAAATATACTAAAACCAAGTGGAAGAGTGAACCATATAATTTAAAGGGTAAATTTCACAACATGCAAATTATACCTCACACAAATGCTATTAAAATATCTGATAATATCTCCAAATTCCTCATTTCAGTGAATGGCCAAATGATTTATCCATTTATGCATGCAAGTATCCTTTCTTAACAGATCTTGTCCCTATGATTTTTGTCAATTTATCACTTTATTCCTACCAATTTCTTCTCCATATATCACCAGACATCCTTAGTTTATCTATCAGTACCTCCCCATCCTCCATTATCTCTTGCTTTAAGTATTCACTAGCCAATTAATTAAGATATCATGACTCATTTTGCTTTCCATATACTTTTCAAACTGATCAACACAATTTATTGAGAAGAAAATCTTTTCCCTATCAAAATAAAAATCCAATTGTACTGTGAAGACAAAACTCAGCTTGAGATTCAAAATTTTTTCTGACGGGCAATTTTAACTGGAATCAAAGAGTTACAGTAAATTTGTGTATATAGTCCTTTATTGCCTAGGACTGGTAATGAGTCCTCTTGTCTGGAAAGAGAATGGAAAATCTTAAAAAGGTAATTGTTATTAAACTCATTCCACACCTGAATAGTTATGAGCAACATTTCTTGCTAACAGTTACATTCAAGGTCTCCCCCAAGCTGAAAATATATGCTTGTAATCCTAGTTACTCGGCAAGAGAAAAATGGTAGGATTTTGGTTCAGGGATAATCGGGGCAAAAAAAAATTGGTAGAGCTCATCTCAGCAAATAGTTGGGTATGGTGATTCATACTTGTCATCTAAGCTATAGGGGAAACATAAGTAGGAGGATCACAGTTGGAGGATAGCACAGACACAAATATATAATCCTATTCAAAAATAAGTAAGACAAAAAGGGCTGAGGACATGTCTTAAGTGGTAGAACATCTGCCTAGTATGTGCACAGCCCTGATTTCAGGTTCTAATATGGTAAATATAAAAGATCTCAGGATTGGAGCATGGCTCAAGTGATAGAAAGCCAGACAATGAGCAAATGAGTCAGATATCAAGTTTGAGCCCTGGTCTCAGACAAATAAATAAATACCTCCCCCAAAACTGATACAAATTACATCTACTCCTAATATTAAAAAAAGTTATATCTACTTCTAAACAGCGAAGTATTTGTTATGCTGAAGATGACCTTCCAAAGAGATGAGTGTTGACAAGCCATTGAATAGAAAGTGCTTGGATGACCTTGGGTTATTGGGATGTAGGTCAACTGTTAGGGCTGTTTTTCCTCCTCAGTTCAAGATTGCAAAAACAAATAGAATTGATTTTTCCTTTATGTATGGTTTTAGAGGGTTTTTTCCTGAACTAACATCAGATTCCTTACAATAAACTCCTTCTGTATCATGGATCACATAAGTCAATTGTTTCTTATGTCTGATCTCTGGTTCTCATGAGACCCTGAAAGACACAAATGGTCTTCTCTCCATTCTCCTATGCTCACCAGTATTGTCCCCCACAACCAGTCATGACTAAATCCTTCTTCCTGTATTTGCTTACATCCTTAAAAATATATTCTCATTATATACACAAAGTTTTTGAGCAAGTCTACTCTTCTTGACATCAACTGTCCTGTTGAATTCTCCTAACTCAATTCTTCATCACTTCCTTCTTTGCTTTTAATGCTTGACACAGTTACCATCAACTTATCCTGTTGATTCAAGCCTCTGGGCTTTTAATTGTAATACTCTCCTTGCCTTCACTCATTGCCCCAACCTTCATTTCTCTTCTGGAGGTGAAATCAAAACCTTCAAGGACCTATTAATCATTTGCAAGCTTTCCTATGATTCAGGTGGCTAAATATACATACTTCTATAACATACTTCTATACGTACTTCTATAACCACAAATGCTACATGATATCAGAGATCTGTTATTTATATTCTGTGCTCAGTTCATTTATATTTTTCTTATTATTATTATCTTTAAGTAGTCATACAAAGGAGTTGCCATTTAATAAAGGAGTTTTTTCATGTAATTTCCACCTCTTGTTTTCTCTGATCCTCCAGAATTGAGCACAATGTCTGGAACATTGTGATGGTTCACTCCATGGATGTTGAATGTACCTGGACCTCAGTCATTCAAGAAAAAGATTAAATTGCTCAGAAGTCCTTGCAACTGGGACTGGCAATCAAGTAGGTTGTGTATTACACAGATCACTGAGGCTGTCAGCATTGGCTTGGGATCCATGTTGGCCCTGGCAACCACTAATTCAAGAGGCATAGAGTGGAGTTAAAAGTCAAAAGTTTGTCCAGTAGAAGGTTTGGTGCAAAGCGTTGTATAAAAGTTTATACACAGGCACTCAACTCACAGACTCAAAGCTTTCTTTGTCATGTGCTTCTTTCTAAAATTGAATAAATAATTTTTACAAGGCAACTGAATGTCTTGCATCTCATGTTTTTCTTAAGCCACCAGAACACTGTATGACACATCTTCCAAATAACTGTGGTGTTCTGAGGAAGTACTTTAAAAAACCCAGCCTAGCCAACAAGAGCAATCAGGGATCTGGTTGTTTGTGAGTATTAAAACAAGTTAAAATTGCAGTGGTCAGTGAGTGTAGAATCATACCACACTAGCTCATTGGCCCTTTTAAAATACAGATATGTATCTCATGCACTGCATTGGAGAAATCTTTGATACAAGATCCCATTAAAACTTTGAAAACTTCAGCAACAATTTATAAAACATCATCCCAAATAACGCAGTTAGAACTAATTGTGCTTAACAACAACAACAAAATCTTTGTGGACATCATAGCTCAATTATTATTCTCATTGTTGTTGGTAGCTTACAATAATTAAGTCATTACCTAACAGAGCATCTGGGAGTTAAAAAGGAGCAAAAATTTTTGGCTGGCTTTCTCTGTTTGTATCTCTGTTGTGTATGTTTCATGGCTTTCTCTGCTCTGCTATGTGTCCCAGAGGCTCTTTGCATGACATTACCCACATTTCCTTTCTAGTTGACTTCTGTTTGAGCTATGCTTATGAAAAGTTTCATGGGGGAATCAAAGAGATGTTGGAGATTTTGAATATTTCCCCCTCACTTTTGGGGCATATCAATGCAAATTTTTCACATGGCTGTGTTCCCACCATGCTATAGCTGCTATTGGGAAGTTTCTAGCTCTGTATTCTATGACTCTAGTAATTTGGCTTTCTATCCTTACTTCTTCAGGCCTAAGAGCAATGATGGTTTTCCTCCAACACCAATCTCTGCATGCTTTGTTGGGTTTTATTAATCAATACCTTGGTAATTAGTCCTTTAATTAATGTCTTTTATTTGATTTGTTTTATTGAATAGTATTGCCTGTCATAATCCTGACTGACATGAGATGAATTTAGTGTATTTATAGTCTATTTCGTATCATAATCTTAATATAATCTCCTATTTCTTATGGCAAGCATTGAATTAAAGTAGAAAAATAGCAAAACCATTTGTTGTGACTCATTAACAGTTTTATAATTCACAAAGGAGTTACCAATGAAGCTTAAGAATACAAAATACCACTGTGAAGCCATTTTAAAAACTCACTCACTAGGAAGTGGTGCTGTGGCTCAAGTGGTAGAGCGCCCGCCTTGAGCGAGGGACAGCGCCCAGGCCCAGAGTTCAAGCCCCATGACCGACAAAAAAAAAAAAACTCACTCACTAGAGAGATCCATGAGTACAGTGGGAAAACTTGTCAAAGTTTGAAATCAAGGGATGCATTCAAAAGAAGAAAATCTAACATTAACAAGATACAAAGCAAATAAATGGCAGTCTTTACCTAAAGCATGTACTTTGATTAGACTGCAATGACTATTTGTTTCTTCCTACACTGTTATTTATCTAACAAAATTCAAATAACTGCTTCTTTAAGGCTACCAGAAGATTAAGTATTATAGTGAGCCCAATCACATTGGGTCTAAGAAAAGTGGGTAAGAAGATAGATTCAGGAAAGGGAGCCTTGGGAAAACCAAAGAAAAGACAAAAAGCAAAAAAAAAAAAAAAAAAAAAAAAGGAAGAAAACTTGGATTACTGGTAGTGTCCAAGACAGTTGAAAACTAAGAAGAAATGTATCAAAAATATAGTCAGAGTTTGGAAAAGGTCCAGACTAAAGAAAAAAATCTGAGTAATAGATACTAGTCAAGGCATATGAAAGACAACTTTAAGAAAGCACTGTACATCAGATCCTTGCTTTATTCCATCAGATTTTATACCTAAATGTTCCGTAACATACATATGATGAGGTTATATCACAAGATAAAAATACCATAGTTTGAAAATGTATTCAATTTACTAATTGAAGGTAAATTCTAACCTTCCAAGTATTATAGCTGAGCCATACAGTATATTGTAGACTATTGTAGTTCACCCCCATGATTACCTGGCTGAACTATTCTGAAGACTATAATACTAGTTATCTCTTGTGCAGGAAAATATCAAAATTAGACATTTCAAAGGTGTTTAATTAGAGATAAGAATCTCACAAACTTTCCTGTCCATGCTGTCTTCCAACCATGATCCTCAGATCTCAGCCTCCTAAATAGCTAACATTACAGGAATAAACCATGGGTACCTGGCTGAAAGAGATATTTTAATACCTTGAAAGATCAATACAGGTTGACTCATTCAATAAATAATATTTCAGAATTTTTGTTTATTTTGAGCTTATTTGGACCAGGGTTTATAATTTGGGGTAGATACAGATACAAATTGTTTTGTAACAACATCTTTTAAAAAGTATGAGTAGTCGCTTAAAATTGAAGAACTAGTATTTTTAAAAATACAAACTACTCAATATTTATGCTTTTAGCCAAAATAAAGTGCCAGATTAATTTCCCACTCAAAATAAACAACTAATGAGTAAAATACATAAATGAATATTTTCTCTCTCACACACACACACACACACACACACACACACACACACACACACACAATTATAGAGACCAAGGTCTGTCATCCACATGCTGAAGACCCAAGAAGTACATTGATAAACAGATATAATTCATTCTGTGTCTAAAGACCTGAGAATTTAGCCAAAAGGGACAGTAGTGTGAGTCCCAAATAAAGTTTGAGGACTTGAGAACTAGGAGTATTGATGTCTGAGAATAAAAAAAAAAATCAATGCTTATGCTCAAACACACAGAGTATATTTACCCTTCCTTACCTTTTTGTTCAATGTGTGATCTAAATAGATTGGATGTTGCCCACCCACATTGATAAAAGAGAACTTTTTTTTACTTAGCTTACTGAATCAAGTACTATAGAATCAGAAGTATACTCACAAACACACCAGGAAATAATTTTTTATCAGCTATTTGAGCATTCATTAACCTACTTCAAGCCTGCACATCTAATTGACCATCATAGAGAGCCCTATGATAGCCCAAGTTTAGCGCTTTCAAAGGGTTCCAGACCTTAGGGCCAGAGAATTTAAGTAGAACCTAGCAGACTACTTATGTTAAGGACACAGATCTGAGAATCTAGCAATATGAAAGCAGCCATTGTTCACATGATGGAGTACCAGAGAGAAGAGTGATGCACACAGAGAAAAACATGAAGATCTGAGAAGGTTCCTTTCAGGTATTTAGCTTGGTACTGATTAGTAAATATACAAAAGGAAACTGCCTAACTCTGGGAAAGAAATCAGCCAAAAAAATTACAAGTCTTACCACAAACAAACACCAAGCAGCACACACTAATTAGCATGATTCGGCCATCCCACAATGTATACATATTTAAAATGGCATGTTTTCTATTATGCATATACACAAGTGTCATTTGTCAATAAAATGAGGAGAAGGAGAAGGAGGAGGAAGAAAAGGAGACAAGAATTATAAGGAACAAAACCTGGTTTCCACACAAGGCTGGGAAATTTGCTCCTACCAATCAGACTCAAAACTTCACAATTCACATAGAGAACTGAGTATTGTGCCTCAGCAGTGGGAAATGATTGGCTTTAGTTGTATTTAACTCTAGTCTTGCCTAAAAAGGCTCAAAAGCAAGACTTGAAAGGATTAAACTATTTTAAATTAATTTTATTGGATCCTAGAAAACACATCTCAATGATATTTATAAGAATAAAAAGTAAGAGAAGGGGTGGGTGAGAAGGTTGAAAGGGGTGACATTGGCAAAGATGCTCCATATTCATAAGCTGCTTTGGTGAATGGCAATTCCTTTGTACAACTACTTTAAGATAATAGAAATATTTTTTTAAAAACCAGTTATATCAAGCATATAAAAACACACATTGAGGCTGGGAAAATAGCTCAATGGTAGAGTGCTTGCCTTGCATGCATTAAGCTCTGGTTCGATTCCTCAGCACTACATAAAACAGAAAAAGCCAGAAGTGGCACTGTGGTTCAAGTGGTAAAGTGCTAGCCTTGAGCTGAAGAGCTGAGGGACAGCACCCAGGCCCAGAGTTCAAGCTCCACGACGGACCAAACTAAACACACACACACACACACACACACACACACACACACACACACACACACACACACACACACACACACATTTAACAATCATTAGATATATTTTGTTGTTATAAAATTTTTGAAATAATTTTAAAATTATGCTTTATTTATTTTGTGGATAAAATATCCTGTGTGTTCTTATGATTTAATTCTAATCATATGCAAATACTTACAACCTGAATATCAGCCAACTGGTTACCATATTGTAATATCATTAAGTTGTGTAAAGATGTACTCATACATTTATTACTTTTAATTTTACAGCTTATTTTCATGTTTGGGAAAAAAGTTATAACAATATTCCATATCTTCAAAATGGTTGACATAGAAGATATGAAATTTCCTACAGGTATGATGGAAAGTACATGAATAGGAATAAATCTCATCAAAGAGGCTGATGAACTTGAACTTTGTGTTACAGTAGGAATCACACAAAAGTAAATAGATATATTAGGGGAGAAAATGAACTCAGTATCATTAATAAGTGGAACAACTTAAAACAGCTTTTCATATCTATGCAGTTGAGGCCTAATGAAGGGGAAGGGGTGCAGAAAAAAATGTTCAAAGAAACAAACAAAACTTTTAGAAATTTTATGAAAATGTTATACTTTTAGATCTAAGAACTTCAACTAACTCTAATACCATGATTGTAAATACAACTATATTAAAATATTTTATAATAAATTTTTATTGAAACCAGTGATAAAGGAGAATCTTAAGTTTCCAGAACAAAAGGATACATTATATATGAAAGAACAAAGATAAAGATAGTAACAAGTTTTGTGTTTAGAAACAATACAAATCAGGAGACAGTAGAATATTTTTATTGCAACAAAAAAAAAGAAAAGAACTGGCAGCTTAAATTCCACAACTAATGAAAACATCATTTAAAAATGTGAAACAAAGGCAGTTTTTAGACATGCAAAGGCCAAAAAAAAAATCACCATGAGACTGATTTATAAGAATAATGTAGGAAGTCCTTAAAGCAAAAAAGAAATGATGCTGGGGAAAATATGGAGCTACACAAGAGATAAAAAAACAGAGATATGCTGACTACTTGAGTAAATACATATCATTTAAATTTATATTTCTTTAAAAAAATCATTAAGGTCTCTTAAAAGATAATTCAACCAATTAAAAAACCCAAAGGACCAAAGACTTATAAGTAAAATACATGAAAACAATAGCATAAAGGTCAGGAGGAAGGAATGCAAGTATATTTAAGGTCTTTATAATATACATGAAACAGTATAGTATCACAGAGGGGCAGATTATGATAAATTAAAACAAGTGCTATAAACCCAAGACAACTAACATAATAAACAAATATTGAAATAAAATGGAATCACTTTATAAAATCAATTAATTGAAAGGAAGTTAAAAAAACAAGTGAGAAAGCAGCCGGGCGCTGGTGGCTCACGCCTGTAATCCTAGCTACTCAGGAGGCTGAGATCTGAGGATCACGGTTCAAAGCCAGCCCGGGGTGAGACTCCTATCTCCAATAAAACCACCAGAAAACCGGAAGTGGCTTGTAGCTCAAGTGGTAGAGCGCTCGCCTTGAGCTAAAGAGCTGAGGGACAGCGCCCAGACCCAGAGTTCAAGCCCCACGACCGACAAAAAAAAAAAAAAAACAAGTGAGAAAGCAGCAAAGCATAGATAGGACAAATAGAAAATATGGCAGATTTAATCCAAACCTATATTAATAATTATGTGCTACTTACAAGATATGAACACCCTAGTGAAGGTAGAGATTTTTGGATTGAGTGAAAAGGTGAATACCAAGTTACTTTCTATAATGTTGTAAACAGTTTCAAACTGATACAAATTGGCATACCACTCTAACACAAATGAAAAGAAAACAAGTGATTACATTAATACTAGAAAATGGATTTCTACATGAAACACCATGAGTGGGAAAGATCACTTGATAATGGTTAAGAAATGAATGTATCAAGAAGGATTTATCATATTAAACTTATGCAACTAATAATAAAATTCAAAATGCATGAACTAAAAGTTATCAGACTTTTCCTATAGCACTGCATAATAAAATTGCAAAAATATCCCTTCCCAAATAACTGATAGAATGAGTAAAATTTAACATGGAAAAAATATGAACAATTATATCATTTTCACATCACTGATATTTGTGAAACACTCCTTCCATGAGAAGCAAAATATGCATATTTACCAAGGTAGATCATATCCTGGGTTAAAAAACAGCTTTGGAAGTGGTGCTGTGGATCAAGCGGTAGAGCGCTCGCCTTGAGCTGAAGAGCGCAGGGACAACGCCCAAGCCCAGAGTTCAAGCCCCACGACCGACAAAAAACAAAAGACAAAAAACCACAAGATTTATATATATATATATATATATATATATTACATTATTATATAATTATTGCATAATGTAATACATATTATTTATATAATTATATACATTTATATATATATTTATTTATACATTCCCTTCATCAAATGGAAAATGTTTTCTCAGTTTACTGGGAAATTTTTCAGTCAGAAATGGTTGTTGGGAAGACAGCAGAGGAGAAGCTGGGGGCTAAACAAGCTCTCATGTAGAGATCAGTTTTAGTGTTCCAGTGAAAAGTCCAAGCAGCAGAGTCACACGAAGTGTGCCATCATAGTACAGAGAGTTTGGCCAGAGAGGAAAAATTCAGGCAGCTTGGAGAAGGAGACAGATTCCAACACTCACTGGTGTTCGAGGTAGCAGTGGCGGCAGCAGCTGATGCCACGGCGACCATATCAACAGACAGAGCCCAGAACAAAGGCACCAGAAGCAGTGTGTGAGCGGATTCTACTCATTGCCAGCAAGAACTGACAAGGAGCAGAAATGTTCATCCTGCTGACCACAGACAGTCGCAGACCTTGGACTGCCCAGAAACCAGACTGCCTGGAAACCAAAGGAAAGGTGTGAGTACCCCCCAAGACATCCTCACTCCTTCTCATGGAACAGCGGTGGGAACATAGCCCCTCCCACAACCAGCGCAGAACTCCATCTTTGATATTGACAAAGACCCAACCAGAGCAGCTAGCACACAACTCAAGCCTTGGAAGAAGACAATAGGAGCCATTTAATAGGCCAAAGGAACCTGACCTGCAGGGCTCAGAATCACTTTCAGGGAAAGTTGCCTTTCCAAGGCAGAGAACGCTCCGCCCATGGAGGATTGACTTTCTTCACTGGGGAAATAGAGCCAGAAAATGCACCACCCCACTGTGTCACAGGCAGCAAACCCAGATGCTTGAGGGTAAAAGAAAAACAATCGGAAACTCAGTAAACATATATCCCGAGAATGGCTCCAGGCTGCACTCTGTGAGTGTCTCAGGAGCTAGCCCCTCAGGGAAAAGCTACTGGTTGCTGACATGCCTCAACCCTACCCACAACCTAGCCCCATCAAAGCAACTCCAAGCTAGAGGAAACAGCCATCTCCTTCTTTTGTGATACTCAAAGCAGATCTCCCTCCCACTGAACTAAGTTGGGAGGAGGGTC
Organism: Dipodomys merriami; assembly: GCF_024711535.1. NCBI lineage: Eukaryota > Metazoa > Chordata > Mammalia > Rodentia > Heteromyidae > Dipodomys > Dipodomys merriami. Next base: position 88,523,836 of record NW_027204492.1, read on the forward strand.
ATAAAGTCCCTGGTAAGGCAGAGCTTCGTTCTACCTGCTCAAACAAACTGACTTAAGAAACCAATCAAGCCACAGCAAAACCAAACACCATGAGCAAACCAGAGACTCCACTAAGAAACATGTTATGGACACAGGGGAGACACAGGATCCCACACACACATCAAAAAAAAAGATGGAAAACTCTATTTTTCTATCTAATTTATAATATTTTAAACATTGTTTAGATTTTTTCATAATTTTTATTTTAGGGTTTTTTTAATTCTCTTTTTACTCTTTTCCATTTTGGTCCTTTATGGGTTTTTTTGCTTTACTTCATTGATGTACTGTTGATCCCCAGATATATATCTATCTTTGATCATTAGACCTTATAATTTATTTTGTGCACACTTAATTTAGACATCAATTCCTCAATTCACAAACTCTTAGCTTTAACTCCTTTAATTGTAGTATTATTTCTTTTTACTTATATAATTTTAAGTGTTTCATTTTTTATTTTTTATTTTACCTTTTTCCTTTTTCTTTATCTCTCTTCTCTTTCCTTCTATCCTTCTCCTCTCTCTGAATTTAGGTCTTGGTTCTATTCCCTCTCTCCATTTTCCTATCGACACTAGTTTAATCTCATTTTCTCCTGAAAATTCTCCCTAAACCTATTAATTTCTGGTCTGCTGACTCCTTCTTTGATTTTCTCAGTCCATTGATCCCTAGTCGTTTGTTGTTGAAGTAGATTGTATCTGTTCAACTAGATTGTATTTGTATTCATTTGACTGCATCGAACAATGTGAAAATACAAGGCTCTGGTTGGTGGCTCCCTTAAAATAGTGTTCTAGCATGGAATTGATTTTGCTTTCATATCCAAATGGGAGAACAAGACAGAGAAACACAAGATAAAAGACAAGTCCAGGTATCTCAACCCCCATTCATGATAATCAGGCAATAGAGCAGTTAATGATTAATCCAGAGGAGAGTTCCCAAAATGCTTTACAAACATTACCGGTAAACATGCTGAATGAAAAGATTGAAAGCCTGCAAAGGTCTCTGTGTGAGAGTGATAGGAAAATGAGTGAGCACGATGAGGCTAATACAGGAATATCGTAAGCATGATGAAGCTAATCAAAATTAATAGAGAAATTGCATGAGTGGGATGAGCATAGACAAAGATTAATAGAGGCATTCATGGAATCCACAAAGAGAAAGCTGGAGGAATCCATGGAGGCCACAAAGGGAATGCTGAATGAAGCTGAATGAACAGAAGGAAAGGGAGTCCAATGAAACTATAACCAGTCAACTAAGGGATTTAAGAATGAACACTGAAAACCAAATTAAGGAGGTAAACAACTCCAAATAAGATCTAAAAAAAAAAAAAAAAAAAAAAAAAAAAAAAACTCCAACAAAGAATTTAAAGCCATCAAATCTGACCAATTAGAAGGAAAGGAAAAAGACAAAGTAGAAAGTCTTGACTGTAGGTTAGACCATACAGAACATTGAATATCTGGGATTGAAGACAGCCTAGATATTATAGAGAAAGAACATACAAGTATTCAAGACAAATCCAAACAATATAATAGATCTATTCAACATTTAGAAAACACTAGCAGAAAGCCAAATTTGAGCCTAATGGGTGTAAAGGAGGGCCTAGAGACAAAAGTAAAAGGTCGAGGAAATTTATTTAACAGGATCCCAGCAGAGAATTTCCCAAACATGCAAAAATATTGTCCCATTCAGATACAAGAAGCTTTTAAAACCACAAATAGACCAGACCAGAACAGGACATCCCACCATCACATTGTAATCCACACAGGATCAATTCAGACCAAGGAAAGGATCCTTAAAACTGTCGGGAGAAAAAAAAAATCAATCACCTATAAAGGGAAACCAATTAGAATAACTTCAAAGATCTTAACAGAGAAAATGAAAGCCAGAAGAATCTGGAATGATGTATGCCAGGCCCTAAAGACAAACAACTATTAACCAAGAATACTGTACCCAGCTAAACTCTCCTTCATAACTGAAGGTCAAATAAAAACCTTCCATAACAAAGAAAAACTGAAACAATATATCTCCACCAAACCATCCTTACAAAAGATACTTAAAGATATCCTACACATAGAAAATCAACAAGAGCACGATTAAGACCAAGAAACAGCCCCCGCAAAGAGAATCCAAGAACCATTGAAAGAACCCAGTTGGCATAGCCCCCAAGAAGGTAGATAACATGGAAAGAATTACCAAACACCTCTCAGTCCTAACTTTCAATATTAATGGAATTACCTCTCCAATGAAGCGACATGGATTCTCTAGTTGGATCAAAAAGCAAGATCCTTCTATCTGCTGCCTTCAAGAGTCACACCTTGCCCACAAAAACAAACACTCTGAAAGTGAAAGGCTGGAATTAAATCCACCAAGCAAATGGCCCCCATTTAACAGGTGAGTGTTGCAATACTAATATCAGATAAAATACACTTCAAATTAAAATTAACAAGAAGAGGTAAAGAGGGTCATTACATACTAATTAAGGATCTCTCCTTCAGGAGAATGTTACAATTCTAAATGTTTATTCACGAAATAACAGAGCACCCAAATTTATCCAAGAAACACTACTTTCCCTCAAATCTCACATAGATCCAAAGACATTAAATGTTGGTGACTTTAACACACCATTATTCCCACTAGATAGATCAGCCCAGCAAAAAATCAAGAGAGAAACCTCATAACTAAACTACTACATAGATCAACTAGACTTAACAGACATCCACCAAATATTTCACCCAGCAGCATCAGAATACATGTTCCTCTCAGAAGTAAACGGAACATTCTCCAAAATAGAACACATTTTGGGTTACAAATCAAATTTTTCCAAATTCAGAAACATTAAAATTATGCACTGAATTCTCTCAGACCACAAGGGAATAAAATGAAAATTCAGCACCAAGGAAAATCCTGTAACACATGGAGTCTGTACAACACACTGTTGAACCCACAGTGGGTCATGGAAGAGATTAGAAAGGAAATTCAAATGTTCATGATAATTAACAAAAATGAACACACAAATTACCAGCTCCTCTGGAACACAGCAAAGGCAGTACTCAGAGGCAAGTTTATAGCTTTGAGTTTCTACATCAACAAATTGGAGAGATCTGACACCAACAATTTAAGGAGATATCTGAAGCTCCTTGAAAAATGGCAGCAAGTTAAATACCAATCCATTAAACAGAAGCATATAATTAAAACTAAATCAGAATTAAATGAATTAGACTCCAGAAAACATAGAAAGGATCAACAAAACAAAGAGTTGATTCTTCAAAAAAGATAAAATTGACAGACTCAGCAAATCTTAACCTAAAAAGAAGAGAACACACTCAAATAAACAAACTCAGAGATGAGAATGGAAACATCACCACAGAAGCAACAAATAGTCAAAATATTATAAGGGAATACTTTCCAAACGTTATGCTAATAAGCTTGAGAATCTGGAAGCAACGGACGAATTTCTAGCAAATATTGACATACTCAAAAGATGATTTAAACCAACTTAACAGACCCATATCAAGCATCAAAATAGAAATAGCAATAAGAGACCTCCCACCCAAGAAAAGCCCAGGACTGGATGGATTTACCGCTGAATTCTACAAGGCCTTCAAAGCAGAACTCACACCAATACTCCTCCAACTCTTCAATGAAATTGAAAGAGGAAGGTCACCACCAAACTCTTTCTATGAAGCTATCATAACCCTCAGCCCAAAACCAGGCAGGGACTCATCAAAGAAAGAGAACTATAGACCAATTTCTTTGATGAACATTGATGCAAAATTCTCAACAAAATTTTGGCCAATAAACTTCAACAACTCACCAAAAATTCATGTACCATGATCAAACAGGATTCATTTCAGGGATGCAAAGCTGGTTCAATATACACAAATCAATTAATATAATTCATCACATCAACAAGAGTGAAGATAAGAACCACATGCTTATCTCAATAGATGCAGAAAAAGCATTTGACAAGATCCAACACCACTTTATGATGAAAGCTCTGGAAAAACTAGAAATCCATGGAACATACTTCAATACAATTAAGGCTAGGTATGACAAAACCGCTGCCAGCATTATACTTAATGGCGAAAAGCTAAAGCCATTTCCTCTAAATTCAGGAATGAGACAAAGATGTCCACTCTCTCCACTTCTCTTCAACTTAGTATTAGAATACATAGAACAATAAGACAAGATGCAAGCATAATTGGGACCCAAATAAGGAAAGATGAAGTAAAACTCTCCCTCTCTGAATATAACATGATCTTGTATTTAAAGAACCCATGACTCCACTCCCAAGTTATTCGAGGTGATCTGAAACTTTGGCAGAGTAGCAGGGTATAAAACTAATCCTCAAAAGTAAATGACTTTTCTGTATGTCAATAATGGGAAGAGCAGAGCTGAAATCAGGAAAGCAACTCCTTCTGTAATAGCCCCACAAAATATACCTAGAAATTAACATAACTGAAGAAGTGGAGGGCCTCTATGATGAAAACTTTAAAAACCTGATAAAGGAAATTAAAGAAGAACTAAGGGAGTGGAAAAACCTCCCATGCTCCTGGATTGGGAGGACTAACATCGTGAAAATGGCAATACTGCCAAAGGTTATCTACAAATTCAATGCGATGCCAATCAATATCCCGACATCATTCTTCAATGAAATAGAAGAAGTAACCCAAAAATTCATATGGAACAATAAATTATCTCCAATAGCAAAAACAATCCTTATCAGAAAGAACAGTGCTGGAAAAATATCAATATCAAATTTTAAACTCTACTACAAATCCTTAGTATTCAAAACAGCTTGGTACTGGCACAAGAATAGACCTGAGGACCAATGAAAGAGAACTAAAGACACAGAAATGAACCCATAGACCTATAGCCACCTAATCTTCCATAAGGGTGCTAAAAATGTACAATGGAAGAAAAACAGCCTCTTCAGTAAATGGTGCTGGCAAAATTAGTTAAATACCTGTAGAAAACTAAAGCTAAATCCTTATATATCACCCTGAACCAGAATCAACTTCAAATGGATCAGAGACTTCGAAGTCAAATCAGACACCCTGAAAACATGCCTCCAGAACTAAAAAATTTAAACCCCCCAACAACAGATCCTCAAAGAAACAACTGCCTGATAAATAAGTGGGCTAAATACTTAAAGAGAAACTGCTCTGAAGAGAAAATAAGAATGGCCAAGAAACACATGAAGAAATGTTCAACTTCTCTAGCCATAAAAGAAATGCAAATCAAAACAACATTGAGATTCCACCTCATCCCAGTTAGAATGGCTATAATCAAGAAATCTAATAACAACAAATGCTGGAGGAGATGTGGCCAAAAGGGAACTCTACTGCATTGTTGGTGGGAGTGTAAACTTGTTCAATCAATTTGGAAAGCAATATAGAGGTTCCTCAAAAGACTACACAAAGAACTCCCCTATGACCCTGCAGTGCTACTTCTGGGTATTTACATAAATGATCACAAACAAGACCATACTAAAGGTACCAGAGTAACTATGTTTATCACAGAATTAGTCACCATAGCTAAAATATGGAACCAACCCAGATGCCCCTCAGTAGATGAATGGATCAAGAAAATGTGATACACATACACACACACATATTTATACACACACACACACACACACACACACACACACACACACACACACAATGGAATTCTATGCCTCCATCAGAAAGAATGACACCTCCCCCATTTGTTAGGAAATGGAAAGACTTGGAAAAAAATTGTATCAAATGAAGTAAGCCAGACCCAAAGAACCATAGGTCCCATGGTTGTCCTTATTTGCAATAACTAGTATATGTCTAGTACAAGCAGAAAAGATCAAAAGCTATGTACACATGATCATATAATATGATGCTAAGCAAAATGGACCCTAAGATAGGGACACAAGGGGTTTTATCTCCGTTGCTGTTTTTTTAATGTACTTATAATGTACTATGTGATTTTTTTTGTTTCTTTTGAATGTTCTTCCCCCATGGTATAACCCTTGTGGTCACTGTATTTGATTCCAGTGCCCTGTATCTTGCATGCATATTTTCTAATTTGTGGAGGGGAAAAGATAGAACAAAATGCTGAAATAAGGTTGACCCATTGTAACAATAAGATATACAAGACACTATGTTGAAAACGAACTTTACAACTTCAGGGGGTGGGAGGGAGGAGCTGGGGAGATGAAGAGGGAAAGGATGGTAGGGAAAAAACAAAGGAGGAGTAACAATGCTCAATAGGAAATGTGCTCGTTACCTTTCTCATGCAACTGTAACCCCTCAGTATCTTTACAATAAAAAATACATATTAAAAAGCTTGCCAAGTATTATGTAATTTACTTATTCCTTGAGAGTCTTCAAGGATTTGCATACTAATGATGTTAATACATTTTAGCATAAAATGGTTGGGCTAAGCAGCTTTGTTTAATTCAGTTTCCCAAGTCTATTTGAATATTTTTAAAAATTGGAAGACATTTTAAAAAATTAGAGCTATAACCAAATCTGTTCTGAAGAAGAATTTAGAGGAACAATCAAGAAATAACTCTGGAAAAATTTTTATTTGGCATTTTAACAGAACTGGAAAGGCAGAGGAGGCAATAATAGTGAGGAAATAACTGTTCATTGAATTTGCAGATGATCCTATTAGGAAGTGTTTTGCAATGAAAATGCACAATCATCTTTCAATGCAAAACACAACTATTTGGTTGAATTTTTTAACAATAGTTAATCAACCCAGAAAAGAAGCATTTGTGGAACCAGTACCTGTTAAACTAGTTCTACATACCTTGTATGTATCTCCAGACCCCTCTGTGGATACTTCGTCTTAAGAGACTGACTTTAAAGACTATATCAATGTTCTTCCTATGATCTGACTTCCAACTGGGTTAGTCCAATGGGAAATACCAACAGTTCAGAAGGTGACCTCAGTTAGCTCCTCCCCCAGCTTTCCCACTGCTTATTTGTTATGGCTGGCTACATTCTCCTATTGAAGGTCATTAACCTTGCCACAAATCCCTCTCCATATACCCTTTTCTCTGAGGCCAGGTTCTGGTATGGACACCTTCTTTTTGTCCTCTAAAGCCTATTTGGTGATAACAACACCCCACTGTAGATTGCTCCTGTTAGTTGTACCCATATGTGAGATCCTTAAACTGATCTCATCTTAGTAAGGGTCTTTTTTTAAATTAAAATATCCTTTAATTCCTTCCATTTGAATATTTCACTATAATTTTTGACACAAACTCTAATCAATACATTCTTGCAAATTGAAAGAAATTGTCCGTACCTTCATTTAAAGAAGGTCATGCTGTAAAGTTATCATAGAAAAATGTATATTCGCACATGCTACATCACTGTACAAGGACAGAGATGCTATGGAGAAATGCCGTTTTTCCTTATAAAATTTTTGTTTCATTTCAGAATAATGGATTTATTACAATGCATGTATTACACTGAAAATGTAGAATTTGATAAGTTTTGGCATAGCTGACACCAGCTAGATAATTACCTCAAGATCTCAGTTTACCAGGAAGTCTCCAGGTGATATCAGCAAAGATATACAAGCTCCTTGAAAAGCTCAAGTCTCTGTGTGACCATTCTCATACTTGGAATATAAGGCAGTAAAGTACATGGAGAACATGACTCCCACTCTTACAGCATAAACTTTAGTGTGCCCCATCATGCCTATCCCACTCATTCCTTTCTGTGGCATGATGAGACAGTGGATGACTGGTTATTTTGACTTGCATGATACAGCCTACACCATGTTGACTCTGGCCTGTTTTCCGAAATCCTTCACTCAATAAATTCTGTGTGTTGTGTATCTATTTGTAGAGTACAGATCGTATTTTCTGTGAAAGGCAGTTTGGAGATTCCTCAAAAAATCTAAACATAGAATTACCTCATGATCCAGTGATACCACTCTTGGGCATTTATCCAAAAGTTTAGGAGAAAATTATATATATAATTTATTTTATATATGGAATGGAATTTTATTCATCTATAAGGAAGAACAATATTGTCATTTTCAGGGAAAGGGAAAAAAGAAAAAGAAAGGGACTTGGAAAAATATTAAGTGAAGCAAATCAGGCTTAGAGACAAAAGATTAATGCATTCATGTTTTCTCTCATATATGGATTTAGATCAAAGTTATAAATATATATGTAAACTAAATGGGATTACATGAAACTACAGAGCTTCTGCATAGCAAAAGACATAGCTAGAAAGATCAATAGAAAGCCCATGGATTGGGAGCAGAGCTTCATTAGCCATATAACAGACAAGGGTCTCACATATAAAATACACTTAGAACTCAAAACATTAAATCCCCCAACAACAGATCCTCAAAGAAACAACTTCCCTATTCATAAGTGGGCTAAAGACTTAAAGAGAGACTTCTCTGAAGAGGAAATAAGAATGGCCAATAGACACATGAAGAAATGCTCAACTTCTCTAGCCATAAAAGAAATGCAAATCAAAACAACATGGAGATTCCACCTCACCCCAGTTAGAATGGCTATAGTCAAAAAATCTAATAACAACAAATACTTGAGGGGATGAGGCCAGAAGGGAACCCTACTGCATTGTGGGTGGGAGTGTAAACTTGTTCAACCGCTTTGGAAAGCAATATGGAGGTTCCTCAAAAGACAACTCATAGAGCTCCCCTATGACTCAGCAATCCCACTTCTAGGCATTTACAGAGATGTTCACAAGCAAGGCCATACTAAAGCTACTAGCACAACTATGCTTATTGCAGCATTATTCACCATAGCTAAGATATGGACCAATGCAGATGCCCCTCAGTAGATGAATGGAGCAAGAAAATGTGATATTATATATATATATATATGTATGTATATATATACATATATACATATAATACATACATATCTATATAATATACATATGTATATATATACACACACAGATATATATATATAGGAATTCTATGCTTCCATCAGAAAGAATGACACCTCCTCATTTGTTAGGAAATGCAAAGACTTGGGGAAAAAATCATATTAAAGGAAGTAAGCAAGGCCCAAAGAAACATAGTTCCCATGGTTTTCCTTATTTGAAATAACAAGTATACATCTAGGATAATCTTACCAGACAGGCAGAAAAGGTTAAAAGCTATATACATATGACCATATAAGATGATGCTAAGCAAAATGAACCCCAAGATATGGACACAGGAGGTTTTTTCTTTGTCGCTATTTTTTTAATGTACTATGTCATTTTTTGTTTGTTTTGTATGTTCTTCCCCCATGGAATAACCCCTGTTGTCACTGTATTTGATTCCAGTATCCTGCATCTTGCATATACATTTTTCTAATTTGGGGAGGAGAAAGGATATAACAAAATGCTGAAAAAAGGATACAGGTTGATCCATTGTAACAATGAAATGTACAAGACACTATGTTGAAAATGAACTTTACAACTTCTGAGGGGAGGGAGGAGTTGGGGAGATGTGGGGGAAAGGGATGGTAGGGGAAAAACAAAGGAGGAGTAACAATTCTCAATAGGAAATGTATTCATTATCTTACTTATGTATCTGTACCCCTCTGTACAGTATCTTTACAATAAAAATATAATATATATGTAAACATATACAGGATCATAAGAATATATACACAAACATATTAACTAAAGTACGGTATATGCAGAGGAGGATTTTAATGGTTTAACTCCTTTGAACAACTTACAGTCTGGCAGAATGAATACCAGGACACTGGAGCATATGTTGTGTATGGAAGAGTGAAGCCAAGAGGAAGTGGGTAAATAAGTGGAGAGAGGTAGGGGAGAAAATGCAATCACAATTTTCAATGTACATTTGTGAAAATGGACATAAGTAACTGGAGGGGATGAGTGGAATTGGGAGAGATTGGGAGGGATAATGGAAGTGGTGATATTGATCAAAATGCATTGTACTCACAAACTGGCATGTTAAGTGGAAACACCTTTAAACAACTACTTATTAGATATATTGTGGTCATAAAATGCTTTATTAAATAGCAACTCCTTTGTACAACTACTTAAGATAATAAAATACAAACCCTAAAATAGATAACAAAAATAAATTTAAAAATAGTAAGCACAATAGAAGTTTAAAAGCAGAAAGAGCTACGATTTTGTTAATATCCAAATTAATACAAACCAGTGGCATCAAGTATGAGTTGGATGACACTGGAATATCATCATGTTCTTAAATCAACAAAACAAAACAACCACAAAAAAACATGATTTCTAATTGCACAGATTTCTAACAGCCTATTCTTTCCCCCTTCATCTCAACTCTTTCCAAGCTCTGTCTCCCTATGCTACCTGCTATCCCTTCCCTCCCCTTACTCCTTCCCCCGCCCTAAGTTCTGAAGTTCATTTCCCATATACTGTCTTGTGGGTATCAATGTCACAATGGGTCATCCTGTGTCCTTGTTTTAGCACTTTGTTATTCTTCTTCCCCACCCCACATTAGCTTAATGTGTATACAAGATGCAGGGTACAAAATCAAGTACAGTGATAACAGGGGATATACCATAGGGGGAAGAGCATACAAAAAAATCACTTAGTACATTAAAAAGAGCAACAACAAAGAAAGACCCCCTTGTGTCCATATCTTGGGGTTCATTTCACATAGCATCATCTTATATGGTCATATGCACATAGCTTTTGACCTTTTCTGCTCATCTGATAAAATTATCCTATATGTGTATTAGTTATTGCAAATAAGGGAAACCATCGGACCTATATTTCTTTAGGTCTGACTTAATTTACTTAATATGATTTTTCCAAGTCTTTCAGTTTCCTAACAAATGGGGTGGTGTCATTATTTCCGATGAAGGCATAGAATTGCAATATATATATATATATATATATATATATATATATATATATATATATATATATATATATATCAGTTTCTTGATCTACTCAGGGGCATCTGGGTTGGTTCCATATCTTAGTTATGATGAACAATGCTTCAATAAACATAATTGTGCTGGTAGCTTTAGTATGTGCCTAGCAAAAGCAACAAGACAAGATCCAAACATGAATGGGATCCAAATAAGGAAAGATGAAGTAAAACTCTCCCTCTTTGCAGATGACATGATCTCATATTTAAAGAATTCTACGGGAAGTTCCGGGAAGATGGCAAAGGAGAAGCTGGAATCTGAACAAGCTCTCGCATAGAAAGCAGTTTTAGAGTTCCAGTGAACAGTCCTAAGCCAGAGAATCACACCAAGTGTGCCATCACAGAACAGAGAGTTAAAAAAGAGAGGGGAAGCCAAGACAAGGAGACACATCTGAGCGCCTGCCAGCAGCCGCCGCCGCGGCGGCGGCAGGGTCGCAGCGGCGACCGCAGCCACGGCCATACCTGAGCACTCACACAGAGAGTCCGGGACGAAGGAGCCAGATGCAGCAGGCGAGAGGATTCTACTCAACACCAACAAGAACCGACAAGGAGCGGAAATCTTCATCCTGCATTTTGCAGACCAGAGATGACCCAGGATCCAAGACTCGGCGTGAGTACAAGCCCGACGTCCTCACTCCTCAGGGAGCAGAGGAGGGAAGGCCACCCCTCCCCCCCCAGCACCGGTGATCTCCATCTTGGATACCGACAAAGCTCGGAGGAGCTGCTAGCTCCAGCTCAGGCCTTGGAATAAAACGAGGCATTTAGCAGGTCACAAGAACTTAACGGCGAAGTGACCTGCCAGACTCAGCTCCATCCAGGGAAAAGTCACCCAGCTCAGGCGCCAGCCATTGGAGTGGCTTTCTTCACTGGGTAACCAGAGCCAGAGGCTGCCCCTCCCTCTAGCAGCCTCCACAATCAATTGAAAAACAGAAACCCTGAGAATGGCTCCAGGCTGGGCTCTGTGAGTTTTTCACAAAATAGCCCCAGGGAAAAGCTACTGTTTGTTGAAAGGCCTCAACTCTACCAGAACCTAGCCTCATCACTCCTCTTTTGTGATTCTCAAAGCAGATCACCCTCCCATTAAACTAACCTGGGAGGGGGATCTCAAAATCTTGGGTAAAGCAGAGCATTTTTCTGCCTGTTCGAACAAACTGACTTAAGAAACCAATCAAGCCACAGGACCTCAAGCTGACCAGAGACTCCAACAAGAGGCTGGTTACAGACAAAAGGGAGATACAGGATTCTTCCCACCTCTCCCAAAAAGAAAAAAAAAATCAAAGAACTTTTTTTTCTTCTTCTTCTTCTTTTCTTTTTTCTTTTTCTTTTTTTTTTTTTGGTACCTTATATATATATAAAAAATTTTTTTTTCCTTTTCTAAAACTTTTATTAATCTTTAATTTTTGCCTTTTTTGAAAAAATAATTGTTTTCCAGTAACTTTTTTTCCCTCTTATAATTTTTATTTTAGGAATACGTGAATGTGCGTTTTCCTTTCTTTTCTTGTATTCTTTCTCTTTTTCTTTCTTTCTTAATTATCTTTTTGTTTTTTGTCTAGCTCTACTGAACTTCTGATCTTTTTTTTTCTCCCTTTCTTATCCATTTCACCTTTTCCTCTCTTTTGTTCTTCTGTATGTGACTTAACTCTTGTCCTGCACATCCTCAGATAAACCCATAGTTAACTAGTAGACCCTATCCCCCATTGTGTACACACTTAGTCCACAAATTTATTACTCAATCCAAAACCTCTGAGACTTAAATTCCTTAATAGCAGTACTACCTCTTTATACCTATATAATATTTTAAGCATTTTTTTAAGTTTTCACATCTCCGCTATCTCCCTCCTGTTTTCTCAATATATTCACATTCCTCTCTAAATAGATGGTTTTTCAATCTCCATAACTATATTAATTTTTACATTTCTATTTTTTTCTGGTCTCTTTTCATTTCCCTTTCTTCTTTTTTTCTCTCTCTCTACTTGCATCCTACCCAATCTATTTCCTGCATTGAGATTAGGACATAGTTAACTCTCCCTGTGCCTCCCCACACCAATCTATTCCTATTTTTTACCCACATCTCTCCCTAACCCTAAAAATTTCTGGTTTTCCAAATTCTTCTCACCGGTTCGAAGCCCATTAACATATAGTTGTTTGATGTTGAATAGATGTATCTGTCGAACTAGATTGCATCTGTAGACTATTGACTGTATAAATGCAAACGTTGGTTGATGGTTGCCTTAAGATAGTGTTCTAGCACAAAACTGATGCTATTTACATCTCAAATGGGCAGAGTAAGCCGGATAAACACAAGAAAAATGGCAAATCCGGGTATATCAATTCCCAATCTTGATAATCAGGGGTCAGATCAGATAATGAACAATCCAGAGGAGAGTTCCCAAATAGCTCTACAAACACTAATAGCAAACACAATAAATGAGAAGTTTGACAACTTACAAAGGACTCTGTATGAGCGTGATAGGGAGAGAGAGGAGGCATCCCAGAAGTTTATACAGGAATATCATAAGCGTGAGGAAGCTACTCAAAAACTGATACAGGATTTGCGTGAACAACTTGAGAATACTCAAAGAGAAAGGGAGGAATGGCGTGAACAGGCAGAGAACACTCAAAGAGAACTGCAGGAATCCCACGAACGGGAAGAAAGAGAAGTGCAGGAAGCCAACAGACGGGAGGAAGCTAATCAAAGAGTAATTCAGGAATTGAGAGACCAGGTAGAGAATATACAAAGATCACTAAAGGCATTCATGGAATCCATTAACAAAGAGCTGAAGGAAGTCAGGGAGACCACAAAGGGAATGCTGAATGGAACCCAACAGAAGGAATGGGAGTCCAAAGAAACCATAACCAATCAACTAAGTGATTTGAGAACAAACACTGAACACCAAATTAAGGAAGTAAAGAAATTCATACAAGACCTAAAACAGAGCTTCAACAAAGAACTTGAAGCCATCAAAGCTGACCAATTAGAAGGAAAAGAGATAAAAAACAAAGTAGAGAGTCTTGACAGCAGGTTAGACCATGCAGAAGATCGAATCTCAGGGATTGAAGACAGCCTAGATATTATAGAGAAAGAACATTCAACCATCCAAGACAAGTCCAAGAAATATGATAGGTCTATCCAACACCTGGAAGACACCATCAGAAGGCCCAATCTAAGGATAATGGGTGTAGAGGAGCACCTAGAAACAGAAGTTAATGGTCTAGGAAATTTGTTTAACAGGATCCTAGCAGAGAACTTCCCAAACATACAAAAAGAGAGGCCTATTCAGATACAAGAAGCTTTTAGAACCCCAAATAGACCAGACCAGAATAGGACATCCCACCATCACATTATAATCCACACAGGATCAACCCAGACCAAGGAAAAGATCCTTAAAGCTGTCAAGGAGAAAAGGTTAATCACCTATAAAGGGAAACCAATTAGAATTACCTCAGATTTCTCAGCAGAGACAATCAAAGCAAGAAGAGCCTGGAATGACGTATGCCATGCCCTAAAAACAAACAACTATCAACCAAGAATACTGTACCCAGCTAAACTCTCCTTCATAACTGAAGGCCAAATAAAAACCTTCCATAGCAAAGAAAAATTGAAACAATACATCTCCACCAAACCAGCCCTACAAAAGATTCTTAAAGATGTCCTACACATAGAAAACCAACAAGACCGCAACAAAGGCCAAGAAACTGCACCCAAACTGAGAATCCAAGAACCTTAGGAAGAACCCAGTTTTCGCAGCCCCCAAGAAGGTGGATAACATGGCAGGAACTCCCAAATACCTCTCAGTACTATCTCTTAACGTTAACGGACTGAACTCTCCAATTAAGCGACATAGACTGTCTAGTTGGATTAAAAAACAAGACCCTTCTATCTGCTGCCTGCAGGAGTCACATCTTGCCCGTAAAAACAAATATATTTTCAATGTTAAAGGCTGGAACAAAATCTACCAAGCAAACGGCCCTCATAAACACGCAGGAGTTGCAATCCTAATATCAGATAAAATAGACTTCAAACTAAAATTCGTGAGAAGAGATAAAGAAGGTCGCTACATACTAATTAAAGGATCTCTCCTTCAGGAGGATATTACAATTCTAAATATCTATTCACCAAACAATGGAGCACCCAAATTTATCAAAGAAACACTACTTTCCCTCAAATCCCATATAGATCCAAAGACATTAATTGTTGGGGATTTTAACACACCACTCTCCCCACTAGATAGATCAACTCGGCAAAAACTCAACAGAGAAACCGCAGATCTAAACAGCTGCATAGATCAACTAGACTTAACAGACATTTACCGAACATTTCACCCAGCAGCATCAGAATACACGTTCTTCTCAGCAGCACATGGAACGTTTTCTAAAATAGACCACATTTTAGGCCACAAAGCAAACTTGTCTAAATTCAGAAACATTGAAGTTATACCTTGCATTCTCTCTGACCACAAGGGAATAAAATTAGAACTCAACACCAAAAGCCACCAAAGAAAGTCCGGTATCACATGGAGGCTGAACAACACACTGCTGAATCATGAGTGGGTCATGGAAGAGATTAGAAAGGAAATTCAAATGTTCATGCTATTCAACAAAAATGAACACACAAATTACCAGCTCCTCTGGGACACAGCAAAGGCAGTACTCAGAGGCAAGTTTATAGCTCTGAGCTCCTACATCAACAAATTGGAGAGATTGGAAACTAACAATTTAATGACACATCTAAACCTCCTTGAAAAAGAGCAGCAAGATAAACCCCAATCCAGTAGATGGAAAGAAATAATCAAAATTAAATCAGAATTAAATGAATTAGAATCCAAAAAAACTATAGAAAGAATCAACAAAACAAAGAGTTGGTTCTTCGAAAAACTTAACAAAATTGACAGACCCTTAGCAAACCTTATCAGAAAAAGGAGAGAACACACCCAAATTAATAAACTCAGAGATGAGAATGGAAACATCACCACAGAAACAACCAAGATTCAGAACATTATAAGGGAATACTTCTCAAAACTTTATGCTAATAAGTTTGAGAACTTGACAGAAATGGACCTTTTCCTAGCAAATATTGACATGCCAAAACTAAACCAAGATGAGTTAAACCAGCTTAACAGGCCCATATCAAGCATTGAAATAGAAACAGCAATAAGAGACCTCCCAGCTAAGAAAAGTCCAGGACCAGATGGTTTTACAGCAGAATTTTACAAGGCCTTCAAAGCAGAGCTCACACCAAGACTCCTCCAACTCTTCAATGAAATTGAAAGAGAAAGCTCACTACCGAACACATTCTATGAAGCCATCATAACCCTCATCCCAAAACCAGGCAGGGACTCATCAAAGAAAGAGAACTATATACCCATTTCTTTGATGAACATTGATGCAAAACTTCTCAACAAAATTTTGGCCAATCGACTTCAACAATTCATCCAAAAAATCATACACCATGATCAAACAGGATTCATTTCAGGGATGCAAAGCTGGTTCAATATACGCAAATCAATTAATATTATTCATCACATCAACAGGAGCAAGAATAAGAACCACATGGTTATCTCAATAGATGCAGAAAAAGCATTTGACAAGATCCAACACCCCTTTATGATGAAGGTTCTGGAAAAATTAGGAATCCATGGATCATTCCTCAATACAATAAAGGCTGTATATGACAAACCTACAGCCAGCATTATACTCAATGGTGAAAAACTAAAGCCATTTCCTCTTAACTCAGGAACAAGACAAGGATGCCCACTCTCTCCACTTCTCTTCAATCTAGTATTAGAATGCCTAGCTACAGCAATAAGACAAGATGCAGACATAAAGGTGATCCAAATAGGGAAAGAAGAAATAAAACTCTCCCTCTTTGCAGATGACATGATCTTGTATTTAAAGAATCCCATAGACTCCACTCCCAAATTACTCAAGCTGATTCAAAACTTTGGCAAAGTAGCAGGTTATAAAATTAACCCCCCAAAATCAATGGCTTTTCTATATGCCAACAATGAGAAAAGTGTGGCTGAAATTAGGAAAGCAACTCCATTTGTAGTAGCCCCACAAAAAATAAAATACCTAGGAATTAACTTAACCAAAGAAGTGAAGGACCTCTATGATGAAAACTTTAAAATCTTGAAAAAGGAAATCAACACAGAACTTAAAAAATGGCAAAACCTCCCATGCTCCTGGATTGGCAAGATTAACATCGTGAAAATGGCAATACTTCCCAAGGCTATCTACAAATTCAACGCGATACCTATCAAAATTCCACCCTCATTCTTCAAGGAAATAGAAGAGGCAATCCAAAAATTCATATGGAACAATAAAAGACCCCGAATAGCAAAAACGCTCCTCAACGGAAAGAACACTGCTGGAGGAATATCAATACCAAATTGCAAACTCTACTATAAAGCCATAGTAATCAAAACAGCTTGGTATTGGCATAAGAACAGACCTCAGGACCAATGGAATAGAATTGAAAACCCAGAAATGAACCTACAGACCTATAGCCATCTAATCTTCGATGAGGGAGCTAAAACAATAGAATGGAAGAAAGACAGCCTCTTCAGTAAATGGTGCTGGCAAAATTGGTTAACTACATGTAGAAAACTAAAGCTAGATCCTTATATATCACCCTGCACCAGAATCAACTCCAAATGGATCAAAGACCTTGAACTCAAAGCAGACACTCTGAAAACATTACAGGATGGAATAGGAGAAACCCTAGGTCTCCTTGGCTCAGGCCAAAAGTTTCTGAATAGAAACCCGGAAGCACAACAAATCAAAGAAAGGTTGGACAAATGGGATTGCATAAGGTTGCAGAGCTTCTGCAGGGCAAATGACATAGCTAGCAAGATCAATAGAAAGCCCACCGATTGGGAGAAGATCTTTACTAGCCATACAACAGACAAGGGTCTCATATCTAAAATATACTTGGAACTCAAAAAATTAAACCACCCAACAACAAATCCTCAAAGAAACAACTGCCCAATAAATAAGTGGGCGAAAGACTTAAAGAGAAGCTTCTCTGAAGAAGAAAGAAGGATGGCCAATAGACACATGAAGAAATGTTCAACATCCCTAGCCATAAAAGAAATGCAAATCAAAACAACATTGAGATATCACCTCACTCCAGTTAGAACAGCAAAAATCAAGAACTCTAACAACAACAGATGCTGGAGGGGATGTGGACAGAAAGGAACCTTACTTCATTGTTGGTGGGAATGTAAACTTGTTCAACCACTTTGGAAAGCAGTATGGAGGTTCCTCAAAAGACTTCACATAGATCTCCCCTATGATCCAGCAATCCCACTTTTGGGCATTTACCCAAATGTTTACAAACAAGACCACACTAAAGCTACCAGCACAACTATGTTTATTGCAGCATTATTTACCATAGCTAAGATATGGAACCAACCCAGATGCCCCTCAGTAGATGAATGGATCAAGAAAATGTGGTAGATATACACAATGGAATTCTATGCCTCCATCAGAAAGAATGACATTTCCCCATTTGTTAGGAAATGGAAAGGTTTGGAAAAAATTATATTAAGTGAAGTAAGCCAGGCCCAAAGAAGCATAGGTCCCATGGTTTCCCTTATTTGCAATATCTAGTATAGGTATGAGTCAAGCGGAAAAGGTCAGATAATGTGATGTTAGGAAAATGAACCCTTAAATATGTATTTTAATGTTTTCGTTTCTTTCATGCATGTGTTTCTAACGCATTTATAAGATTATTTCTTTGTTGCTTTGTATGTCCCTCCCCCACAGTGTAACCCCCGCTTTCACTATATTTGATGTCAGTATAACATGTGGAGGAGATGGGGACAAACAAGTCGTTTAAGGATTCAGGTGGACCTGTTGCAACAATGAGAAGTACAAAATGTCATGTCAAAACCAGCTTTACAATGTTGGTGTGGCGGGTGAGTGGGGTATGATTGGGTGGGGGGGAGGGGGGAGGCTGGGAAGGGAGGTGAAGGGTAAACAAATGAGGAGGCTGCAATGCTTGGTAAGAAATGTATGCATTATCCTGCCCATGTAATTGTAACCCCTCTGTACAGTATGTTCTCAAATAAAATAAAATAAAATTAAAAAAAATAGAATGGAAGAAATGGTGCTGGCAAAATTGGTTAAACACCTGTAGAAAACTAAAGCTAGATCCTTATATATCACCTTGCACCAAAATCAACTCCAAATGGAACAAAGACCTCGAAGTAAAAACTACCCTATTCTTAAAGTCACAAAGTAACATTAGAGGTGGAATGAGTAGTAAGAAAACTCCCAGGCTGAGAGCTTCCTTTGGGAAAATTAGGGCTTAGGGATGTTCAGTGATTTAAAAATGGAAGAATGGGTTCTCCTGACTTCTAGTCCATTGTTCTTTTATTGCAACACATAATGACATGAAATCAAAGAGAAACCAACGTAAGCTGAGAGAACCTAATAAATGATTAGAAGATGCTAACTAGAAAATGACTTACATTGTTCACAACTTCACATGGTCTTCGGATCTCTTTCATATTCTCTAGTACTACTCTTGAGAACATCCAAATGAAGACATCTTATAAATAGAAGTGCCACACATAAGAAAAGTTTTTAAAAAATTCCTATGGATTTATTGTTTTCGTTTCTTTCATGCATATGTTTCTAACGCATTTATAAGATTATTTCTTTGTTGCTTTGTATGTCCCTCCCCCACAGTGTAACCCCCGCTTTCACTATATTTGATGTCAGTATAACATGTGGAGGAGATGGGGGCAAACAAGTCGTTTAAGGATTCAGGTGGACCTGTTGCAACAATGAGAAGTACAAAATGTCATGTCAAAACCAGCTTTACAATGTCGGGGGGGGGAGGGGGGTATAATTGGGTGGGGGGAGGGGGGAGGCTGGGGGAGGCTGGGAAGGGAGGTGAAGGGTAAACAAAGGAGGAGGCTGCAATGCTTGGTAAGAAATGTAGGCATTATCCTGCCCATGTAATTGTAGCCCCTCTGTACAGTATGTTCTCAAATAAAATAAAATAATATTAAAAAAAAATTCCTATGGATTTAAAGAATCTCTAGGTTTTCTGAACAATTCCTATTTTCAGCTAATGGAAAAATTAGCACACTAATCTTAGAAAGAGCTCCTGTAGGTCTCACTTTAGGGAAAAATATGGACACACACACTCACACACTCGCACTCTCTCTCTCTCTCTCTCTCTCTCTCTCTCTCTCTCTCTCTCTCTCTCTCTCTCTCTCTCTCTCTCTCACACACACACACACACACACACACACACACAGTGCTTCCTTTCCATTACAACAATGCACATGAATACCCATCTCAATCAATATCTGGACCTGTCATACCATGTATGTGGGAGGCTAAACTTTGTGGTTTTGGCCAACTGGAACAAAAATGTGAGAGCCCATCTCAACAGATAAAGCTTGGTGTGGTGTTGTGTGTCTGTTAATCTATCTATGGTGGAAAGTAAATAGTAGGATCATAGTTCAGATGGCCTGGGTAAAATTTACCAGAGCAAAAAAGATGGAGGCATGGCTCAAGTTGTAGAGCACTTACCTAGTAAATATGAAGCACCGAGTTCAAACTCCAGTACTACTGAAAAGAAAATGAAACAAAATGGGTATTCAGAAGCTGAGAGATACACCTTTTTTTAATGTTTAAGGGGATAATATTTGTGTGGGAGCACACATAAATCCTGTGGGAGATGATTCAAAATAAATACAAACAGAAATCCCATTCTTGAGAATATTAAATATATATTGGCACATGTTTATGTGCATGTAGAATGTATGGAGAAATACATACTTTTATACATATGTATAGAATTGATAGATTACAAAAGCTAGCATTTCTACTGTTTTATCTTTCCTTCTCCACTTGCATACTCAAAACAATCTTCTTTCATAGAAGTGGGCTTTAAATGTTTGATAGACTTCATTAACTCTTTATTCAGTACACTTGAATTTCCATTCTTGAAAGATTAGCCTCCTTGAGAGATACATGTTTTTCCAGGGATTGAAGCTGATCTATTTTGTGTCCTGTTTCTGTGTTGAGAAGAGACCTCTTCTCTTCCCTTCTGTTCTCTTCTCTTCTCTTTTTCTTCTCCACTGCCTTTGCTCCCTTCCTCCCTCCCCATTCCTCCCTTTTGTTAACCATTTCTTCTCTGTATGTGTGGATTCACACATGCATGTACTACATACTTTTCCCAACTCAGCTTTAAACTATCTGTAATAAATTTGGTCAGTGCAAAGAGGGCATAATGTTGGAGCCTCTTGTTTGGGGAGTAAGAGTGGTTGACAACAATTTTCATTACTGCACCTAGATCTCCAAAACACTCCTAAGCACTCTCTGCTTTAAAAGTAGCAACTAGAGCCATACAACTATTTCCAGCAGTCATACAATCTAAAAAGGCAAGTGGGCAGTTTTTCTCTGCCTCATCATTATCCCTTAACTCCTAGGTTTTTGACTGCCAGGAACTAAAAGAAAGTGCAGACCTCCACAATGAGCATTCAATCTCTGAAGCTATTCTCACAAGCAAGCACTCTATGGAAATGGGATTGGTCAGCAATGGCCCTATGTCATGGGGGAGACAACTGAGCCTTAGTGAGACACAGTGATATATCTAAAGTCATTCAGCTGGTTAGTAACTAAGTGGAAGCCCCATAGATTCTCCAAATGACAAATGTATTAAGGGAGAAATATTGACCCAAGTCAAAGCCTCAAGAGCTATTGAGATGCGCCAAGGCAGGAACAATGTGGCAATGAGGATAAAAGTGAAGACTGATTCTGTTAAGGAAATGGAGGAGAAAAGAAGGAAACAGGCTGGACTCAATCTTCCACAGGCAAAGACTGTTTATGGGGATATTGAAGTAAGGAGGCTGAGTCTAAGTGACTTCTTTTTGCCAGTCTTGGGGCTTGAAATCAGGGCCTGGGCACTGTCCCTGATCTTCTTTTGCTTAAGGCTAGCAATCTACTGTTTGAGCCAGAGAAACTTTCAGCTTTTTCTGTTTTTGTGGTTGGTACTGAGGAACCAAACTCAGGGCTTCATGCATGCTAGGTAAGCACTCTACTAAGCCACATTCTCAGACCCTAAGTGACTTCTTACAGCCATTCTGGTGGCTCTTGTTGGGGAGAGGCAATTCTCTACCTGTTAGTATTATGCTCAATTTTGGTCCTCAGCTCCACCCAGACCTAAACCCCTCCCATCCCGGAAGATCCCTCCATACAGCTGGCCCCTCCCTCTCTCCTCCCAGGTCCACCTGGGCTCCCATCTACCTCACTTCCCACCCTCAGACCCCTCCTGCTACCTGAATGGTGACGGAGGCCATTTGCTCCCTTTTGGGGGAAATATGGCTCCTCTAATAAACCTTATAATAACCTTTATCCTGTGCCTGTCTGCCTCTGCGTGGTCCCTTGGGATGGATGTGTGGGACCCTTCACACCCAGTGCTGAAAAGCCTAGAGCTGTGAGAGGCCATTCATTGAATGCAGATGCTTCGCTCAAGGTGAGCTAGGAAGGCTCTGCTTCAGAGAAATGGAGATGCCATAGTCTTAGAAAAGCTTTGCATAGAGGATGCTCTGATTCTGCCTGGATTAACTCCCTAAATGTCTTGAATCACCAGCCTCTGAGTAGCCTCTAAGCATACCCTATATGGAAGTTAGAGGCCTATCTTCCCTAGATGGAGAAGTTTGCTGATACCTGAGCTTGTACCTGAGTATGTCCCTATAAGGTCTGGCATCTTGTCTTCATGGTGGGCGAAGGTGAACACTGCCCTCCCTCCCAGATGATGGGTGTACCTAATCCCTAGAGACAGTGGCAGGTACTATCAGCCTAGTGCCTGGGGCTGGGAGTTTCCTGTGACCTTGCTCCCTAACCTGACCCTATTTAAGCCCCGACCAGCTCAGGCATCATCATGCCATTCTGTGCTCCTGTCCTGTCTCCTGACTCCTGGCTCTTCTTTAGTCACCATGGCATCTCACTTCAGCTCTCCATTTAAAGCTGAATTGGTTTATAGGCATTGTTTTCGGTCTTTCTTTCTTCTCTGGCCTTCATGGCTCAGTATTCTAGCAGTGTTAAGTGTATTTTCTGACTGCTGGTCTTTGAGTCAGATATCCACCATGCAGTCACTGACTTTTTAATAAAGACTCCAAGATTTGGCCTCTCAAAATGTGGCTTCTCTTTCTCACCTACAATAATATAACAGCGAGGGACACAGTCTTCCCACAGGCTTGGAGACTGTGGGCTTAGGAATGGGGCATTATGAGGTCTGAGCAAGGAGGCAGAGGTTGTAGGGAGGTGAGGGGCTTTTCAGTTGGAATTTTTACAGCCAGGCTTAGGTAGACTGCTTTGTCTGGGTCAGGCAGGCTGCACATATCTTTGGTGGCTTGCCTGAAGTCTGTATGCACCTGGGAAAACAGGGTAGAGGTCAATCCTTCACATTCCATCTTTGAATACGTAGAAAGAATGGGCAAGACCTTCAGGTTCCATGATTATCTTTTCCATTTCATCATACCATTTGTATAACTACAAAAGGGCATCTGGGAGATCCATTTCAATGCTATACCACAAATTAGTTTTTTTGGCATTTCATAAAAACAACTGTCCACTAAAAAACAAACAAACCACTTTACTATTATTTATAACTGAAGAAGAAAACCTCTGATCACCACCATGGAGTGCATTCACAGATTGTGGCAGGGGTAGGAGGTCTTTAGGAAAAGTTATTGTGGCTATGCCTTGATAGAACAATAAACAGAAGGTCAAAACTGTGTTCTACCATCTCTCTGAGGGATATGACCTGCAATCTTCATTATAAAAAGAGGGAACATTGGTTTTTTTCCTGCTTTTTAATAAGCAATTTATTTTATTCAACAAATTATGGATTTAAAAAAAAAAGTCTTGTGCTTTCAAAAATCACAATCTGTTGGGCAATTGTCTCCAAGTGTTATGAACAACCTACTGAGAAGTCCTTAGGCCTCCCTTCTCTGCCTTCTCTTACTTTTCCATAGTCTTCACAACATCTCATTGCTTTTTCCACCTGTCCTTCACACCGACTTCCAGCCCCAAGGCTGCTTTTGTGTTAATTCCTGCTGCCTTCACATTCAATAGCCTGATGCCATTTACAAACAGCTGATCAGTGGTCACAGATAAAATCTCAGCTACCTTGATCTGCTGAGTTCCAACCTGAAAAACAGAGCCAGTTTTTTTAATTCTCTTTTTAGGTCTTCCTTCAATGTAATCAGATGCAAACCCATGTTCTTTGTTATTAAAATATTTCTAGCCTGTGGGAGTCAACAGAAGAAATCTGCTGTGTCCCATAGTGACTAGAGAGAAAACCTCCCTCATCAGCAAAGGACCAACTGCTGGGAAATTCTTCACCCACCACAATTACATAGTCACCTCCTCTGTCTGTTTTTTAAATGTGGGATGAGCAAGTGTTGCAGAGCTGTGGGGAAAAGGGGAATGAGTTGGGTTAACTATCATCCTTCACAACTAAGTGAACTTGACTCAAATAGAGTACAATGTTTGAAGTGGTCCTGATCCTTTTAACACAAATTCTAGCCTTTCTCAGCATTCAGTTACAGTATTTGGTGCCAATAAACAGTTTGTCTTCTCTCCTTAAAGAACAAATAGTGTCTGGAGGCCATATATTGTCTGTTCCTACCTCAACAAAGAGAATCAAATGGGCTTTGGTACCCTTGGTCAGTTCAGTACTGGCTTTTGATGCTCAAGGATGTCCCAAAAAAGAACTGCATTTTAAGCTGACTCATGCCTGTAATCCTAGCTACTCAGAAAGTTGAGACCTGAGGGTTGTGGTTCAAAGCAAGCCTAGGTAGGAATGTCTGTGTGACTCTTACCTCCAATTAACTACCAAAAAGCTGAAAATAGAGCTGTGACTCAAAGTGGTAGAGCATTAACCTTGAGACAATTGCCCAGGCCCTGAGTTTAAGCCTCAGGAGCAGCACCAAAAAATAAAAAATAAACCTTGCATTTTACTCTTGAATATACCAATATTTTCAACTGCAAATCCCAACTCTGTAATTAAAGCATGTGATTACTCTCTTTCTAAAATGATCAGTTGTGTGCAAAGCAAAAGTCTACAACCCTCCACCCCGGGAATGCCACCTAATAAAAGTTGTGTTTGTCTAGTACAAAGCATCATTTCTCAAAATGCCTTCCAACTTGCTTAGAAACATGTAGAACATAGAACTACATCCTAGATCTTCTGAATTGCAATCTTTGCAGATGTTCCAAGTAATTATCCGAGCTCCTCAAGCTTAAGAACTACTTATTTAAACTAGAGAGAAACAGGCACAGGTCCAAGTCATGACATCTAGGGTGATGGGCCCTTTTTATCTGCCAAATAAAGAATTAAGAGGTAGAGGAATTGTAATATATATAGTAAGCTGCAAGTTTACTGAACGCAAAAGTAGATTACAGACTTTCCCATAGAGAGGATTCCCTGAAATATTAAAAATTAGAATTACATTTTACAATTGTTAACTGCTGATTTGCTTTTATAAACTTGCTCGCCCTAGCACTAACCCCCCCTCCCTTCTGGAAATAAGGAATTGAGTAAAAAGTCTCGGAGCCCAGATGCCGGCCCCTGGGGCAAGGTTTGTGGTCATAGATAAAGAACAAACAGGTATGTTTTTCCAGTTCCTGTTTGAAAATTCCCTAAGTGGCCAAATGGGACCCAAGATAGGGACCCGAGATAAGGACCCAAGACAGGGACCCAAGATAAGGACCACCTGGCAAGTCCAGCAAACTAGGCCAAATGTTAATCACAAGCCTGTAACTCTGTAAACTCCCTAACCCTTATCTCCCAGAGTGACTACCTCAGTTTGATCATCCACGCCAATTGTTTCATTACAAAGAGTGTTATAAACTTCCCCATGTAGTAAAAAATGATTGCTAGAGTGTATAGTGACCTCTAATAGGGCCAATCCCCAGACGCCTTGTGTTATGTGTCAATCTTGGGGTTTCTGCCTTTAAAAATGCCTGTAACCGCTGCTCGAGGCTCTCCCTTTCCAAGGCAGAGAGACCGTTTGCGCAAACGCTGAATAAACTCCTCTTGCTTGTTGCATCTACTGGTTTGGAGTCTTGGTTTCTGAGGTGCCCTCCCGTTGATGGAAGTATCCCAGGAGTCTGGGGTCTTTCATTTGGTGCATTGGCTGGGAAGCCGGCGCCCCCAGACCCCAAATTCCAGGACTGGTAGGAGGTAAGATAGAGCTCTTACGTTTCGCGTCTTCTGTGTTTGTTATCTCTGTTCTGCATTCTGTACTCTGGGATCCAAAGAAAAGTGCCTGTACAGGTCCTGTATTTTGCCTGTATTTGGGCCAATGGGGGAGGCAGACGTGCCCTGAGACCCCTGGCCCGGCTCAGGCAGACGTGCCCTGAGACTTGGGGGGGAAGAGGGAACGTGGAATCTCTCTCTTCCTGGCCCCGCCCTGGAGTCCTACTCCGGGGTGACCTGGAGGAAGGAGGGAACGTGGAATCTCTCTCCTTCCCGGGGAAAGGAGGGAACGTGGAATCTCTCTCCTTCCAGCGGAGTTTAGCCGTGGTAGGCCACTCCCATCTGAAGTTGCTTTTTCTGTTTGCAGTCCTTCGACTGTCATGCAGCGCCTGTCTGGTTTCGTCTGTTTCTGTTTAGTGTTAATTGTCTCTGTTGTCTGTTTTGTTGTCCTTAAAGGGATAGGGCAACAACTAACAACCCCCTTAAGTCTGACTATAGATCACTGGAAGAAAGTTACAGCCCAGATTGTCAGGTTTTAGGAACTTCCTTGTTTGTCAATTATGAAATTGCCACTGACCACCTACGAGTGGCCCCAGTTAGATCTCAGCCTCAGGCCTTGGTTCAGGGGGTCTGAGCATGGGTGGGGGGGAACCTGCCAGTCTGAGGTGACGGCTGCTAGGGACTTTTGTCCCTTGCCCCAAGATGAATGGGAATTCTCCTCCACCTTGGAAGGCTCCTGGGTCAACGCTTGCAGGAATCTAAAAAAAGAAAAAAAAAATCCTCTGGAGGTGAGTAGGGGTGTTGAGTCCCCTGGTAAGTGAATGGTGTTGAGATGTCGCCCCATTTACTGAGACCTGATTTTGTCTTTGTGGCCACTTGTCTGTCTTGTTTACTTCGGTGTGTTTGTTTTATGTTTTCTGGGGTAGGGAAGTTCTGGGTGAGTGTGGCAGGCTCACTCAGCCGACTCTGGATTCAGCTTGCTGAGTGGGAGCAGCACAGAGTTCCGGTAGGGATAAACTGGGGCCCATTAGTCCCCAACTTAGCCTTCAGTTCTTGTCTAGTTCTGTTTTAGAATTGGTACCAGTTTTAAATGTGGATCCTTGGTTTTTGTGTTTATCTGTGTTTTTGTTATTTAAACATCTCTGGAGGAATAAAAGTTCCAGCCTCCCACTGGGCTTGGTCACAGCCCTGTTAAGACCCCCCCTTGTGTTACAGCAGCCAAGAGGCAGGGCATGGACAAGCCTGAGGCTGTACCTTCTCCCAGAGGAGGCTGCTGGAGGAGAGGCGAGGGTGTAGAAAATTGTGAGCCTGGTCTGGACTTTCAGCTACTCCAGACAGGTTAACAATTTGTAAAGTGCTCTTGTCAACATTGGGTAAAAATCAGGCCAGTTTAGTTTTAGGTGGCCCCCTCCCCCAGCCTTCCTCCAACAGAAGGGATTCAAAAGACTAATTAGTAAATTGCCCTGCTAGATAAGCAAGCTCTGGAAAATAAAGCCCAACAAAGGTACCTAGTTTAAAAGAAATACTTAAATTTTTGTTTAAAAACTTTAAAAGGTGAGCATCATCCACTGCCCGGGCCACCAGGTGGGAGGGGACCCTGTGGCAGTGGGAAACAGGATGGCGGATGAGACTGCTAGAGCGATAGCTTTACAACACCAAACCCTAACCCTAGCCACACCCCGCAACCAACCACCACGCAAGCAACCTCTTCTCCTGTACTCAGACCAGGACATGGAGACAGTTAAAAAGTTAAAGGCAACCTATGATGACCTGACTGGAACTTGGAAATATGGGGATAGGACAATATTACCTAGAAAAGATGCCAAGAGACTGGTCAGCTATCTCCACAGATGGACTCATTTGGGTCACAAAAAGCTGGAGACGCTTTTACAAAGAGAAGAACAGTTCCATTATATCCCAGATCTATCTGCTGTAGTTAAACAGGTTATTGACTCTTGTGTCCCCTGCACCAAGGTTAATGCAGGCCAGTTCCTGGCACCCGCCAGGACCAGAATGAGGGGAGAACGACCCGGCACAAATTGGGAGGTCGATTTCACCGAAATCAAGCCTGGCAAGTATGGAGCTAAATATCTCCTAGTCTTTGTAGATACCTTCTCTGGCTGGACAGAAGCCTTCCCCACCTACCCTCACCTTGACAGAAATCTCTGGCCGGGGAGCTTGTATAGGACAGCCACCTCCAGAATACGTCCACCTCTGCAACTCTACTAGTTCTGACCCTGGTCCAGGCCCCTATTTACTGCCACCGCCCGGAACTTGGTGGGCCTGTAATAAAGGCCTCTCCCCTTGCATAGCTACCCAGGTTTTAAACCTTTCCACTGATTTCTGTATCACGGTCCGAGTGCTTCCTAGGGTATTTTACCATCCTGGCGAGACCTTAGAAAACCAGTATGAACAGCACCCCTCCATATTCCGCAGAGAACCCATATCCCTCACCTTGGCTGTATTGTTGGGGATGGGAGTGGCCACTGGAGTGGGTACCGGGACAGCCACAATAATTCAGGGAGACCAGCAATTCTCCACCCTTCAGGCAGCAGTAGATGAGGACCTGAAGGCCCTAGAGCAGTCAGTGTCAGCGCTTGAAAAGTCCCTGACTTCTCTTTCCGAGGTAGTGTTACAGAACCGGAGGGGCCTAGACTTACTATTTCTAAAGGAAGGGGGAATGTGTGCTGCCTTAGGAGAAGAATGTTGTTTTTATGCAGATCATACGGGAGTGGTCAGAGATTCTATGGCAAAACTTAAAGACAGACTCAACCAAAGACGGAAAGACCGTGAAGCCCAACAGGGTTGGTTCGAGGGATGGTTTAATAAGTCACCCTGGATGACCATCCTGGTCTCCACGATTCTGGGACCCATGCTTATTCTCCTTTTGCTTCTAACCTTTGGCCCCTGCATTCTCAATAGGCTGTTACAGTTTATCCGCGAAAGACTATCTATTACACAGGCCATGGTATTAACCCAAGAATACCAGGCATTAAGAACAACTGATAATATAGAGACACCCTGAATTTTAAGATTAAAATTAGTCCAGAGAAAAAGGAGGGAATGAAATATTAAAAATTAGAATTACATTTTACAATTGCTAACTGCTGATTTGCTTTTATAAACTTGCTAGCCCTAGCACTAACCCCCCCTCCCTTCTGGAAATAAGGAATTGAGTAAAAAGTCTGGGAGCCCAGATGCCGGCACCTGGGGCAAGGTTTGTGGTCATAGATAAAGAACAAACAGGTATGTTTTTCCAGTTCCTGTTTGAAAATTCCCTAAGTGGCCAAATGGGACCCAAGATAAGGACCCAAGATAGGGACCCAAGATAAGGACCCAAGATAGGGACCCAAGATAAGGACCCAAGACAGAGACTCAAGACAAGGACCACCTGGCAAGTCCAGCAAACTAGGCCAAATGTTAATCAATCACAATCCTGTAACTCTGTAAACTCCCTAACCCTTATCTCCCAGAGTGACTACCTCAGTTTGATCATCCACGCCAATTGTTTCATTACAAAGAGTGTTATAAACTTCCCCATGTAGTAAAAAATGATTGCTAGAGTGTATAGTGACCTCTAATAGGGCCAATCCCCAGACGCCTTGTGTTATGTGTCAATCTTGGGGTTTCTGCCTTTAAAAATGCCTGTAACCGCTGCTCGAGGCTCTCCCTTTCCGAGGCAGAGAGACCGTTTGCGCAAACGTTGAATAAACTCCTCTTGCTTGATGCATCTACTGGTTTGGAGTCTTGGTTTCTGGGGCGCCCTCCCATTGACGGAAGTATCCCAGGAGTATGGGGTCTTTCATTCCCAGTTCTGGATGGACATTGTATAGTACAGAAGATTGGTCTGTATCATCGTATCACTACACATTGGCTTTGTTCGGATTGCTTGATGGCCTGTACATGTGCCACCCCAGCTAAAGAGCTGGGGTTGAATAGGAACCCAGGGCATTATACTCTTCTCTCACAAGGACCTTATCCATGCCTGTGAAGCTATTTCCACATGTCTCAGGGGAGAGAAAGGTTTTGAAAGCAAAACCAGTGCTCTATACTTTTTCCATAGAATTGCTCTCAATTTAAAACATCCCATGTGCTGGGTGCTGGTGGCTCACACCTGTAGTCCTAGCCACTCAGGAAGCTGAGATCTGAGGATTGTAGTTCAAAGACAGCCCAGGTAGGAAAGTCCATGAGTCACTTAGCTCCAATTAACCACCAGAAAACCAGAAGTGGTGCTGTGGCTCAAAGTGGTAGAGTGCTAGCCTTGGGCAAAAGAGCTCAGGGACAGCACCCAAGCCTTGAATTCAAACCCCACAACCGACAAAACAAAAAACATTACATGTTATATCATATCACCATGAATGTTCAATCTTAAACACAAATGACAGGTAAGACAAAGATAAATATTCAGATGTGACTTTTATCCAACTATTGCTTTAAACTTCTATATACATTTTTATACAATTTTTACCTCATCCATACACTGTCTTTGGGTTTTGTCTTAGATTGAATTTCTGTGTTTGCTTTAATCTTATCCCAGGAGACTGCTTTGGGTATGCAGATTTACTTCCTTTCCTTTCCATTATTCTTTTGAGAAATATTTCTCCCATCAGTTTATATCCTTTATAGAGAAGCAGTTTTATTTTAATATTTATTTACTTTTATTGTTTTTTCCCTCTTATTGTGTAGTAGAAGTTTATTGTCAGTTTACAAATTCAAGGATAAAAGAGAAAAGGAACAATTACTTTTAAAACAATCACTATTAAAATTTAGGATTTTATGTTATTATGTTACCACATGTTGTACATATTCTATACAATGTCCATTTAAACATATATTATACTGTTTCAGGAAATTAATCTTTAGGAATGTGCTTTGCCAAGGCTAAGTGGTATCGTATGTAAGTGTATACCACAATAGAAAATGGCATTTTATTGTTAGATTGTTTTTATTTGATTCTAAGATGGGATCAATCCTGTACATTGCTGTTTGTTTGTTTATGTATTTTTGGATTACTTTTTAAAAAAATAGAATTCCTAGGCCATCAGATATACATTTTGAGAAGCAGTTTTAAATGGTAATTTAGGGGACCCCAAGGATCCCTGAAACCCTTTCAAGGGATCCATGAAATTAAATCATTTTATTAAACAATGTTGTTTTTCTTTTCCCCTCTTGTTGCCTCACACATTTACAATGGAGGTTACATAATGACTGATGATGTCATTGTAATAAGTGCTTGAAAGCTATTTTACAAAAAAAAAATACTTTTTACTCAGGCTTACAGATTAACTCAAACCAGGAGAAAAGCCTGTCATCACCACCACCATTTTGTGTGTTTAAGCCATTCTCTCTGTACTCACTTTAAAACTATCTTGGGTTCCAAGACTGGACTGATTGATAATGTCTTAATGACAAGGGACTGAAACTACTACTAAGGAACAATAGAGCCTCCTTGAGACAGACCACCAATGGTGATGACAATGATAACAACTTCTTTGGAACTCCTCTCAGAATCAGAACTGCAGTGATGAACAGCCAGACCATACATGGATCAAATCTGGTTAATAATATATGTGCCTATTTCCCCTTTACCACAATTCTTTGTCTATTTAAACCTATGTCTTACCCCAAAGATAACTGATAAAATTTCTCCAAAATAGACCATATCATAGTCCATGCAAGGAACTTAAGCAAATACAAAGGGATCAACATAATCCCCTGTATCCTATCTGACCACAGTGGAATCAAGCTAGCTCTCAATAACAAAGCATACCACAGAAATTTCTCTAATACATGGAAATTGAACAGCACACTCCTTAACAATGCCTGGGTAACAGAAGAGATCAGAGAAGAAATAAAGCATTTCCTACAACTCAATGAAAATGAAAACACCTCACAAAGAAACTTGTGGGACACAGCAAAAGCAGTCCTGAGGGGCAAATTTATTGCCCTCAGTGCCCACATCAAGAGAATGGAGACAGACCAAGTAAATAATCTCATGTTGCAATTAAAACAGCTAGAAAAACAAGAAAAAATGGGACCTAAAGCTACTAGACGAAGCCAGATAACCAAATTAAGAGCAGAGATTAACCAATTAGAAAATCAGAAAACCATAACCAAAATAAACCAAAAAAAAGCTGGTTCTTTGAAAAAATAAACAAAATTGATTGCCCGTTGGCTAGATTAATTTAAAAAAGAAGAGAGGAAACCCATATTAATAGGATTAGGGATGCCACGGGAAACATCACAACATGTACCCAAGATATCCAAACAATTCTAACAGACTACTTTCAAAAGCTATACTCTCTAAAGGGAGAAAATCGGGCAGAAATGGATGCATTTTTAGAGAAATACAAGTTGCCCAAACTGAGCAAAGAAGAAGTTAACCAATTAAATAAGCCAATATCCTATAATGAGATACAGGAAGCTATCAAAAGTCTTCCAACAAAAAAAAAGCCCAGGACCAGATGGATTCACAGCAGAATTCTATAAGACCTTTAAACAAGAACTAATACCCATACTCCTCAAGCTCTTCAGAGAAACAGAGAAGGAGGGAGCTATCCCAAACTCATTCTACGAAGCCAATATCACACTCATCCCCAAACCAGGCAAAGACCCAACCAAAAAGGAGAATTACAGGCCAATTTCCTTGATGAACACAGATGCAAAGATCCTTAACAAGATTCTAGCTAACAGAATCCAGAAACACATAAAAAAATAATACACTATGACCAGGTAGGCTTCATCCCAGAGACACAGGGATGGTTTAACATACGTAAGTCAATAAATGTAATCCAACATATCAACAGAGCCAAGGTCAAGAATCACATGATTATTGCCACAGATGCAGAAAAGGCCTTTGACAAAATTCAACATTCATTCATGCTAAAAGCTCTGGAGAAAATAGGAATAGAAGGAACATTTCTAAAAACAATAAAAGCCATTTATGACAGACCAATAGCCAATATTATACTTAATGGGGAAAAGCTACAACCAATTCTCCTAAAATCAGGAACAAGGCAAGGATGCCCACTGTCTCCACTCCTCTTCAATATAGTCCTAGAACCCTTAGCCAGGGCAATAAGGCAAGAAAAAGACATTAAAGGGATCCGCATAGGGAAAGAAGAAGTTAAACTATCCCTTTTTGCAGACGACATGATACTATACCTCCACGATCCCCAAAACTCCATCCCCAAACTCTTAGAAATCATAAATCACTTCGGCAAAATAGCAGGATACAAAATAAACCCACAAAAATCAGTTGCCTTCCTACACACTGATAATGTACAGGAAGAGAGGGAAATAAAGGGAGCAACCCCATTCACAATAACCTCCCCAAAAATAAAATATTTAGGCATTAACCTAACCAAAGATGTAAAAGAACTATTTAATGAGAACTATAAAAAGTTAAAGAAAGAAATTGCAGAAGACACTAGGAAATGGAAAGACCTCCCATGCTCCTGGATAGGCCGACTTAATATAGTAAAGATGGTAATACTTCCAAAACTAATATACAAATTCAACGCAATTCCTATTAAAATCCTAATGACGTACATCACTGAAATACAGAAAACAGTCCAAAAATTCATATGGAACAACAAAAGACCTAGAATAGCCAAAACAATTCTAGGGGATAAAGACAATATGGGAGGGCTATCCATGCCGAACTTCAAACTCTACTACAGAGCTATAATAACAAAGACAGCATGGTACTGGCATAAAAACAGACCCGAAGACCAATGGAACAGAATAGAAGATCCAGAAATAAATCCACAGGCCTACAGCCAGCTGATATTCGACAAAGGAGCCAAAGACATACAATGGAAGAAACACAGCCTCTTCAACCGCTGGTGCTGGGAAAACTGGGCAGCCACATGCAGAAAACTAAAAGTGGACCCCAGCCTATCACCATGCACCAACATCAACTCAAAATGGATTAAAGACCTTAACATTAAACTTGAATCTCTGAAACTACTGCAGGACAGAGTAGGAGAGACACTTGAACTAATAGGCACAGGAAGGAACTTCCTGAACAGAGTCCCAGGGTCACAACAAGTTGGAGAGAGACTCGACAAATAGGACTACCTTAAAATGAAAAGCTTCTGCACAGATAAAGCTATCGCAACCAAGCTAGAAAGACAACCAACTAATTGGGAAAAATATTTACCAGCAATATATCAGACAAGGGGTTAACATCCTGTATATACAAGGAACTCAAGAAACTAATCCCTCCCAAACCTAACAAACCAATTACTAAATGGGCAAGGGAACTAAAGAGGGACTTCTCAAATGAAGAAATAAAAATGGCAAAGAAACACATGAGGAAATGTTCATCATCCCTGGTGGTGAAGGAAATGCAAATAAAGTCAACCCTGAGATACCACCTTACCCCAGTCAGAATATCCCACACCCACAAATCAGCCAACGACAAATGCTGGAGGGGATGTGGAGAAAGAGGAACCCTATTACACTGCTGGTGGGAATGTACACTTATACAACCACTTTGGAAAGCAGTCTGGAGGGTCCTTAGAAAGCTAAAGATTGACCTCCCTTACGACCCAGTCATACCACTTCTAGGCATCTACCCTGAACAACAGGAACCAATATACAAGGACACGTGCACCTCCATGTTTATTGCAGCACTGTTCGCAATAGCTAGGATATGGAAACAACCTAGATGCCCCACCACAGATGAATGGATCCAAAAATTGTGGTATCTATACACAATGGAATATTATGCAGCCATTAGAAATGACAAAATAATGGCATTTGCAGGGAAATGGATGGAGCTAGAAGGAATCATGTTGAGCGAGGTAAGCCAAGAACGAAGAGACAAATGGTACATGGTCTCCCTGATAAGTGGATGCTAAATCCAAAATGTTAGGTGATATGACAAAACTAACAGGACTTAAGAACAAAGAACTCCCACTCATCTGGTTGAACCACTACTAAATATCCCCATGCTGCTGATCACATATATGGTATATAACATGTGAGCACCGTTATATATTACAGACTGTGATAGACAATTTGCTCCAGGAAAGTTAGAATGAACTTGTGACTTTAAATGAGCATCATTATTCCACAATACTGTGAATTTCCGAAAATTAAGTAATCACTTAATCACAATCAAAAAAAAAAAAAAAGAACCTGGGGAAGGGAGGGAGGGAGGGGATGGTAGGGGGAAAACAATGGAGGGGGTAACAATGTTCAAGAGGAAGTGTACTCATTACCTCACTCATGTAACTGTAACCCTCTGTATAGTATCTTTACAATTAAAAAAAGATAATGCATTATCCTGCCCATGTAATTGTAACACCTCTGTACAGTATGTTCTCAAATAAAATAAAATTAAATTTAAAAAAAAGATAACTGATAACTGATAATGAACTGTATTTCAGTAGGTGACTGTGCTGCTTTTATTTTCTCTATCCTATACTATGTCTCTTTGTTTGGTGTGTAAGGATAAGTGGCTGGACTTGACATGTAGAATTCCTGGAGTATGGGGCTGGCATCCAGAATTCCAGTTTCATCATTATTGCATTAGCTAATAATATAGGCTTATGTCTTCATGCGTTTTAAATTTTTTGGTTTTAACTTCCAATATTAAACATCAATAGATATTATACACAAAAATAAAAACTATTTGTAAATGTAAAGGGGACTTGAGACCATACTGATTGAGAATTGATGCTATGGAAAACTGAGTCATACTTATATTAATATCTGCCATACTTAATATGTTCAGATTCCTGGTCTGATCACTCAGCTGCTATATTCCTGATATTCAAATTGTCAGTGCCCATTATATGCCAGACATTGTACATACATATCAATGGGCAAAGAGTGAGCTCTTTGATGGAGTTTTTGAACTCTTTTAATGGCCTTTAAATGGCTCTTTAATGGACTTTTCTAGCTACAGGTATCATCAGAATAATGTATAAATGTTTGAACTTTTTTTTGTTGGTCATGAGGCTTGAACTCTGGGCCTGAGCCCTGTCCCTGAGCTCTTCAGCTCAAGGTTAGTGTATTAACACTTTGAGCCACTGCACCACTTCTGGTTTTCTAGTGGTTAGTTGGAG
Source organism: Dipodomys merriami (assembly GCF_024711535.1). Classification (NCBI taxonomy): domain Eukaryota; kingdom Metazoa; phylum Chordata; class Mammalia; order Rodentia; family Heteromyidae; genus Dipodomys; species Dipodomys merriami. Next base: position 88,560,088 of record NW_027204492.1, read on the forward strand.
ATAAGAGTCTCGTGAACTTTCCTTCCCTGGCTGGCTTTGAACCACCATCCTCAGATCTCAGCCTCCTGAGTAGCTGGGATTTCAGGCATGAGCCACCAGCACCCAGCAAAATGTTTAAACTTTAAACCTGAGGAAAGTCTGAGTTATTTATAGTTCCAAAAGCTCCCTAGGTGGTTCTAATACATAACTTTACTTGAGAATAATAGATAAAATAACTGTCTCCAAAACATATCGGGCTTCTTAAATTTACCATAGCTGCAAGACTGATTCTCCAAGGTGGAAAATGACTTTTGGGGAATCTAAAGATGAGGAGCATAAAAAAGGGAAACAGGAATGTCACCAACCTTTTAAAAGAAAGTGTTGATTACTCAAAACACTTGAAAAAAATAATGACATGGTTCAGAAGCTACATTAGTAGGCCTTTAGTTCAAGGTGAATGAGTAAGAACTCTATGTGTGAATTATGTCTTGATTTGCCTTCACTGTATTGATTTTAAATATCATAAAACCCATTTGGGCTTCCCACAGAAAATCAGTATTTCATAGGACCTATTCATTTTCTTAAGTAGGTTTTCTGGCCTCAGTTTTTCATTCTTCACATTTCTTTTTTTCTAAACTTTATTTTACATTTTATTACTTTTGTGGTGCTGAAGTTTGAGCTCAAGGCCTTGTGTTTTCTAGGCAAACATTATGGTATAGAACCATTCCTCCAGCCCTCTTTAATTTTTAATTTAATTTCAATTTTTGGATCTATTTTACCAAAATATGCTATGTATGCACTAATTCTCAACTAAAAATCATATGCCAGGCTCTTGTTTTATCCAGAGTACCACACAAAATATTTGCTTTATAAGAATTAGTTGGAAGTACAAGTTGTCATGTCCAAAACGAGCTTTACAAGGTCGGTGCGGGGGGGGGGGGGGGGGAGGGGGAAGGGGGGAAGGAGAAGGATTGGGATTGGGGGGGAGGGGGGAGGCTGGGAAGGGATGTGAAGGGTAAACAAAGTAGGAGGCTGTAATGCTTGGTAAGAAATGTACGCATTATCCTGCCCATGTAATTGTAACTCCTCTGTACAGTATGTTCACAAATTAAATTAAATTAAATTAAAAAAAAAAGAATTAGTTGGTAGGGGCTGTGAAGGTGGCTCAGTGGTAGAGCGCTTGCCTTGCATACCTGAGGCCCTGGGTTCAATTCCTCAGCACCACATAAGAAAAAAGCCAGAAGTGGCGCTGTGGCTCAAGTGGTAGAGCGCTAGCCTTGAGCTGAAGAGCTGAGGGACAGCGCCCCGGCCCAGAGTTCAGGCCCCACGACTGGACCCCCCCCCCAAAAAAAAGAATTAGTTGGTAAAAAGTTATTCCATATTTTAAGACTTAGACAGAAATGTATGGAATAACATATTTCAAGGATATTAATGTTTACTTCATAAAGCAAATGGCCACACCAGAGCAATTTTTTGACTAATGGTCAATTGGTCTTCTTCAAATAAAGATGGCAGAGCAATACTGTAGATATGTTGTATTTAATAAGAATTCTCTCCATAAAAAAGTCAATATAGTTTTTCTGGTTCTATGACCAAAGAGATCATGGAAAAATTGCTATAACCACTGCTGATGTATAGCTAGAATTAGAGACACATGGCCTTATTTATAAAATAATAGATACATAGTATAAAATTATCACTGAACAAAACACTTCTTCCTAGCCAAAGTTCTCATAGATAAGATACTAAAATTACATGGATTTTTCAATATATTTGATTTATGATCCCACTTTGAGAAACACACAATTAGAACTCCAAATTTCTCTTCCAGTTTTCTTTCCTTCATTCGTTTCTCCTATCTTTTCTTCTTCCATTCATTTTTGCCACCCCTCATAATTTGATTTCAACTCATTCTCTCTTAAAAATTTTCCTTTTAGACTTGGAAAAAATTATATTAAGTGAAGTAAGCCAAGCCCAAAGAAACATAGGTCCCATGGTTTCCCTTATTTGCAATATCTAGTATATGTATGAGTCAAGCAGGAAAGGTCAGATAATGTGATGTTAGGAAAATGAACCCTTAGATATGTATTTAAATGGTTTTTTTTCTTTCATGCATTTGTTTCTAACTCATTTATAAGATTATTTCTTTGTAGCTTTGTATGTCCCTCCCCCACAGTATAACCCCTGCTTTCACTGTATTTGATGTCTGTATAATTTGTGGAGGAGATGGGGAAAAACAAGTCGTTTAAGGATACAGGTGGACCCGATGCAACTATGAGAAGTACAAGTTGTCATGTCAAAAACGAACTTTACAACTTTGGTGCGGGGGTGGGGGGGATTGGGTGGGGGGGTGGGGGGAGTCTGGGAAGGGATGGGAAGGGTAAACAAAGGGGGAGGCTGCAATGCTTGATAAGAAATGTACTCATTATCTTGCCCATGTAATTGTAACCATGTAATTGTGAACAGTAGGTTCACAAAAAAAAAAAAAATTAAAAAAAATTTAAAACAATTAAAAAATAAAAATCTCTCCCCCCCAAAAAAATTTTCCTTTTAATGTTAATAGCCTATGATTTGTTCTCCATTTTCCAAGGAAAGGAAAGGCACTTGTTGAACTTGCAGTCAAATCATTCACTCATCCATCCATCCATTTACCCATCCATCCACCCATTCATCCATACAAACAATCAGTAAACGTAGTGATAATTTTCTTGTGTTTGATCTCTTTAAGGTCTTCTCTTCCTTTGCATCTCTACATCCGAATTTACTACTCTCCTAGTACATATGAACACACACATTTACATATACGGGATGAGAATTTTGTAATGATAACTGAATATTATCCCTTACGGTCTTTTACCATATCATAGGCAAGCCCTGTTCATTTTAGCCTCATGTGTCACCTTCTCTTTCACATCTTTTGCCCAATGTTTTGCTAAATATTTTGCTAAAACATTTCAAATTTTTCTTCTCTCAGAGTCCTTCAATGTGTGATCAAATATTTTGAGACCAGTCCTCCTATCAATCAATTAAAAGAAAAGACTGAAAACTATGTCCCCATGTCAGAAGATAGCATCAGTAAGTTTAGATGTAACATTTTTATAGATTTTGATATTTCAAAAGTTAAAGCAGCACCATTGGGGAGGTTTAAAACTAAATTACCCTAGGTGACAGGGAGGAAGATGGTGGAGGAGAAGCTGGAGGCTAAGCAGGCTATTGCATAGAAAGAAGTTTTAATGTTCCAGTGAACAGTCCTAGGCTAGAGAATCACACCAAGTGTGTCATAACAGTACAGAGAGTTTGGCTAGAGAGGGAAAATCCAGGCAGCTTGGTCAAGGAGACAGATCTGAGCACTTGCTGGTAACCATGGTGGTGGCAGTGGCAATGGCAGCTGCTGTGGCTGCCATATCAACAGAGAGAGTCTGGGACAAAGAAGCCAGATGCGGTGTGTGAGTGGATTCTACCTACCACCAGCAAGAACTGACAAGAAGCAGAAAACTTCATCCTGCTGATTGCAGACCACAGACAGCCCAGGAACCAAGAGTCTGGCATGAGTAGAACCTGACATCCTCACTCCTTCTCACAGAGCCACGGTGAGAAGGCAGCTCCTCACCCACCACTGGGGAAGACCTCCAACACTGATACTGAAAAATACCTGGCCAAGCAGCTAGCTCCAACCCAGGCCTTGGAAGAAAACAATTGGAGCCATTAGCAGGTCACAGGAACCTGACCTGACCAGCCAAGCTCAGCTCAACCCAGTGGAAAGTCACCCCACCCAGGCAGAGGAGCTTCGCCCCCAGAGGAGTGACTTTCTTCACTGGGTAAACAGAGCCAGAGGCTGCCCTTCCCCACCACAGCCTAGACAAACAATTGAAATTCAGTAAACATTAAACCCTGAGAATGGCTCCAGGATGCACTCTGTGAGTGTCTCAGGAGCTAGCCCCTCAGGGAAAAGCTACTGATTGCTTATAGGCCTCAACCCTACCCAGAGGCTAGCCTCATCACAGAAACCCCAAATTAGGGAAAACAGCCATCTTCCTCTTTTGTGATACTCAAAGCAGATCTCCCTCCCACTGAAGTAGCCTGAGAGGAGAATCACAAACTCTTGCTTAAGGCAGAACTGTCTGCCTGCTCAAACAAACTGACATAAGAAACCAATCAAGCCACAGGAAAACCAAATACGACAAAGGGACCAAAGACTCCACCAAGAGACTGGTTACAGACACAGGGGAGATACAAGATTCCCCCCCCCAAAAAAAAAAATCAAAGAACTCTTTTTTTCTACCTTTAAAAAAGTGATTAAAAATTGTTTTCTATTATTTTTTCTCTCATCATTTCTTTTAGGTGTATAAGTGTGTGTGTGTGTGTGTGTGTGTGTGTGTGTGTGTGTGTGTGTGTGTGTGTGCTTTTAAAAAAAATCTCTTTTGACTTTTTGGTCCTTTTTTTTCTTTTCTTTCTTTCTCTCTTTGTTTCTTTTTTACGTGACTTAATAGCTGTTTGGCTCAACCCCAGATATATACCCGTTGTTGATTATTGGACCTTATCCCCCATTGTGTACATACTTAATCCAGAAATTTATTGCTCAATTCACAACCTCTTAGGCTTAACTTCGTTAATAGAATTATCACTTTATAACTATATAAATTTCAAGTATTCCAATTTTAAAAATTTTTATTTTTTGTTTTCTTTTTAACCCTTCCCTCCTCTCATCCTATCCTATTCTTCTCTCAATATCATTTCTTTATACTTACATAATATTTTGGTACTTAATTATTTTAATTTAAATTTTTGTTTTTCAATTTTTCATTTTTTATATCGTTCCTATCAATCTGTCTAATCAATTTCTCTCTCTAAGATTAGGACTTGGTTAAATTCACTTCCCTTTTCCTCTCCACATCTCGCTAATCCTATTTTTCCTCACAATTCTCCCTAAACCTAACAATTTTTGGCTTGCTGAATCCCTCTTTGATGTTCTTAGCCTATTAATCCATAGTTGTTTGATGTTGAATAGCTTGTATCTGTTGAACTAGCTTGTATTTGCAGCTAATTGGACTGTGCAACTACAAGACTCTGGTTGATACTTGCCTTAAAGTAGTGCTCTAGCACAAAATTGGTGTTACTTCCATACCAAATGGACAGAACAAGCCAGAGAAACAAAAGAAAAATGGCAAGTCCGGGTATCTCAACTCCCACTCATGATAATCAGGGGACAGAACAGATAATGAATAATCCAGAGGAGAGTTCCCAAGAAGGTCTACAAACACTACTGGTAAACATGATAAATGAAAAGATTGAAAACCTGCAAAGGACTCAGAGTGAGCATGATAGAGAGCAAGAGAAGGCAAACCAAAGATTAATACAGGAATCTCATGAGCATGAGGAAGCTACTCAAAGATTAATACAGGATTTGTGGGAGCAGGCTGAGAACAGTCAAAGAGAAACACAGAAATTGCGAGAGCCAGCTGAGAATGGACAAAGATCAACAGAGACATTCACAGAATCCATAAACAAACAGCTGAAGGAAACCAGGGAGACCACAAAGGGAATGCTGAATGGAGCCCGACAGAAGGAAAGGGAATCCAAGGAAACCATAACCAATCAACTAAGTGAATTGAGAATAAACACTGAACACCAAATTAAGGAAATAAAGAAATTCATACAAGATCTAAAACAAAGTTCCAACAAAGAATTTGAAGCCATTGAAGCCAACCAATTAGAAGGAAAGGAAATAAAAAAAACAAAGCAGAAAGTCTTGACAGTAGGTTAGACCATGCAGAAGATCGAATCTTGGGGATTGAAGACAGCATAGATATTACGGAGAAAGAACATACAACTATCCAATACATAACCAAGAAATATGATAGATCTATTTAACATTTGGAAGACACCATCAGAAGGCCTAATCTGAGGATAATGAGTGTATAAGAGCACCTAGAGACAGAAGTTAACAGTCAAGGAAATCTGTTTAACAGGATCCTAACAGACAACTTCCCAAACATGCAAAAAGATAGCCCTATTCAGATATAGGAAGCCTTTAGAACCCCAAATAAACCAGACCAGAACAGACATCCTACCATCATATTATAATCTGCACAGGATCAATTCAGACCAAGGAAAAGATCCTTAAAGCTGTCAAGGAGAAAAGATCAATCGCCTAGAAAGGGAAACCAATTAGAATCAACTCAGATTTCTCAGCAGAGACAATGAAAGGAAGAAGAGCCTGGAATGATGTATGCCAGGCCCTAAAGACAAACAACTATCAACCAAGAATACTGTACCCAGCTAAACTCTCCTTCATAATTGAAGGTCAAATAAAAACCTTCCATAGCAAAGAAAAACTGAAACAATGTATCTCCACCAAACCAGCCCTACAAAAGATACGTAAAGATGTCCTACACATTGAAAAACAACAAGACCACAATAAAGGCCAAGAAACCACACCCAAACTGAGAATCCAAGAACCATAGGAAGAACCCAGTTGCTGAAGCCCCCAAGAGGTGGACAACATGGCAGGAACTCCCAAATACCTGTCAGGCCTAACTCTCAACATTAACAGACTTAACTCTCCAATTAAGCAACATAGACTGTCTAGTTGGATTAAAAAGCAAGATCCTTCTATCTAATACCTTCAGGAGTCACACCTTGCCCATAAAAACAGACCCATTGCAACAATGTGATGTAAAAGTCGTTATGTCAAAAAACGAACTTTACAACTTTGGTGGGGGGGGGATCTGGTGAGAGGAGGGGGGAATATGGGAAGGGATGGGAAGGGGAAACAAAGAGGAGGCAACAATGCTTAATAAGAAATGTACTCATTATCTTGTCCATGTAATTGTAACCCCTCTGTACAGAATTCTCACAATAAAAAAAAATGGACTGGAGGCATGGCTCAGAGATAGAATGCCTATCTAGTACAAGGCCCTAAGTTCAAAAAACCAAAATCACTATATATAGATCATATAGTTATGATATATGAACCTATAGGATATATAGATATGATAGCATACACGTCATATAAATGAATGTATGCATGCATATATTTTCATCATAGAATTATTACTAATACTAAACAATAGAACCCATGTAAATAGTTAATACAACCCTGACACCAAGTAAGTGTCCAATAAACGATAGCTTCTATTCTAAAAAAAAAAAAAAAAAAAAAAAAAAAAAAACACATTTTGAAAGTGAAAAGCTAGAACAAAATCTACCAAGCAAATGGCCCACATAAATAGCCAGGAATTGCAATCCTAATATCAGATAAAATAGACTTCAAATTAAAATTAGTGAGAAGAGATAAAGAAGGTCGCTACATACTAATTAGGGGATCTCTCCTTCAGGAGGATATTACAATTCTAAATATCTATTCGCCAAACAAATGAACACCCAAATTAATCCAAGAAACACTACTTTCCCTCAAAGCTCACATAGATCCAAAGACATTAATTGTTGGGGACTTTGGCATACCACTTTCCCCACTAAATAGACCAACTCAACGAAATCTCAACAGAGAAACCACAGATGTAAACAACTGCATAGATCAGCTAGATTTAACAGACATCTACCCAATATTTCACCCAGCAGCATCAGAATACACGTTTTTCTCAGCAGCACATGGAACATTTTCCAAAATAGACCACATTTTAGGTCACAAAGAAAACGTCCAAATTCAGAAACATTGAAGTTTTACCTTGCATCCTCTCTGACCACAAGGGAATAAAATTAGAACTCAACACCAAAAGCCACAAAAGAAAGTCCTGTAATATATGGAGGCTAAACAACACACTGCTGAATCACGAGTGGGTCATGGAAGAAATTAGAAAGGAAATGCAAATGTTCATGATATGCAACAAAAATGAACACACAAATTACCAGCTCCTCTGGGACATAGTAAAGGCAGTACTCAGGGGCAAGTTTATAGCTCTGAGTTCCTACATCAACAAATTGGAGAGATCTGAAACCAACAATTTAATGAGACATCTAAGCCTCCTTGAAAAAGAGCAGCAAGATAAACCCCAATCCAGTAGATGGAAAGAAATTATTAAAATTAAATCAGAATTAAATGAATTAGAATCCAAAAAAACCATAGAAAGAATCAACAAAACAAAGAGTTGGTTCTTTGAAAAAATTAACAAAATTGACAGACCCTTAGCAAATCTTAACAGAAAAAGAGAACACACCCAAATAAATAAACTCAGAGATGAGAATGGAAACATCACCACAGAAATAACCAAGATTCAGAACATTATAAGGGAATACTTCTCAAAACTTTATTCTAATAAGTTTGAGAACATGGCAGAAATGGACCTTTTTTTAGAATTGACATGCCGTAAACCAAGATGAGTTAAACCATCTTTTTTTTTTATTGTGAAAACACTGTACAGAGGGGTTACAATTACATGGGCAAGATAGTGAGTATATTTCTTATCAAGCATTGTAGCCTCCTCCTTTGTTTACCTATCCCATCCCTTCGCAGCCTCCCCCCGCTCCCCCCACCCAATCCTCCCCCCCCACCAAAGTTGTAAAGTTCGTTTTGAACGTGACAACTTGTACTTCTCATTGTTGCAACGGGTCCACTTGTATCCTTATTTAAACGACTTGTTTTTCCCTTTCCCTTCCACAAATTATACAGACATCAAATACAGTGAAAGCAGAGGTTTTACTGTGGGGGAGGGACATACAAAGCTACAAAGAAATAATCTTATAAATGCGTTAGAAACAAATGCATGAAAGAAAAAAACATTTAAATACATATCTTAGGGTTCATTTTCCTAACTTCACCTTATCTGACCTTTTCTGCTTGACTCATACGTATACTAGATATTGCAAATAAGGGAAACCATGGGACCTATGTTTCTTTGGGCTTGGCTTACTTCACTTAATATAATTTTTTCCAAATCTTTCCATTTCCTAACAAATGGGGCAATGTCATTCTTTCTGATAGAGGCATAGAATTCCATTGTGTATATATACCACATTTTCTTGATCCATTCATCTAATGAGGGGCATCTGGGTTGGTTTCATATCTTAGCTATGGTAAATAATGCTGCAATAAACATCTTAACAGGCCCATATCAAGCATTGAAATAGAAACAGCAATAAGAGACCTCCCATCTAAGAACAGCCCAGGGCCAGATGGTTTTACAGCTGAATTCTACAAGCCCTTCAAAGCAGAGCTCACACCAATACTCCTCCAACTCTTCAATGAAATTGAAAGAGAAAGTTTACTGCTGAACTCATTCTATGAAGACATCATAACCCTCATCCCTAAACCAGTCAGGGACTCATCAAAGAAAGAGAACTATATACCCATTTCTTTGATGAACATTGAGGCAAAACTTCTCAACAAAAATTTGGCCAGGGGCTGGGAAGGTGGCTCAGTGGTAGAGCGCTTGCCTTGCATGCCTGAGGCTCTGGGTTCGATTCCTCAGCACCACATAAGAAAAAAGAAAAAAGCTGGAAGTGGTGCTGTGGTAGAGCTCTAGCCTTGAGCTGAAGAGCTGCGGGACAGCACCCACACCCAAAGTTCAGGCCCCACAACCAGAACCAAAAAAAATTTTTTTGGCCAAGATACTTCAATAATTCATCCTAAATATCATACAACATGATCAAACAGGATTCATTTCAGGGATGCAAAGCTGGTTCAATATACGCAAATCAATTAATATAATTCATCACATCAACAGGAACAAGGATTTATAACCACATGGATATCACAATAGATGCAGAAAAAGCATTTGACAAGATCCCACACCCCTTTATGATGAAGGTTCTGGAAAAAATTAGGAATTCAGGAAACCTTCCTCAATACAATAAAGGCTGTATATGACAAACCTACAGCCAGAAATATACTTAATGGTGAAAAACTAAAGCCATTTCCTCTTAACACAGGAACGAGACAAGGATGTCCCCTCTCTCCACTTCTTTTCAATCTAGTATTAGAATGCCTAGCTACAGCAATAAGACAAGATGCAAATATAACGGGGATCAAAATAAGGAAAGAAGATGTAAAACTCTCCCTCTTTGCAGATGACATAATCTTGTATTTAATGAATCCCACAGACTCTACTTACTCAAGCTGATTCAAACCTTGGGCAAATAGCAGGGTATAAAATTAACCCTCAAAAGTCAATGACTTTTCTGTATGCCAACAATGAGAAAAGTGTGGCTGAAATTAGGAAAGCAACTCCATTCGTAATAGCCCCACAAAATAATAAAATGCCTAGGAATTAACTAAAGAAGTGAAGGACCTCTATGATGAAAACTTTAAAAACTTGAAAAAGGAAATCAAAACAGATCCTAGAAAGTGGCAAAAACTCCCATGCTTCTGGATTGGAAAGATCAACATCGTGAAAATGGCAATACTTCCCAAGGCTATCTACAATTTCAATGCAATACCTATCAATATTCCAACCTCATTCTTCAAGGAAATAGAAGAGGCAATCCAAAAATTCATATGGAACAATAAAAGACCCAGAATAGCAAAAATGATCCTTAACAGAAAGAACAGTGCTGGAGGAATATCAATACCAAATTTCAAACTCTACTATAAAGCCATAGTAATCAAAACAGCTTGGTACTGGCACAAGAAGAGACCTCAGGACCAATGGAGTAGAATTGAAAACCCAGAAATCAACCCACAGACCCATACCCACCTAATCTTCGAGCAGGGAGCTAAAAAAATAATAGAAGAAAGACAGCCTCTTCAGTAAATGGTGCTGGCAAAACTGGTTCACTACTTGTAGAAAACTAAAGCTAAATCTTTATATATCACCCTGCACCAGAATCAACTCCAAATGTAGCAAAGACCTCGGAGTCAAAGCAGACACTCTGAAATCATTACAAGATGGAATAGGAGAAACCCTAGGTCTCCTTGGCACAGGCCAAAATTTTCTTAATAAAGACCCAGAAACACAACAAATCAAAGAAAGGTTGGACCAATGGGATTGCACGAAATTGCAGAGCTTGTGCATGGCAAAGGACATAGCTAGCAAGATGAATTGAAAGCCCACAGATTGGAAGAGATCTTCACTAGCCATAAAACAGATAAGGGTTTCATATCTAAAATATATTTGAAACTCAAAAACTTAAATCCCTCAACAACAAATACTCAAAGAAACAACTGCCCAATAAATGAGTGGGCTAAAGACTTAAAGAGAAACTTCTCTGAAGAAGGAAAGAAGGATGGCCAATAGACACATGAAGAAATGCGCAACCTCCCTAGCCATAAAAGAAATGCAAATCAAAACAACATTGAGATACCAACTCACTCCAGTTAGAATGGCTAGAATCAAGAAATCTAATAACAACAGATGCTGGAGGGGATGTGGACAGAAGGTAACCTTACTGCATTGTTGAAGGGAGTGTAAACTTGTTCAACCACTTTGGAGAGCAATATGGAGGTTCCTCAAAAGACTCCACATAGAGCTTCCCTATGACCCAGCAATCCCATTTTTGGGCATTTACCCAAATGTTCACAAACAAGACTACACTAAAGCTACCAGCACAACTATGTTTATTGCAGTATTATTTACCATAGCTAAGATATGGAACCAACCCAGATGCTCCTCAGTAGATGAATGGATCAAGAAAATGTGGTAAATATACACAATGGAATTGTATGCCTCCATCAGAAAGAATGACATTGCCCCATTTGTTAGGAAATGGAAAGACTTGGAAAAAATTATATTAAATGAAGTGAGCCAGCCCCAAAGAAACATAGGACCCATGGTTTCCTTTATTTGCAATAACTAGCATATGTCTGAGTCAAGCAGAAAAGGTCAGATAATTGATGTTATGGAAATGAACTCTAAGATATGTATTCAAATCTTTTTTTTCTTTCATGCGATTGTTTCTAGCACATTTGTAAGATTCTTTTTTTGTTGCTTTGTATGTCCCTCCCCCATGGTATAACCCGTGCTTTCACTGTATTTGATGTCTGTATAATTTGTGGAGGGGAAGGGAAAAAACAAATCGTTTAAGTAGGGATACAGGTGGACCTATTGCAACAATGAGATGTATAAGTCGTTATGTCGAAAACGAACTTTACAACTTTGGTGGGCAGGGGAGGATTGGGTGGGGGGCGAGGGGAGGATGGGAAGGGATGGGAAGGAGAAACAAAGGAAGAGGCTACAATACTTCATAAGAAATGTACTCATTATCTTGCCCATGCAATTGCAATGCTTCTGTACAGTATTTTCACAATAAAAAATTGTCAGTGAAAAAAAATAAAAATACAAATACAAAACATAAAATATAAAATAAATAAAAAATAAAATACCTAGGAATTAACCAAGGAAGTGAAAGACCTATATAATGAAATCTTTAAAAAAAAAAAACTGAAAAAGGAAATCAAAATAGAACTTAGAAAGTGGAAAAAACTCCCATGCTCCTGTATTGGAAGGATCAACATGGTGAAAATGACAATACTTCCCAAGGTTATCTTCAAATTCAATGTGATACCTATCAATATCCCAAACTCATTTTTCCAGGAAATAGAAGAGGAAATCCAAAAATTCATATGGAACAATAAAAGACTCCGAATAGGGAAACCTACCTTTAACAGAAAGAAGCTGGAGAAATATCAATACCATAGTTCAAACTCAACTACAAAGCCATAGTAATCAAAACAACTTGGTACTGGCACAAGAACAGACCTCAGGACCAATGGAATAGAATTGAAAACCCAGAAATGAACCCACAGACCTATAGACATCTAATCTTTGATAAGGGAGCTATAAAAAATAGAATGGAAGAAACAGCCTCTTTAGTAAATGGTGCTGGCAAAATTGGTTAATTACTTGTAGAAAACTAAAGCTAGATACTTGTTTATCACCCTGCACCAGAATCAACTTCAAATGGATCAAAGATCTAGGAATCAAAGCAGACACCCTGAAAACATTACAGGATGGAATAGGAGAACTGATAGGTCTCTTTGGCACAGACCTGAAATTTTCTTAATAGAGACCCAGAAACACAACAAATCAAAGACAAGTTGGACAAATAGGATTACATGAAGTTGCACAGCTTCTGCTTGGCAAAGGACATAGCTAGCAAGGTCAACAGAAAGCCCACGGATTGGGAGAAGATCTTCACTAGCCATACAATGGGCAAGGGTCTCATATCTAAAATATACCTGGAACTCAAAAAGTTAAATCTCCCTATAACAAATCTTCAAAGAAACAATTGCCTGATAAATAAGTGGGCTAAAGACTTAAAGAGCAACTTCTCTGAAGAGGAAAGTAGGATTGCCAATAGACATGAAGAAATGCTCAACCTCTCTGGCCATAAAAGAAATGCAAATCAAAACAACATTGAGATACCACCTCACAGTTAGAATGGCTAAAATCAAGAACTCTAATAACAAGATATGCTGGAGGGGATGTGGCCAAAAGGGAACCCTACTGCATCGTTGTTGGGAGTGTAAACTTGTTCAACCACTTCGGAAAGCAGTATGGAGGTTCCTCAAAAGACTCCACATAGAGCTCCCCTATGACCCAGCAATCCCACTTTTGGGCATTTACCCAAATGATCACAAACAAGACCATACTAAATCTACCAGCACAACTATGTTTATTGCAAAAATTATTTACCATAGCTAAGATATGGAACCAGCTCAGATGCTCCTCAGTAGATGAATGGATGAAGAAAATGTGGTATATAAACACAATGGAATTTTATGCCTCCATCAGAAAGAATGACATTGCCCCATTTGTTAGGAAATGGAAAAACTTGGAACAAATTATATTAAGGGAAGTAAGCAATTTCAAAAACATAGGTCGCATGGTTTTCCTTATTTGCAATAACTAGTATATTTCTGGGACAAGCAGAAAAGCTCAGATAAGATGATGTTAATCGAAATGTACCCCAAGATAGGGACACAAGTTGTTTTGTCTTCCTTGTTATTGTTTCTAACATATTTATAAGGTACCATGTGATTTTTTTTGTTGCTTTTTATGTCCGTCTCCCATGGTATAACCCCTGTTTTCACTGTATTTGATGCTGGTATAATTTGGGGAAGGGAAGGGAAAAAACACAATGTTTACATAGGGATACAGATTGCCCAATTGTAACAATGAGATGTACAAGACATTTTGTCAAAAAAAGAACTTTACAATTTAGGCAGGGGGTGGGCGTTGGAGGGTGGGGGGTGTAGTTTAGGAGGTGGGATGGATGAGTTAGGGGAAAAACAAAGAGAAGGCAACAATCCTGGATAAGAAATGTACTCATTACCTTGCTCATGTAACTGTAACTCTTCTGTACAGTATTTTCACAATAAAAAACTTAAAAAAACAAACAACTACTCTATAGTAGACTTTGAGAGATTCACACAGACACATTTTTCATTTAAATAATGCTGGATACCTCTTACGTGTCCTGTGCCAACCCTGTTAACACATAGACAGTTTAGGCACAAAAATTGATATTAAAAGTACCCAAACTAATGAGTCAGACACATATATCATAGTCTGTAATATACCATAATTAATATTAAATTAGAGGAACACCTGAGTAACCTAATAGTTATCTTTGTGAAAGGAGTAGACGTTAAAAGTAGAGACTCAGAGGCACAACAGAAAGCAAGTGATATTTGAATTGGTATTTCAAAAGTGAACAGGAAATTTTGAGATATAAAAAGAGTGAGAGAATAAGAAATAGCTAAAAAAAAACTACCTTTGAACTAGCTTGCATTCAGGGACCTGGAGAACTGTGAAGGAGGATTACTTGATGAAGTCAATGATGGCGACAGTGACATTTTCCTTTTTTTGTTCACTACTCCATTTCAGTGAGTCACTGCCTGGATTAAACCCAAGCAACCTTGACAGATGAGGATGCATTCTACCTGTAATGGACTTTAAAGATATTCTGTACCTGATTCTTTTCTATTGTAATTCTTATCATCTTATTATCTGAACTTTGAGGCCTATTCTGTTCTATGAGTTTATGGAACAAAGTCCTGAAAAGTACGTTTATCAAATTCAAAGTATGTGAATAGTGGAAGTTAGCAAATGTAACCGCATGACATGGATTCAAAATAAATTCAGGCATGGATAGTGGCATGGATCCAATGAGAGGAAAGGTAATAGAGTGTTCAGAGTTTTTGAATACTGTAAGAACAATGTGTAGAATATTGATAGAAGGTTCTCTGATTCTTCTTTCTGTTACTATAACCAAATACTTGAATCTGGTGATTTATAAAGAAAAATTTTGTTTATTGCTCTTGGGGCTTAGAAAATCCAAGATTATGCTACCAGCAGCTTCTCAGTTTCTAATGAAAGCTTCATATTGGAAGAACGGGTAGAAGAGAGAGATGGAGGACTGCACTTCTCTGATAACTAACCCAGTCTATTGGAAAAGGTATTAATCTATTAACAAGGGTCCCATTCCTATGACCCAAATATCTCCTTCTAGGCATCACTATCCCATACTGTTACATCAAGGAATTACAGTATCAACACACAAACTTTTTTAAAACAAGTTTTTATTATGAAACTACTGTACAAAGGGGTTACAATCAAATGAGCAAGGGAGGGGGGTCCGGTCGTGGGGCCTGAACTCTGGGCCTGGGCACTGTTCCTCAGCTCTTCAGCTCTACCACTTGAGCCACAGAGCCACTTACGGCTTTTATTCTTTTTGCTTATGTGGTGCTGAGGAATCGAACCCAGGGCCTTAGGCATGCAAGGCAAGCACTCTACCACTGAGCCACCTTCCCAGCCTATGAGTACATTTCTTATCAAGCAATGTTGCCTCCTCCTTTGTTTTTCCCCTACCATCCCTGCCCTCCCATCTCCACAACTATATTCCTCCATCCCCCCACCCCTACCTAAATTGTGAAGCTCATTTTTCTTTTTCTTTGGATTTTTTTATTGTAAAAATACCATACAGAGGGGTCACATTTTCTTGATCCATTCATCTACTGAGGAACATCTGGGTTGGTTCCATATATTAGCTATGGTAAATAATGCTGCAATAATCATAGTTGTGCTGGTAGCTTTAGTATGGTCTTGTTTGTGATCACTGGGGAAATGCCCAGATGTGGGATTGCTGGGTCGTAGGGGAGCCCTATGGGGAATCTTTTAAGGAATCTCCATACTGCTTTCCAAAGTGGTTGAACAAGTTTACACTCTCACCAACAATGCAGTAAGGTTCCCTTCTGTCCACATCCCCTCCAGTATCTGTTGTTATTAGAGTTCTTGATTCTAGCCATTCTAACTGGGGTGAGTTGGTATCTCAATGTTGTTTTGATTTGCATTTCTTTTATGTTTAGGGAGGTTGAGCATTTCTTCATGTGTCTATTGGCCATCCTTCTTTCCTCTTTAGAAAAGTTTCTCTTTTTAAGTCTTTAGCCCACTCATTTATTGGGCAGTTGTTTCTTTTAGTATTTGTTGTTGGGGGATTTAATTTTTTGAGTTCCAGGTATATTTTAGATTGAGAACCTTATCTGTTCTATGGCTAGTGAAGATCTTCTCCCAACCCATGTGTTTTCTATTGATCTTACTAGCTATGCCCTTTGCCATGCAGAAGCTCTCAACTTCATGCAATCCTATTTGTCCAAACTTTCTTTGATTTGTTGTGTTTCTGTGTCTTTATTAAGAAAATTTTGGCCTGTGCCAAGGAGACCTAGGGTTTCTCCTATTCCTTCCTGTAATGTTTTCAGGGTATCTGCTTTGACTCTAAGGTCTTTGATACATTTGGAGTTGATTCTGGTGCAGAGTAATATATAAGGTCTAGCTTTAGTTTTCTACAAGTGATTAACCAATTTTGCCAGCACCATTTACTGAAGAGGCTGTGTTTCTTCCATTCTATTTTTTTAGCTCACTTATCGAAGATTAGGTGGCTATAGATTTGTGGGTTCCTTTCTGGGCTTTCAGTTATATTCCATTGGTCCTGAGTTCTCTTCTTGTGCCACTACCAAGCTGTTTTGATTACTATGGCTTTGTAGTAGAGTTTGAAATTTGGTATTGATGTTTCTCCAGCACTGTTCTTTCTGTTAAGGATCATTTTTGCTATTTGGGGTTTCTTATTGTTCCATATGAATTTTTGGATTGCATCTTCTATTTCCTTGAAGAATGAGGTTGGAATATCGATATGTATCACATTGAATTTGTAGAAAGCCTTGGGTAGTACTGACATTTTCACAATCAACACACGTACTTTTGAGGGACATATTCAAACCATAGTGAGATGACTGGAATTAAATGTGGAATTAAATGCTCTTGTTATGTCTATACTTAATGCACATTAAGAAAAAGATTTTGTTAAAAAAATACCTTGACATCCCTGAAGATATCACAATTCTTCATCATTCTGTAGTAATAAAATCAATTCTGGAATGTTGTGTCCACTTCTAGAAGGCATTCTTTAAAGATGCTGATAGATGGATTAGGCCCACTTCATCAGTAATGGAATGATTGAGGGTTGAGAAGTCATTTCACAACATAAGAAATTGAGGACCAGAGAAATCATAGTAAAGAAGCACCAGTAATATTCAAAGAGGTGTGTGTGTGTGTGTGTGTGTGTGTGTTAACACTATGATAAACTAAAAACAAATGGATATTTCAGAAGATTGATTTTGAAGAGAACATTGTATAAATTCTATTGAATTTCAGCGTATGTTGAGATCTCTTTGTGTCCTTTAAAATGTATGTAAATATATCCATTAATTCCTGTTCCATTTCTACACTGTACTTTGTAATTGAAATATTTTATTATTTCACTTTATTTCCTCTACTAGCTTTATAATTGTCCTATTATATGAATATTTTAATGGTTATTTTAGAAATTACAAACACATATTTGACTTATTACTGATGACTTTAGTACTTTTGTCATGTATTAACAATACAAGATTTTAAAACAATTTAACTATATTCCATCACCTATTTTGCCATTATTGCTACTTTTACATATATTATACATATAATAAATCCAACAAGACATTGTTATTGTTGATGTTTAAATGAACAATCACCTTTCATGGTTACTTATATTTACCTTTTTGAGTGCTATTCACTCTATGTTTATGCTTCTATAAGTAATCTGAAAAGATCATTTTACTTAAAATTTTAATATTTAGTATAGTGTGAGTCTAATGGCAATAAAAATATCTCAAATTTGTTTGTCTGTCTGACATGATTATTTTGCCTTTGTTGTTAGCATGATGGGTTGGTAACTGTTGTTCCTTGCAGCCTTGAAAACATACCAGCCCAAAGTACAAACGTAGACCCTTTTAGCCACCTGGAGATTCTATATGTAGCTGTTCTATATGTAACAAATAAACTCCACCTCCAATCCACTACTGTACTAATACCCCATCAGGAAGGATTAATCTAAGTATGTCCAGTCAATGTTCCCTTCCTCATGGTCTACCATGTCAATCCATGACAAATGGATGATTCCTAAAGAACAAGGATACACTTAGTGCCTGCATCAGCATAGGGAAAGGGGGTTGATTTCACTAAAACCAAGTTGCCTACCAAACATGCCATGGAGCTGCCAGCCTAAAGCAGGAACAGTCACTGCCCTGCACATCTAGAAGTTCTCCAAGGTACATGTACTCATCCCTATCCTCCCCACACCTAGTCTTTGATAGGGACAGAGGGCATCATCTTTTAGGACTGAGGCCAAATAATGCATTGAAGTATCAGGGGAAGAGAACATGTGGCTGAAACTATTTCCCAGGCAGGTGTCAGGATGCAATAATATAAATCCCCAAATAAAATCATTTAGATTGGAAGATCGTGACCATGTAACAAACTTCAAACACAGTGCCCTTCCACATGACTGCATCAATAACATGTCCATGAAGCTGGCCCTTCCCCTATTCCCAAATGAGTAGGGATGACTGACAAGATCAATGGCATGTCTACCCATACTTAGGAATACAGTGCCTTGCTTCTATTAGTCCTATACAAGAACCTTCAGACTCTGATTCTTGCTTACTTCTCCAGACTCATCTCTATCAGACACTCGTGTGACAACTAGAGATGATTTTTTCTACTTCTACCTGGACTGTCTTTTACTTTCACTACTACCTCATGTATCCCTATCTCCTCCTTCTTTTTCCTTACTAACTCCATCTTGCAGGTGAATGCTCTAGATCTATCCTGTGACATAGCATATATTCATTAATTAAGGTGTCCTGTTTACCTACCTATCCCCATAATAGCTATCAGGCTCCAAAAAGGCTGAACTGTTGTCTTGTTCACTATCTTTAGTGCTTTACAGACATAGGTAAGAGTAGGAAACAGTCATACTAATGAAATGGATTACTGATCCAAGCTATAAGTCTCACAGTGTGCTTTCATTGAACAAACTTCCAGTCGATATTTCTTATGACTAAATGCTTTAATCTTTCATTCTTAGAGTCATATACAACACCATTTCCTTTTCTGAGATTATTTGTATATTTATCAGATAGTTTTAAGAGGTTGAAGTTTATAGGACTTTCTTCAAATCAGATGAATATTTGCTAACATGGCACTTGAATTTATATCTCTTAGCTTTTTGTAGGCAAAAATCCTGCCCATTCTTAATTTGCTTTAAAGGGATTTATGATGTCTGAAAGTGGTGATGACCCCGGAATTATGACTCTCCCCAATACTTTTAGATCATCAACACAAAATTTTCCAAGTTGTTCTCTGCATAGGTTAGGGCTCTCCATGCAGGTGAGCATGCTTAAAGCTTAGAAACCATTTTAAAAGAATAAAATAAAATGAATAGTGGTTATATCTGTTCTCAGTGGGTTCTGAAACATAAAAGTCTCTTATCTTCTGAAAACTCTAAAGAGACAGCTTGTGATTTGCCTGAATCATTTGTCAACGGCTCCTAAGAGATAGATAAAAATTAGGTGACAGACAGCACATGGAAGGAAAGGATTTAAATGCCTTGCTGCACATTCCCTTCAGGGCTGGAGCAAGTGGGGTCTTGCTTTATCACAACAATCAGAGGTCAGAATCCAGAGCCCTGAGAAGAACTGAGCCATGCAGCAGGCCTCTGAGCCTCCCACCATCCAGTGTTCACACTGACTCAGCTTTGAGGCTAACAATGGGAAGCTAAAGTTACATTTTTCAAACTGTGCCTTGTATAAATTTGCTTGGTGTTGGAAGGTTATTTTGGAAGTATATTTAGATTTCTGATACTGTTGTGAAATTATTGGTTTAGAAAATATTCAGTATTTTGGGCAAGTATAATTCCTTTCTCATCTCTTTTTAAGTAACACTGTAATTTTTACTCAATAGCATTCTATTTGTTCTATAGGATGCATCATCTATAAGGACAGTAAGCCACTGTTTGGTTCCCTGAAGGAAGAAGAGATACTCTATGTGTTTCCCTGGACACAGATTAGTACAAATCACAAAGACAGAAAAAAAATTTGTTACTTGTATAGCAACTCATTATTTATTTTGTCTAATATTTGTTTAGTGCTTCATGTATTTCAATATCTCTTCCTATCTGAGTATTAACTATAATCACAGTCCTTGTGCATGTTCATTCCATAGCATTTATAAAAAATGTGGCTAAGGCTCCACATAGTCACTAGCTATGGGACCTTGGCCATCTCTGATTCTCTATTTCCTTGTGTAGATTATAATAGTCCTCACCCTTCAGGATTTCTGTGGTATGCTGTTACACAATTAAATGAGTATCTGAAATACTTGGAGCAGAATCTCACAAAATTTAGCATTAGAAGAGAGTGACATTCAGAAGATGGTAGAACAGGAGTTTTCTACTGTCGTGTTCCCACAGAGATATCATTTTAGTTTTGTCAACTATTCACAACTATTCCCACCTTTGTGAGCTGAGTGAGTAGACAATTGCCAGTACAGAATTGAAGACAATGATCCAAGAATAGATGTGCATGGAAGAGAGCAAGAGCACTTTCATTTTGCCAGTATCACCCCTCCTCCAAGGAAGCCAAGCTTAACATCAAGAGTAAGCCTTCAGTAGCCAATAATTCTTCCTGTAGAAGAAAGTGAGAGTACAATGAGTAACTAGATTTCCCAGGTAAAATACTGCTGAAGAGGCTAACTTATTTCTCATTCCATCTGGAATACTGAGATGATTAGCACAGCTGATTGGTTTGAAGAAGTTGAGCAGGGAATAGAGGCAAGGACTCACAGCAAGCAGAGGTTAGAACTCAACAAGGGGCTATAAAATACTAATTACTTCACAGACATCAGGAAGCACACACATGAGCTGCATAGAACACCTCACCTACAAATTGCCCACCAATTCTCTTTAATTGTTCCCAAGACTATGTGTGTCTCGGTCTTTCCCATCCCTTAGTCATCCTTGAGTGGAGAGAGGTTGAGGCACACTTGCACTTGCAGATGACAAATATGAGACACTATAGATAACTTATGAGCATGAACAAATTGTTGACCTGTCTGAAAGTGAAGGGATAGGAAAAGATATTCTATGCACACAGAAGTGAAAAGAGAGAAGTAGCTATATACATAGGAAATAAAATAGATTTTAAGTCCAAAACTGTAAAAAAAAAAGTCAAAGAATGTTATTATATTGTATATATAATGTCTTTATATATTTTATAATATATATACTTTTATATAAATAATAAAGTGGTCAGTAAAGAGGATATAATAATTGCAAATCTATATGTACCCCACACAGGAGCACCTAAATAAATAAAGCAAATATTAACAGATCTGCAAAGTTAAGAATTTCAACATCCCAAGTTCAATAGTTGATAATCTAGATAGAAAATCAAGAAGGAAACATTAAGCTGGAATTATACTTTAGATGAAATGGATCTAACATTCCAGCCAAAAGAGGCTGAATGCACAATCTTCTCAAGATATCACAAAACATTCTCCATGTTAGATTACATGCTAGACCAAGTCTTAACTTATTTAAGAAAATTCCGATCATATCAAATATCTTTTCTGACCATGATAGTATGATACAAGAAATTAATAGCAGGAGAAATATTGGGGAATTCACAAATGTGTGAAAATTAGGCAACATACTTCTAGACAGCCAGTGTGTCAAAGAGTAAGTTAGAGGGAAGTCAGATATCTTGAGACAAACACAATTATAACACAAAACTTATGAGATACAGAAAAAAATTCTAAAATGGAGATCCGTTGTGTTGTTAAAGTGTATATAAAGAAAAAGTTCTCAGGGCTGGGAATGTGGTTCAGTGGTAGAGTACTTGCCTAACATACATGAGGCCCTGGGTTTGATTCCTCAGCACCACATAAACAGAAAAAGCTGGAAGTGGCACTGTGGCTCAAGTGGTAGAGTGCTAGCCTTGAGCTGAAGAACTCAAGGAGAGCTCCCAGGCCTAGAGTTCAAGCCCCAATGCTGACCAAAAGAAAAGAAAAAAGAAGAAGAAGAAGAAAGAAAAGAAGAAGAAGAAGAAGAAGAAGAAGAAGAAGAAGAAGAAGAAGAAGAAGAAGAAGAAGAAGAAGAAGAAGAAGAAGAAGAAGAAGAAGAAGAAGAGGAAGAAGAGGAAGAAGAGGAAGAAGAGGAAGAAGAAGAGGAAGAAGAGGAAGAGGAGGAAGAGGAGGAAGAGGAAGAAGAAGAAGAAGAAGAAGAAGAAGAAGAAGAAGAAGAAGAAGAAGAAGAAGAAGAGGAAGAGGAAGAGGAAGAGGAAGAGGAAGAGGAAGAGGAAGAGGAAGAGGAAGAGGAAGAAGAAGAGGAAGAAGAAGAGGAAGAAGAAGAGGAAGAAGAAGAGGAAGAAGAAGAGGAAGAAGAAGAGGAAGAAGAGGAAAAGAAAAGGTTCTCAAATACCTGAACTTGACACCTCGAAAACAAGAAAAAGAAATTAAGCCCAAGAGTAGGAGGAAGGAAATAAGAAAGATTGGAGGAGAAGTAAAGGAAGCAGAAACCTAAAAAAAAAAACCACCATAAACAAACAACATAAAGGCCTAGCACCCATGGCTCATGACTATAATCTTAGCTTCTCAAGAGACTGAGATCTCAGATTATGGTTCAAAGCCAGAATGGGCAGAATAGTCCAGAAGACTCTTTTCTCCAGTTAACCACGAAAAAGCCAGAAGTGGAGTTGTGGCTCAAGTGGTAGAGTACTAGTCTTGAGTGAAACAGCTCAGAGGCAATGCCCAGGCCTTGAGTTCAAGCCCCAGGACCAGCACACACAAAAAGCAATCTAAAAACTAAAAGTAACAATAAAAGTGAGTCAGTGTTTAAAAAAATACAAACAAAATTGACAAACCTTTAGTTTACAAGAAGAAAAAAAGAAAAACTCTTAAACATTCAATAAAACATGAATGAAAGAGAAAAGAATTATATCTGAAGCTAGATAAATATGATGGATCATAATATATGAATAATTACATGACAATTTGATAGCCTAGAAGAAACACACAATCTATTAATTGTGAGGAAATAGAAAATATGAGCAGAACAATAATAAGTAAAAATATTGAACCAATAAACAAAAGTCTTCAAAGAAGGTAAATCCCAGGACCCAATGGTTAACTACTGAATTCTACGAAGTATTTAAATAACTGAATGAAAAACAAGTCATATAATCTTCGCAACACATGTAGAAAAATATTAACACAATTTATTTTTATTTATTTTATTTTTTTATTGTGAAAATACTGTACAGAGGGGTTACAATTACATGGGCAAGATAATAAGTACATTTCTTATCAAGCATTGTAGCCTCCTCCTTTGTTTCCCCTTCCCATCCCTTCCCATCCTCCCCCCCACCCCCCCGCACCCTTCACCCAATCCTCTTCCCCCACCACCAAAGTTGTAAAGTTCATTTTCGACATAATGACTTCTACATCTCATTGTTGCAATGGGTCCACCTGTATCCCTATTTAAACGATTTGTTTTTTCCCTTCCCCTCCACAAATTATACCGACATCAAATACAGTGAAAGCAGGGGTTATACCTTGGGGGAGGGACATACAAAACAACAAAGAAATAATCTTATAAATGCATTGGAAACAATCGCATGAAAGAAAAAAACATTTGAATACATATCTTAGGGTTCATCACAATTTATTATCTTGTCAAAATCTACAGCAAATTAAATATAGAACTAATATACTTCTACATAATCAACATCATATGTACCAAGACTACAGCTAACATCACACTTGATAAAAAGCTGCAAACGATGCCTTTAACAGTAAGAACAAAACAAAGATGTCTACTTTTGCCACATCTACTCAGCATAGGACTGGACATTCCAGGCAGGCAAGAAAAAAATTTAAAGCTCTTATATTGGCAAGGAAGAACTTGAAAACCTGATTTTTACATGTAGTAAACACTAAAGGGTCAGCCATAAAAAACGCAACAATGTTAGTCCTAATGAATGAACTCTGTATATTGGCAGACATCTCTCTATACACGGTCAGTGAACTATCTAAAAAAGGAAATTAAGAAAAATCAATTTTGGGGGGAGTGAAGGGATAGTGGGAGAACAACAAGGGAGGGGGTAACAATGCTCGACAAGAAATGTACTCATTGCCTTAGTCATGTAACTGTAACCCCTCTGTACAGCATCTTTAAAATAAAATTAAATTTAAAAGAAAATTAATTTTATAATAGCATCAAAACAAATTAAATACTTAAGAAGAAATATGCAAGGTGCCAATGGCTCATACCTGTAATCCTAGCTACTCAAGAGACTGAGATCTGAGGATTGTGGTTCAAAGCCAGATTAGGCAAGAAAGTCTGTGAGACTCATCTCCAGTTAAGCAACAAAAAGCATACTTCACCTTCCTGTAGTACTGGCCTTCAGCAAAAACATCTCAGGGACAGAACCAGGCACACAACAAATAAATTAATAAATATAAAACTGTATTCTGAAGAGGAAGAGGAAAAGCATCTCAAATCACACAAGAGAGATAAAACAGCTAAAAAGCACAGAGAAACAGAAAGGCAACAGAGAAAAGTAGGAAACAATCCATAGCTCCAAATTAAACTCTCCAGAGAAAGTGAAAGCCAAAGTTACAACCACAAAGTAACCCTGGCAACAGACTGGAATATGTAGATGTGCAATAAGCCTGCATTTCTCATAAACTCTAAAACCACTAAGAGGATTTGGTGTGACAGTGGCAACTCCTGTGTGACAGGTTAGCATTGGAAAAAACAGACATGCTTGTCATTCTCCATAGGTCAGTGTTATAGAAAGGAACAGTCTTGAGAAGAGGGCTGTTATTTGAAACTGAAGTACTGTGAGGTCTTGAAGGAAGACACAACCACATGGACAGAAAGGCCATGTGAATAGCAAATGTTCCTCAGATAAGCTGTCACTTGATGATAATCACAGGAGTGAATGTAACTAATAGTTATGGTTGTTGTTTTAAGCCATCAAGTTCTGATATGGTTAATTGTACAATACCTACCTAATTTATCATATAGACTGATGTAGATTAGTGGTACTTAAATGAGGGTGTTTGTCACAACTAGGGAGGAGAGGTGAAAATACCACTGGGATCCAGGATGTAGACAAGAGTAAGTAATGCTGCCTATTTGACAATACACAGGCAATACACAATTACCTGCAACCAAAAATGATCTGTCAAACTATATTGAAAATGAACTTTTCAACTTGGGGGAGGAGGGAGGAGTTGGGGAAGTGGGGTGGGAAGGGATGGTAAGGGAAAAACAAAGGAGGAGGTAACAATGCTCCATAGGAATTGTACTCATTACCTTACTCATATAACTGTAACCCCTCTGTACAGTATCTTCACAATAAAAAATATATACTAAAATTTTTTAAAAGAATGATCTGTCAAAATGTCAACATTGGTAAGGTTGAGACTTCTTGACCTATGTGTATAAAGTATATGTAAATAGACAGACAGACGGACAGTCAGATAGATAATAGATATGAAGGCTATTGAAGTTGATATATAATCAAAGTTAAAAACAAATACAAATAACATTGAACATTCCATTGCTTCTAATGAGAAGAGGCCAGGATTCTGTTAAAGGGGGAAATGTAATTAAGAATGACTTCCTGCTGGGTGTGGGTGGCTCATACCTATAATCCTAGCTACTCAGAAGGCTGATATATGAGGATTTAAGTTTGAAGCCAGCCTGACCAGGAAGTCTATGAGACTCTTTTCTACAATTAACCACCAAAGAGCCAGAAGTGGAGCAGTGACTCAAGTGGTAGCATGCTAACACAAAAGCTCAGGAACAGTACCCAGTCCTTGACTTCAAACCAGGCCTGGCCTGTGAATGTGCACACACACACACACACACACACACACACACACACACACACACACACACACACACATATACACACACACACCACACACTTCTCTTTGTAAGACCCCATGGATCATCTGCTGTCACCCACTGCTTACTCAATCACTGGCTCTAAACTGTAGTCATTCCTTGGGATTCTCCTTTTCCACTGTATCCTAAACTCTCCCTAATCCTGACTGCCCTAATCCTGACTGCCTCCCCTAGATTCCTCACACCTGGTTCCAGCAGGATGAAGATTATTCTTTACTCTCTAGTGCAATACTTCAAGCAGTTCACACTCAGTACAGGAGTACACAATTGGAGAACTCATTTGCCTTGTTCTTGGAAAGAACCACCACTGAGGGCTGAGCCTTTTCAGAGGAGCAGGGGCACAACCACAGTGTGGAAAGAATTTGTGTCAATGCACCAGTGTAGGAGGGAGACAGGGCCTGTCATTGAAATGCTCTGAAAACCACAAGACAAGAGTAAGGAAAGGTTGATGGTGGGTTGGAAATCAGAAAGACCCAGCATTTTTTTTACAGATGGTTAACACTATAGCACTTTAACTATGGTGTGTCAAGGACTGATACCCATGTAGGCTAGACTCCTGATTATTCCCAGGTCTTACCACTAACTAGGTATTGGCTTATGCATTAAGGCTGTAAGATCTAATCAAGAATAGCAGGGAAAGAGACACAGGGAACTAGCTTTTCATGAAATGTTGTCGACCACCCTCAGGGCTCTCCCTGGACTGGAAAGTCAGGAGAAGTAAGCTTTCCTGAGTTAAATGAGACCTACTAATATCTTTCTTCTGGGCTTGCCTACCTGCTTGATTAATTAAAAAGAACCTCTGCTATGACTTCTACATTTTCTCATACAGAGCAACTATTTGCTTTTATGTTGACAGACTCTAGAAAATGTAGAAGCCACTTTTTCTCATTTCATCTATTCCTCCTCCCCCCTCTCTCTTTTGTTTTGATTAAGGTTGAACTCAGGATCTTGTCCTTGTTCAGCTAGCTTAATTGGCTGGCATCCTATGACTTGAGTCATCCTTCTAGCCGTGCTTTTTACTGGTTATTTTGGAGATAGATTCTTGCAGGTATTTTTGTACTGAGATTCAAATGGCCATCCTCTGGATCTCAATCTCCTGAGTAGTTATGAGTACAGGCATGAGCCACTGGTACTCTGCTCCATTTCTTTTTTTATTTATGTTATCCCTTCAGACTAGGGTTGTTTGCATGTATCTGATAACAGTTGATCCCATACAAGTCAAGTCAGAGGATAGAAAATGCAGTCATAATATTCAATGCATATCCTAGAAAATGAATAAAATTGAAGGGAGGGGTTTGGAGGGATCGGGGAGAATGATGAAATGGATGATGGATCAAGATACATTGTATTCCTAAATTGATTTGTTGAATGGCAACTCCTTTGTTCAATTATTTAAGGAAAATAAAAATATTATTTTAAGAAATCAAGTAAACCTTCACTTCCATCATTATTCCACAAAGTTGATGTTTACAAAAATAGCTCTTTATAGGGGAAAAACAAAGGAGGAGGCAACAATGCTGGATAAGAAATGTACTTATTAACTTGCTCACATAACTGTAACCCCTCTGTACAGTATTTTCACAATAAAAAAACTTAATTAAAAAATAGCTCTTTAAACTGGGTACAGCAGAATATGCCTTTATTCCTAACAACTCAGGAGGCTGAGGAAGAAGTATTGCTTGAACCTAAGAGTTCCAGGTCAGTCTAGGCCACACAGTGAGACTCAATCTCAAAAACACCAAAATAGTACTTTATCATCCATAGTATTCCTACCTCTGACATTGGATGTGTTTTTTACATATTAATTTTCAGTTCCAATAATCAGAATGCCATATATTTCAGCTTCTATGGCAGATTGAAGTTCAAACACTGTCTCTCCCTTGGATCTGCCCTAAAATCAGAAAACTTCTCTATCACTGATTAGACCACAGACAAGTAGTAGACATTGTTCAATCTTGACATAGTGTCCTACTCTCATACTGGGCATTACTCAAGGAAGCTCTCTCAACATGAAATGTTTTACTATAAAGGAAACACTTTGTTCCCTATAGTTTGCAGAAAATAATAATAATTCACTCATATTTTCTAAGACACAATAACATTAATAAATTTGGATACACCCTTTTTCATCAAAGCAATATGTCAATATGATTAGAATTTGGGGCTCAAGAAATGAGTAATATTAGTATTCTAGAAACTCTTCTTTGGCCTGTCTTTCAGGAAAGAACTATTAATTCTCTCTCTGAATTAAAAAAACTGAACCATTTGTTCAAGTTTGTCAGCTAAATGAATGAGAAAAATGCTCCATTTGGAAAAGTCAAGGTTTACTCAGTTCTAATGTAAAATTATCCATTGGTATTTTTCCTAATTCCTTCCAGAAAAAAAGGAGTAACATTCTGTTCATTTTGGTTATATTCAGAGAATGAGCAAGTTAAGAATGTAAGCAACGTAGCTGACATCATTCATTAAATCAGCCAGAAGAACATCTAGCACACAGTGGGTGCTTAGTTATTTAATATTGAAATGACTTATTCAGTGACATCAAATGTTGTGACAGACATGGCATCAGGAAAACCAGCTCCAGAGTGTGCTGTCTGCTGCTCATGCACTCTGTTCTCACACATTAGATTATTTTTATATACACACTTTTTTTTAAGATTTCATCTATAATTAGAAAATTCAGCCAACTGTGCACAATGCTTAATGATATCCTATTAAGAAAGAAATACCTTTATAAGGAACCCTGGGAAGGAACAAGTGTTACTTTTTTCCTATCACCTGATACAAAGTGTCCCAACAGGGAGCAATCGGATGAAAATTCCTTAAGTCGGTTTGTTGGAAGAGGCAGAAAAATGCTCTGCTTTACCCAAGATTTTGAGATCCCCCTCCCAGGTTAGTTTTCTAGGAGGGTGATCTGCTTTGAGAATCACAAAAGAGGGGGATGCAGTGGTGAGGCTAGGTTCTGGGTAGAGTTGAGGCCTTTCAACAATCAGTAGCTTTTTCCTGGGGCTGTTTTGTGCAAAAAAAAATCTCCCAGAGCCCAGCCTGGAGCCGTTCTCAGGGATTCTGTCTTTCAATTGATTGTTGAGGCTGCTAGAGGGATGGGCAGCCTCTGGCTCTGGTTACCCAGTGAGGGAAGCCACTCCAATGGCTGGCGCCTGAGCTGGGTGACTTTTCCCTGGATGGAGCCGAGTCTGGCAGGTCACTTTGCCATTAAGTTCTTGTGACCTGCTAAATGACTCGTTTTATTCCAAGGCCTGGGTTGGAGCTGGCAGCTCCTCCGAGCTTTGTCGGTATCCAAGATGGAGATCACCGGTGCTGGGGGGGGGGAGGGGTGGCCTTCCCTCCTCTGCTCCCTGAGAAGGAGTGAGGACGTCGGGCTTCTACTCACGCCGAGTCTTGGATCCTGGGTTGTCTCTGGTCTGCAAGCTGCAGGATGAAGATGTCCGCTCTTTGTTGGTTCTTGCTGGTGTTGAGTAGAATCCGCTCACCCGCTGCGTCTGGCTCCTTTGTCCCGGACTCTCTGTGTGAGCGCTCAGGTATGGCCCCCGGCTGCGGTCTCCGCCGCTTGCGACCCTGCCGCCGCGGCTGCTGGCGAGCACTCAGGTGTTTCTTTTTGCCTTGGCTTCCCTCTCTTGTCTAACTCTCTGTCCTGTGATGGCACACTTGGTGTGATTCTCTGGCTTAGGACTGTTCACTGGAACTCTAAAACTGCTTTCTATGCGAGAGCTTGTTCAGATTACAGCTTCTCCTCCGCCATCTTCCTCGGATGAAAATTCCTGCTCATTTCAGACTTTCATGTAGCCAATGTATCTCACTGGAGACTGATAAAAACAATGACTAGTTCGGGTTTAAATGTAGTGGAAACAAGAGGTAACATAAGCTAGCAGATGCTGCTCTGTCTTTAAAATCAAATCTAGCTAGGCATGGATGGCTAACACCTGTAACCATAGCTACTCAGGAGGCTTGAGATTATTTCTTAACATAGATTTTTTTATTGTAAAGATACTGTACAGAGGGGTTACAGTTATATGAGTAAGGAAAAGAGCACATTTCCTAGTGAGAAATGTTACCCCCTACTAAGGGATTTGAGAATAAACACTGAACACCAAATGAAGGAAGAAGTCCATACAAGATCTAACACAAATCTCCAACAAAGAATTTGAAGCCATCATCGACCAATTAGAAGGAAAGGAAATAAAAAAAACAAAGTAGAAAGTCTTGACAGTAGGTTAGACCATGCAGAAGATGGAATCTCAGGGATTGAAGACAGCCTAGACATTATAGAGAAAGAACATAAAACTATCCAAGACAAATCCAAGAAATAGGATCGATCTATTCAACATTTGGAAGACACCATCAGAAGGCCTAATCTGAGGATAATGGGTGTAGAGGAGAACCTAGAGACAGAAGTTAATGATATAGGAAATTTAACAGCATCCTAGCAGAGAACTTCCCAAACATGCAAAAAGATAGGCATATTCAGATACAAGAAGCTTTTAGAATCCCAAAGAGACCAGACCAGAAAGGACATCCCACCATCACATTATAATCCGCACAGGATAAATTCAGACCAAGGAAAAGATCCTTAAAGCTGTCAAGGAGAAAAGATCAATCATCTAGAAAGGGAAACCAATTAGAATCACCTCAGATTTCTCAGCAAAGACAATTAAAGCAAGAAGAGCCTGGAATGATGTATGCCATGCCCTAAAGACAAACAACTATCAACCAAGAATACTGTACCCAGCTAAACTCTCTTTCATGATGGAAGGCCAAATTAAAACCTTCCCTAGCAAAGAAAAACTTAAAAAAAGATCTCCACGAAACCAGCCCTACAAAAAATACTTAAAGATGTCCAACATATAGAAAACCAGCAAGAAAGCAATCAAGGCCAAGAAACAGCACCCAAACTAAGAATCCAAGACCACAGGAAGAATCCAGTTGGCATAACCCCCAAGAAGGTGGATCACATGGCAGGAACTACCAAACACCTCTCAGTCCTAACTCTCAATATTAATGGACTTAACTCTCCAATTAAGCAACATAGACTGTCTAGTTGGATTAAAAAGTAAGATCCTTCTATCTGCTGCCTTCAAAATTCACACCTTGCCCATAAAAACAAATATTCTGAAAGTGAAAGGCTAGAATAAGATCCAACAAGCAAACGGCCCCCATAAACAGACAGGAGTTGCAATTTTAATATCAGATAAAGTAGACTTCAAATTAAAATTAGTACTTAAAGAGAAACTTCTCTGAAGAGGAAAGAAGGATGGCCAATAGACACATGAAAAAACGTTCAACCTCCCTAGCCATAAAAGAAATGCAAATCAAAACAACACTGAGATACTACCTCACCCCAGTTAGAATGGCTATAATCAAGAACTCTAATAACAACAGATGCTGGAAGGAATGTGGACAGAAGGGAACCCTACTCTTTCGTTGGTGGGAGTGTAAACTTGTTCAGCCACTTTGTAAAGTACTATGGAGGTTCCTCAAAAGACTCCACATAGAGCTCCCCTATGACTCAGCAATCCCACTTTTGGGCATTTACCCAAATGATCACAAACAAGACCATATTAAAGCTACCAGCACAACTATGTTTACTGCAGCATTATTTACCATAGCTAAGATGTGGAACCAACCCAGATGCCCCTCAGTAGATGAATGGATCAAGAAAATGTGGTATATATACACAATGGAATTCTATGCGTCCATCAGAAAGAATGACATTGCTCCATTTGTTAGGAAATGGAAGGACTTGGAAAAAATTATATTAAGTGAAGTAAGCCAGGCTCCAAGAAACATAGGTCCCATGGTTGTCCTTATTTGCAATAATTAGTATATGTCTGAGACAAGCAGAAACGGTCAGACAAGTTGATGTTAGGCAAAATGAACCCCAAGATAAGGACTCAAATTGTTTTTCTTTCTTGTGATTGTTTCTAACATATTTATAAGATGATTTCTTTGTTGCTTTCTGTGCTCCTCCCCCATGGTATAACCCCTGTTTTCACTGTATTTGATGTCGGTATAATTTGTGGAGGGTAAGGGAAAAAACAAATTGTTTAAATAGGGCTACAGGTGGACCCATTGCAACAATGAGATATAGAAGACTTTATGTCAAAAAACTAACTTTACTACTTTGGCGGGTGAGGGGGTGGGGAAGATAAGAAGAGATGGTAAGGGGAAACAAAGGAGGAGGCAACAATGCTTGATAAGAAATGTACTCATTATCTTGCCCATGTAATTGTAACCCCTCTGTATGGTATTTTCACAATTAGAAAAATAAAATAAAATTAGTGAGAAGAGATAAAGAAGGTTGCTACATACTAATTAAGGGATCTCTCCTTCAGGAGCATATTACAATTCGAAATATCTATTCACCAAACAACGGAACACCCAAATTTATCCAAGAAACACTACTTACCCTCAAATCTCACATAGATCCAAAGACATTAATTGTTTGGAACGTTAACACACCATTATCCCTGCTGGATAGGTCAACCCAGCAAAAACCCAACAGAGAAACAGCAGATCTAAACATCTACATACGTCAACTAGACTTAACAGACATCTACCAAATATTTCACCCAGCAGCATCAGAATACATGTTCTTTTCAGCAGCAAAGGGAATTTTCTCCAAATTAGACCACATTTTAAGTCACAAACCAAATTTGTCCAAATACAGAAACACTGAAATTATGCCCTGCATTCTCTCAGATCATAAGGGAATAAAATAAGAATTCAGCACCAAAAGCCACCAAAGAAAATACTGTAACATTAAAAAATATATTTAAAAAAGAATATACTGTAACACATGGAGGCTGAACAACACACTGTTGAACCACCAATGGGTCATGGAAGAGATTAGAAAGGAAATTCAAATGTTCATGATATTTAACAAAAATGAACACACAAATTACCAGCTCCTCTGGGACACAGGAAAGGCAGTACTCAGAGGCAAGTTTATAGCTCTAAGTTCCTACATCAACAAATTGGAGAGATCTGAAACCAACAATTTGAGGCAACTGCCATTCCTTGAAATGGCAGCAAGCTAAACCCCAATCCAGTATACAGAAGCAAATAATCAAAAATTAAATCAGAATTAAATGAATTAGAGTCCAAAAAACATAGAAAGAATCAACAAAACAAAGAGTTGGTTCTTTGAGAAAATCAACAAAATTGACAGACCCTTAGCAAATCTTATCAGAAAAAGAAGAGAACACACCCAAATAAACAAACTCAGATGAGACTGGAAACATCACCACAGAACCAACAAGATTCAGAACATTATAAGGGAACACTTCTCAAACCTTTATGCTAATACGTTTGAGAATCTGGAAGAAATGAACAAATTTCTAGCAAATATTGACATGCCCAAACTAAGCCAAGGTTATTTAAACCAACTTAACATACCCATATCAAGCATTGAAATAGAACCAGCAATAAGAGACCTCCCACAAAGAAAAGCCAAGGACTGGATGGATTTACCACTGAATTCTACAAGGTCTTCAAAGCAGAGCTCACACCAATACTCCTCCAACTCTTCAATGAAATTGAAAGAGAAAGTTCACCACTGAACTCATTCTATGAAGGCATCATAACCCTCATCCCCAAACCAGGCAGAGACTCATCAAAGAAAGAGAACTATAGACCCATTTCTTTGATGAACATTGATGCAAAACTTCTCAACAAAATTTTGTCCAATCGACTTCAACAATTCATCCAAAAAAAACCATATACCATGATCAAACAGGATTTATTTCAGAGATGCAAAGCTGGTTCAATATACACAAATCAATTAATATAATTCATCACATCAACAAGAGCAAGGATAACAATCACATGGTTATCTCAATAGACGCAGAAAAAGCATTTGACAAGATCCAACACCCCTTTATGATGAAGGTTCTGGAAAAATTAGGAATCCAGGGAACATTCCTCAGTACAATAAAGGCTGTATATGACAAAGCTACAGCCAGAATTATACTTAAGGGTGAAAAACTAAAATCATTTCCTCTAAATTCAGGAACCAGAAAAGTATGTCAACTCTCTCCACTTCTCTTCAATTCAGTATCAGAATACTTAGTTAGAGCAATAAGACAAGATGAAGCATAAAGTGGTCCCAAATAGGGAGAGATGACATGATCTTGTATTTAAAGAACCCATGGACTCCACTCCCGAGTTATTTGAGCTGATCTGAAACTTTGGCAAAGTAGCACGGTATAAAATTAACCCTCAAAAGTCATGACTTTTCTATATGCCAATAGTAGGAAGAGCACAACTGAAATCAGGAAAACAACTCCTTTTGTAATAGCCTGACAAAAAATAAAATACCTAGGAGTTAACATAACTGAAGAAGTGAAGGACCTCTATGATGAAAATTTTTAAAACTTGAAAAAGGAAATGAAAGCAGAACTAAGGAACTGGAAAAACATCCCATGCTCCTGGTTTGGGAGGATTAATATTGTGAAAATGGAAATACTGCCAAAGGCTATCTACAAATTTAGTGTGATACCTATCAATATCCCAACCTCATTCTTCAATGAAATAGGAGAAGCAACCAAAAATTCACATGGAACAATAAAGGATCTGCAATATCAAAAACAATCCTTAAGAGAAAGAACAGTGCTGGAGAATATCAATACCAAATTTCAAACTCTACTACAAAGCCATAGCTATCAAAACAGCTTGGTACTGGCACAAGAAGACCTCAGGACCAATGGAATAGAACTGAAGACCCAGAATTGAACCCACAGACCTATAGCCACCTAATCTTTGATAAAGAAGCTAAAAAAAAAATAGAATGGAAGAAAGACAGCCTCTTTAGCAAATGGTGCTGACAAAACTGGTTAAACACCTGTAAAAATCTAAAGCTAGATCCTTATATATCACGTTGCACCAGAATCAACTCCAACTGGATCAAAGACCTTGAAGTCAAAGCAGACTACCTGAAAACATTACAGGATGGAACAGGAGAAACCCTAGGTCTCGGCACAGGCCAAAATTTTCTTAATAGATACACAGAAACACAACAAATCAGAGAAAGTTTAGATAAATTGGATTGCATGAAACTGCAGAGCATCTGCATGGCAAAGGACATATCTAGCAAGATCAATAAAAAGTCCACAGATTGGTAGAAGATCTTCACTAGCCATACAATGGACAAGGGTCTCATATCTAATATATACTTGGAACTCAAAAAATTAAATCCCCCAATGAAACAACTGCCAGATAAATAAGTGGACTAAAGACTTAAAGAGAGATTTCTCGGAAGTGGAAATAAGAGTGGCCAGTAGACACATGAAGAAATGCTCAACTTCTCTAGACACAAAAGAAATGCAAATCAAAACAATATTGAGATTCTACCTCCACTCAGTTAGAATGGCTATAATCAAGAACTCTAATAAAATCAGATGCTGGAGGGGATGTGGCTAGAAGGAAACCCTACTGCATTGTTGGTGGGAGTTTAAACTTGTTCAACCACTTTGGAAAGTAGTATGGAGGTTCCTCAAAAGACTCCACATAGAGTTCCCCTATGACCCAGCAATCCCACTTTTGGGCATTTACCTGAAAGATCACAAACAAGGCCTTACTAAAGCTACCAGCATAACAATGCTTTCACAACATTATTCACCATAGCTATGATATGGAACCAACCCAGATGTCCCTCTCACACACACACACACACACACACACACACACACACACACACACACACACACACACACACACACACACACACACACACACACACACAATGGAATTCTGTGCCTTCATCAGAAAGAATGGCATCAGCCCATTTGTTAAGAAATGGAAAGACTTGGAAAAAATTATATTAAGTGAATTAAGCCAGGCCCAAAGAAGCATAACTAGTACATGTCTAGGACAAACAGAAAAGGTCAAAAGCTTTGTACTTATGACCATATAAGATGATAAGTGAAGTGACCCCCCCAGATGGGGAAACAAATAGTTTTTTCTTTCTTACTATTGTTTCTAATTTATTTATAATGTTCTATGTGATTTTTTTGTTTCTTGTATGTTCCTCCCCCATGGTATAAACCCTGTTTTCACTGTATTTGATTCTGGTGCCCTGAATCTTGTATATACACTTCTCTAATTTGGAGAGGGGAAGGGAAAAAATAAAATGATTAAATAGGGATGCAAGTTGACTCATTGTAACAATAAGATGTACAATACATTATGTTGAAAAGGAACTTTTCAACTTTGGCGCAGGGTGGGAGGTGAGAGTAGGTGTGGAGGTGGGAGGGAAGGAATCAAGGGGAAAACAAAGGAGGAGGCAACAATGCTCTATAGGAAATGTACTCATTACCTTGCTCATGTAACCGTAACTCCTCTGTACAGTGTTTTTACAATAAAAAACGTACAAAAAATAAAATAAAATAAAATACACTTAGAACTCAAAAAATCAAATCCCCCAACAACAAATCCTCAAAGAAACAGCCACCCAATTAATAAGTGGGCTAAAGACTTAAAGAAAGACTTCTCTGAAGAGGAAAGAAGGATGGCCAATAGACACAAGAAGAAATGCTCAACTTCTCTAGCCATAAAAGAAATGCAAATCAAAACAACATTGAATATCTACCTCACCCCAGTTAGAATGGTTTTAATAAAGAAATCTAGTAACAACAGATGCTGGAGGGGATGTGGCCAAAAGGGAACCTTATTGCATTGTTGGTGGGAGTGTAAACTTGTTCAACCACTTTGGGAAGCAGTATGAAGGTTCCTCAAAAGCCTCCACACAGAGCTCCCCTATGACCCAGCAATCCCACTTCTGGGCATTTACCCAAAGGATCACAAATAAGGGCATACTAAAGCTACCAGCACAACTATGTTTAGCACAGCATTATTCACCATAGCTAAGATACAGAACCAACCCTGATGCCCTCAGAGGATGACTGCATCAAGAAAATGTGGTATATATATACAACGGAATTCTATGCCTCCCTCAGAAAGAATGACACTTCCCCATTTGTTAGGAAATGGAAAGACTTGGGGAAAAAATGTGTCAAGTGAAGTAAGCCAGGCCCAAAGAGCCATAGGTCCCATGGTTTCCCTTATCTGCATTAATTAGTATATGTCTAGGACAAGCAGAAAAGGTGAAAAACTATGTACATATGACCATATAAGATGATGCTAAGTGAAATGAACCCCAAGATAGGGACACAAGAGTTTTTATCTTTCTTGCTGTTGTTTTCAATGTACTGTGTAATTTTTTTGTTTCTTTTGTATGTTCTTCCCCCACAGTATAATCCCTGTTTTTGCTGTATTTGATTCCAGTGCCCTGAATCTTGTATTTACAGTTTTGCAATTTAGGAAGGAGAAGGGAAATAACAATACACTGAAATAAGGATACAGGATGACACATTGTAACAATTTGATGAACAAGACACTGTTTTGAAAATGAACTTTACAGCTTTTGGGGGGGTGGGAGGAATTGGAGAGGTGGGGAGGAAAGGGATGGTAGGGGAAATACAAAGGAGGGTATAACAATGCTCAATAGGAAAAGGACTCATTACCATACTCATGTAACTGTCACCCCTCTGTACAGTATCTTTAAAATAAAAATATATTTTAAAAAATAAAATAAAAAATATTGGAACATGATAAGTTATATAGGTCTCTAGACATTCACACAGTGAGACCAAAGGACAATACACTGCATAGGAGCAGATCACAAAGGCTTCATAGCTATGTGCATATGATCATATAAAATAATATGAAATGAATTCCAAGTAAAGGAAAATTAGATTTGTTGTTGCTGTTGTTGCTGGGTTTTTTTCTTTTCATTTTTTCTTGTTCGTTTGTCTTTGGGAGGATAAGATGGGAACAGGAAAGGTGGAATATAGGGTGAACAAATACAACAGGGGTGCTCATTAGACACTATATGGAAAATGAACTATACATCTTGTGAGTGGGGACACAAGGGGAAAACTGGAAGAGAGCAAGGGAAAGGGAGATGGTTCAAAAAGATTTGGGCTCATTACCTAACTCACATAACTATAACCTCTCTATGTATCAACTCTACAATAGCAATAAAATATATTTTAAAATTTCAAAAAATAAATAGAAAATTAAAATGTGTAAGATGATAACTGTCATTGCACATGGAAATATGATAAATTGTAGGAACATAACTCCCAGGCAAAGAGAAAATCTTGTGATATAGTATGAAAGTGACTTGGCTTGTTCTCTCACTGCTAAATTGCGAGAGAAGAAAAGTTATTTATAAAATATAAGGTCTGCCCACAAGAGGTTGACTACCACTCTAGTGCTGTGGTGGGGTGCCATTAGTTAGGAAAAAAGCCGGAGGGGGTGGGAGTTGGTTTGGAATTTGAAGATTTACCTGAGGGAGCCATTGAGTCAAGACCTGTTGCACCCTGAACCATATAAAAGGCAGTGGGGGACAGTGGTGTTAAGTGTCAACTGTTTAGATGCTATGGATAACCATGTTTCTCTTGTAGAGGTTATCGAGGATGAGGTTACCAACGTCAGTAGTTTTGTATGTAATTGAGTTTGAGGAGCACCTGCTTGGGGCTTGAGAGAATACATTTCAGTAGGTATGAAGAGGTAACCAAATTTAAAGTTTAGAAGGATCACCTTGCACTTTCATTTGTTGAAAATGCTTCTGGGGATTTAAAAATCTAAACTTAAGTAGTTTACTCACTTTGAATGACCACAATTAGCTATAGGGACAGTCTTCCAAGTCCTTGCTTGCTCATTTAAAAAGCAATTTCTCTGCTGCCTACATTTAGAGACATGATCCCATACAGGGTTTGCTTCCAAATTGAAGTGAACCACAAAGTGCCAATCTTTACAATCCTCAAATTCCCCAGTTTTATTTGGGACTCAAGGGAATAAATTGGCAATGGAAAGAGAAAGTAAGAGCCTTTCTGGGAAAAAACAAAGCCCCTCAAATGAAAAGAGAATGTTCCAGAATAGGAAACCATAGTTGGAACATGGGTTTGGGCCCTATCCAGGCCTCTGCTGATTTGGGACTACAGAAACAGAACCCAGAATTCCTGACACAACTACTTTTGCTCCCAAACCACGAGTGAGTTCTCTCCAATTTTGTGGGAGAGTTATCCTGGACATCACTGAAAAAGGAGAAATGTACAAACATTTTGCTGGGCTGGAAAAAAAAGTTGTTGGTAATGACTTAGCTCCAGGAAGAACAAAAATGCATTAGATAGCTTTCTGCCATCTTACAGGATTTTGGGTGGGGGGAATCAAGAAGGAGTACAGGGAAGGAATCCCAACGACAAGTGATACCAAAGCCCTCTTCCACCATCTTTAAAAATATAGCTCTCCCACTGAGATGAGATTCAGTTAGATAACCGATTCCATTTAGAGATTGTGGTTGTGATTGTGATATCATAGATAATGACTATGTAGGGCAGCATTTTCTAAAGATACATCGAGTAAAAAGTGCCCATTGTCAAGTAAGTTGGCAAAATGCTGCATCATCTACTTTTTAAACAGTAAATTAAAGGCTAGGAGAGGTACATTGTTAAGAACCCTCTATAAATGTGTTTCATTTGGCTTGTCAAAAACTTACTTGATCACACAACCTTGTCAAGGAATAATTTTCAAAAAGTTAAAAAAAAATGACAATCATACAACCATAGTGAGCATATGTCAAAAATTTTCACACAGGAATTATTTCACTTGTTAATGAAAGTATCAGTGGGATGGTAAAGCTGGTTCCCAGAAGCATCTGAGAAACTAGTTTATATAACCACCAAAGACAGGATGCTGAAATGACAGATTGTAAAATTGCTGAAATACAACACAGGTAAATATTCCATGAGGCCATAAAGTGGTTTGACTCCCATAGTTAACTTATGTTATGTGGCCTGACACGAGCCCTTTGAATGCAGTTTCCTACATTCAAAAGGAAAAACTGAACTCAGAGATTCAAAGCACAAGAAGGATCGAGATATCACTACTAACTTGCAGATGTAGGAGACTATATAATAAGGAATGGGGTAGCATCTAGGAGCTGACAATGATTCCCAACTAGCAATAAATAAGGAGATGGAGATCCAAGTCTGACAATTACAAGGAACATGATTCTGCCAGCAAGAGTTTGAATTTTTCCCTAGAGCCTCCAGATGAGAATTCAACCTGACTCTCACCATAATGTTAACCTTGTAATATCAACGACACAAAATCAGTCATGCTATGTCAGAGTTCTGACCTACAGAACGGTGAGGACTAATGATTCTTGTTTTGAGCTGCAAGGTGTATGCAACAGTGTTCACATCCACACACAACCTTACTCATACAAGACAGCATTTAACAATTTTTCATAGCTCTGATATTTTAGAGAAAACCTAAGGGGGTGATGGACTCCTCTATAACCCAATCCCTATTCCTTTAGTGTTGTTGTGAAATGTTTTATACAGAAAACTGTAGCAATAAATGTAATGCATATATATCTATATACACACACATATCTGGCATGTCTTGGTAAAATTTTATTTTTGGAGTTATTTGCATCTTATTTTTAAAGAAAAATGATGATAGACTCTGAGTGAAGTCCCATGTGCCATCATCTCCAATCTCATTTTTCTCCTCTTCCTAGAGCTTTTTGAATTTAGAGTTTTTCACTATCATACAAGATTTAGTTTGTCTTATAAACATTATGTTTGTATATACCCTAAACCATGTATAATATTACTTTTCAGCTTAATGTATGCATCATGTAGATATAGATATAGAAATAGATATGTCTAAGTTGGACCAAATGACATGAATCTTTTTGAAAGTTGTTCTTGTCACTAAGTATTATATATTATAAAACACAATTTGAAGGTACAATGAGGATTTCAATTTTTGATTGATATGCTGATATTTTATCCAACATATCTGATGAGCTCTCTTATTTGTTTTAATAATTTGCCTGTTTATTTCACATTGTCTATACAATCATATAATCTGCAAATAAAGATACTTTGCCTTTTCCGAATCCAATTTGACTACCTATATTTGTTTTTCTTACCTTTCTGTCTTAGTCCCTTCAATATAATGTTGGATGGGAACATGTATTAATGCTTACTGAAATTCTCATTCTATGATATTGTTTATAAAGTATTAAAATTAATGTTGCTCTAGACTTTATGGATACATTTGGTTGAATTTTGTTAAATATTTTCTTATTTACTGAGTTACATTTTTCTAAGTAGATATTCTATCACTTGAACCATGCTTCCAACCCACATTTACATACATTCTGATAATAAATTATCATTTAACTTCTGGGATAAACTCTATTTGGTTGATGTCTTGAAATGTGACCATGAATTGTTTCTATCATGTATGGTAAGATGGCAAATACAGAGACCATTTTTGAAAGGAGAATGTGTTATAGTTTCCAAGAAGTGGATATATGTTATGCTACATAAAAACTTGAGGAAATGCTAGGGTCCATCAGAAAGAATGAAGAAAACTCATGGTTATGAGAAGGAATGGATGAGGCAGGGTAAGGAGTTTTTAACTGACAAGTATGAATAATTTAAGCAAACTTTGATATATGAGTTATGATGTCTAGTTATCTAGTATCTGACCCAGGGGTGATTTGGGAAAGGGGAAATGTTGGCTTAGTGTTTAAGAGCTAGATAAAGGAGGTGGTTGGGGGTAAGTGCTCTGGATTTATTGGTTTGCTCCCCTTTGAGTTAACTGGCCCTAGAAAGGCAGTCTCTCTGGGATTCTCAAAACCCAAAGATGTCAGACATCAATGCTTGATAGGAAATGTACTCATTACCTTGCTCATATAACTGTAACCCCTCTGTACAGCATTTTTACAATAAAAAATGTATAAAAGATCATCATAAAACATTTTGGGGGGGTCCGGTCGTGGGGCCTGAACTCTGGGCCTGGGCGCTATCCCTCAGCTCTTCAGCTCCAGGCTAGCACTCTACCACTTGAACCACAGCGCCACTTCCGGCTTTTTTCTTTTTTGGGGGGGGTCCAGTCGTGGGGCCTGAACTCTGGGCCTGGGCGCTGTTCCTCAGCTCTTCAACTCAAGGCTAGCGCTCTACCACTTGAGCCACAGCACCACTTCCGGCTTTTTTTTCTTTTTGCTTATGTGGTGCTGAGGAATCGAACCCAGGGCCTCAGGCATGCAAGGCAAGCGCTCTACCACTGAGCCACCTTCCCAGCCCTCGGCTTTTTTCTTTTTGCTTATGTGGTGCTGAGGAATTGAACCCAGGGCTTCATACGTGCAAGGCAAGTGCTCTACCACTGAGCCACCTTCCCAGCCCCATAAAATATTTTTAAAAATATGATGAAGTGAGATTTTTAAATTTTGTTTTGCTTTAGTACTGCTCTCTTTGATATAATGTTTTTATTAGATGGTTCTGGGATTTTACTCGTGTGTGTGTATGTGTGTGTGTGTGTGTGTGTGTGTGTGCACGCGTGCGCGCGTGCATTCTCATGGTGCGCTGGTCCTAGCTAGGCTTGAATTCAGGGCCTAGGTGCTGTCCCTGAGCTTTTTTTTGTTCAAGGCTACACTATACCACAGCTCTACTTCCAGCTCTTTGGTGGTTAGTTGGAAAGTCCTGCCTGGGCTGGCTTCAAACTACAATCTTCAGATCTCAGGTTCTGAGTAGCTAGGATTATAGGTGTGAGTCACTCATGCCTGGTTTCAGCATGTTCACTTTTTAAATACTTATGAGAATTTCCATATGACTTTTATTTATTAATAATAACTACATTCTGCAAAACAATACAAATTGTAGTACACTTTGGCCATTGCAAGATTAGAAAAATGGTCTCTAAACCTGTGAGCATCATTATACTTATATATTGCTTATATTTTGCATCATATAACTGCTATTATATTTAGGTACATACATTATGTACATACATTATAAAACATACACAAAACAGAAGTCTGTGAAGATGTAACATAAAAAATCACTTAAAATTTAAAAAAATCATTTGGTAACACAAAATTTTGTATTATTATCCAAGTAAATATAAACAAAAGGAAAATTATCAAAGATAAAATTGATATTACATTATAATAAAAGGGCCAGTTCATAGAAGACAAAAATTTTGAGTGTAACTTGAAAAAGTTAAATTCAAAAAGAATTTTTTGAATGTATATGCACCAAACAACAGAGCTTCAAAAGACAAACTGACAGAATTGAAAGAAGAAACAAATTTATAATTAGAGATGGAAACTTTTTGACACTCCCCAGTATTTCATAAACAACTCTATAGAAGCTCAACAATGATATAAGAGAACTAGGAAAATTATCATGACACTCCCCAGTATTTCATAAACAACTCTATAGAAGCTCAACAATGATATAAGAGAACTAGGAAAATTATCAATCACCTAAACTGTACTGATATGTATTAAAAAATGTCACACAATAGAGGAAAACAGATTTATTTGAACATATTGTAAACAAGTGTAACATTGGAAATATAACATTGAAATCCCTTCTGATAATTAAAATAAGATAATTTTTAAAAGGCTAAAATCCAGACACTGGTGGTTCATGATTGTAATCCTAGCTACTCTGGAGGCTGAGATCTGAGGATTGCAGTTTGAAGCCAACCTAGGAAGGAATGTCTGTGAGACTC
Organism: Dipodomys merriami; assembly: GCF_024711535.1. Classification (NCBI taxonomy): domain Eukaryota; kingdom Metazoa; phylum Chordata; class Mammalia; order Rodentia; family Heteromyidae; genus Dipodomys; species Dipodomys merriami. Next base: position 88,603,933 of record NW_027204492.1, read on the forward strand.
TTGTCTCTTAACTAAAAAGCTAGAGGAGGAGCTATGCTTCAAGTAGTAGAGTGCTAGTCTTGAACACAAAAGCTCAGTGACAGCACCCGGACCCTGAGCGCAAGCCCCAGGACCAGCACTAACAAAAAGTTGAAATAATTCACTCAAAATTAGCATAATGCTGTTCTATGTTTACATAGAACACTCAGCAATACAGAGTACCTCCTGAATTATAAAACAAACCTTTAAAATTTTTAAATAACTGACATGATACAAAATTCATTCATTGATAATGGAGTTGCACTAGAAATTAGTTACAGAAAGATATCTTGAAAACCCCCTCAACTCTTAGAATTAAATAGTGATTACTTTAAATAGTCCTTGGGTCACAGAAGAAATCAGAAGGGAGACAGGAAGATATTTTGACCTGAACAAAGAATAGAAATACAACATAAGAAAATGTATGTGCTACAGCTAAAACAGTCTAAGCATGTCAATCAAATGACAAATGCCACAAAGGATTGAATAATTAAGATCTACCTAGGTGCTATGATACCTATGATTAGAGAGAAATGTTCGACTTTAAATTCTTGTACTGTTAAAATAGAAAGGTCTCAAATCAATGATCCAAATTTCAACATTACTAAATTAAGAAGCCAGGCGCAGTGGCATCTACCTATAATCGTGGCACTAGGGAGGCGGATGCAGAAGGATAGTAAATTTGAGGATTGCCTGGGGTGTATATCAAGTTCTAGACAAGCCTGACATATATAAGTGTGACCCTGCATCAAGAAAAAAGAAAGAGGAAGAAACTAAAACAGAAGGACAAAAGGAAAAAAATTCAAAAATTTTCATTCATTTTATTTCAATGTGTAGTTTTAATATTTACTTTCTACTTTGCAGATTGATATAATCTATTGGTCAAGGCCACTCAGCCATTCTCATGTAAACTTCAAGACAGTGGATTAGAACCAACATATAAAGGGCCTGTCTTTTAGGAAGTAATCAGCATTGTGCATGGCACACAACATCTGTGTGGAAAACAGATGCATAGAGTAAGGCCTGCTAGTGTTAGGCTATATATTAACTACTGATAACACTTCATTCTTGTCAAAGAAAATTCCTGGTGTTTGCTTCCTACATCCCAGTGTACCATTTTATATGCTTTGATTCAGACATTTCTCAAACTACAAAATAAAGTGGCTAAAGGATTTACTTATAAAGCCATTTTACCTCTGAGGTACTCCCACTTAGAACTGAGAGAATACATTAAAACTAAAGTACATTTAGCAAAGGGCTAAAATAACTGAAGAACACACTGGGTCTCTATGTCTCTGTGTGTAGTGCTGGGACTTTCTTCTAAATACCACATTCCTGACTCCATTGTCATCTATTTTTTTCCATTGTCATCTATTATATTGCATTATTATACAAGAAATGTGACTTCTCTGGCATAAACATGTTGATCTCAGGTAACTGTTTTTCACATTTTACTGAGCAGATGTTAAAAAAAATAGATTTATCCTAGACACAGAAGATATAACCTTGGGGAAAAATGGAGCTTATTCAAACAGTTAATAGGATTCTACATGCTGCTCTGTTCTCTCATCAACTTCATTTTAAATGTTTTTAAATAAACTTTGAAATTCCATATTTGTTCATTTAAATGTTTGCAGGGGAGTTAGTTCATGGAACTTTCTTGGAATCATTTTCGGTTGCTAAGATACTTGCATATGCCTAAGGATGATTTCAGATCATCAGTAGGAAACATACTCAGAAACTGTTTAGTGTCATTTTATTTTAAAAATGTTGGTTATGTAGACTTTCAAAAGAGAAAGTATCTTTCTTTTCTTTCAGAGACAGAACTCAAACCTGAAATTTAAGTGCAATCTAAATAGATGTTAAATTGCAACAATAATTTGTAAAAAATATAAATTAAAAATGGAATTTAAACAAAATCCACCACTACTAAAATAAATTCAATGCAGTATTCAAAAAGATTGGGAGTACTGTCAGAGCTTGAACTTTTATTCTGCTTCTCAATTACTGGCACTAATATGGAATGAATAAGAATATACAAATACTTTAAAATGTACAGAAATTCATAGTTTTATAATTTCTGTGGATTAAGAATACAAGTACAGTTTAGCTGGGTCCATAAATGTCAAGTTGTCCCATGAGGCAATTGTCAGCAGGGCTGAGGGTTTATCTGAAAGCTCAACCAGGGAAGGATTCTCTTTTAAGGAGTGCTATATAATTGCAGACAGGATTCTCAGTGCCTTTTGGATTATTGGATTGAAGATCTCATTTCTTGCTGGCTATTTGCCAGAGTCCCCCTCAGTTCCTTGTTACTGTGGTTATGTGTTAATGTCTTAAGTGTTAATGATTTAATCCCTAATGTGGCATAATTGGAGGCTGTGAGACAAGGTGGGGGTCTCAGGGAGAGGAAATTAAGTCATTGGGACTCCAATTCCTTCTTTTTTAGCAATGAAATGAACAGCTTTGCTCCACTACACACTCCCTGTCTGATATTTTTAAAATAATTTTATTGTTATTACAAAGGGAGGTTACAGGGGGAGTTACAGGGATATAAGTCAGGTAATAAGTACATTTCTTTTGGCACAAATGTCACCACTTCCCCCACTCTCCCAGTTTTTCCCTCCCATCCCCACCCACAAGTTGTATAGTCCAGTGAGCACCATTGCTGCATTTGTTCACCCTTGTCCCTCCATTTCTGTGCCTCCCTACCTGATGTGTTGTTGCCACAGACCCAAAAACTAGGGTTTTGTTTGAGCTGGGAGATAGCATTAGGAAACACTAGCAGGAGAGTGAGAAAATGAGACCAGAAGTTGAATGTAGTCAGTAAAAATGTGTTTTAAAACTAGTTACCATTTTGGACAATTGGAGGTCTGTTTCAGTTTCAGTGGGGGAAAAATAGTACAACTGACAGCTATCCATAGAAGAGAACACTTTGTGAGAATCCAAAACTTGGGAGTGAATGTATCACAGGAGAGGATAAAAGAAATAATTTTACTATCACCCAAGTCAGTACAGTGCCATGTGTAGAGAATTTCTTAGGACTCATGGTTTCTACAGAGGAAAAAAGAATTAGAGGTGGACATACAGCTTCCCAACCATTCTGATATGCTTCCTAGGAAATCTCTGTACTTATTTTATGGGGGACATAAGCCCAGCTATACCTCCTAGGGTTAGGTAAAATCAAAACAAGGAGGGGCGGGGAAGGATTGGGGGGGGGAATGGGAAGGGATGGGAAGGGGAAACAAAGGAGGAGAATACAATGCTTGATAAGAAATGTACTCATTATCTTGCCTATGTAATTGTAACCCTTCTGTATAGTATTTTCACAATAAAAAATAAAAATAAATAAATAAATAAAAACAAGGAGGGGGAGTCATACCCATCAGTACTCAGAACTCAGTGGTAGTTCTGCATCCCTGCCAGCAGAGGCTCTCTATCAGATAAATCAGTCAGCTGCCTAGTCCATTTACAAAGCAGATCCCTTTGCCCACAGAAGTGATAGGAAGTTTTACTTGGATTGAATCCCTAAATAGCCAACCTCTGGGTCCCACCTCAGACCCTGTCCCAAAGCCTCATTCAGGAAGAGAATTGCTCACCACAGCACAATTGCCTCTGATCAGGGCACTGGACATAGTCCCTGGCCAGATACTACCACTACTTAAGATCTGAATGAAGTTGGACAGGGTTTTAGGCTGGGCCCCAAAATTAAGCATAGTTGCTACCAGGCTAGATCCAAGGCAATTTCAATGCTTAGCCAGTAGCACTCTCTAATTTCAGAGCCCAGTCAATGGTGCAGCTTGGCAGCAGAGCTTAGTCAGTATCTCTACTTAAGTCCTGCAACTATAAAACTACTGGAAGAAAACATGAGGGGGAGGAGGGGGGAAATGTATGACATTATTAGGCTTGGCAATGACTATTTTTTTACACCAAAACTTCAGTCAATAAAATAAAAATAGACAAATGAGATCACATTAAATTAAAATTTTGCATGGCAAAGGAAACAGTGCACAGAATAATAAAACATTTGCAAGTTATATATTTGATGAGTTAATACCCAAAATATATAAAGCATTCAATAGCAATAAAACAACCTAACTGAAAAATGGAAAGTGTGGCACCTATATACACAATGGAATATTATTCAACCTTAAAAATAATTTTTCCTGCCCACAAATTGGGAGAAGATCTTCACTAGTCATACAACAGACAAGGGCCTCATATATAAAATATACTTAGAACTCAAAAATTAAATCCCCTACAACAAATCTTCAAAGAAACAACCGCCCCATCCATAAATGTGCTAAAGACTTAAAGAGAGACTTCTCTGAAGAAGAAATAAGAATGGCCAATAGACACATGGAGAAATGCTCAACTCCCCTAGCCACAAAAGAAATGCAAATCAAAACAACATTGAGATTCCACCTCACCCCAGTTAGAATGGCTATAATCAAGAAATCTAATAACAACAGTTGCTGGAGGGGATGTGGCCAGAAGGGAACCTTATTGCATTGTTGGTGGGAGTGTAAACTTGTTCAACCACTTCGGAAAGCAGTATGGAGGTTCCTCAAAAGACCACACATAGAGCTCCCTTATGACCCAGCAATCCCACTTTGGGGCATTTACCCAAATGATCACAAGACCATACTAAAACTACCAGCACAACTATGTTTATCACATCATTACTCATCATAGCTAAGATATGGAACCAACCAGATGCCCCTCAGTAGATGAATGGATCAAGAAAATATTGTGTGTGTTACACACACACACACACACACACACACACACACACACACACACACACACACACACACACAATGGAATTCTCTACCTTCATCAGAAAGAATGACACCATACCATTTGTTAGGAAATGGAAAGACGTGGGAAAAATTATATTAAGTGAAGTAAACCAGGCCCAAAGAAACATAGGTCCCATGGTTTCCCTTATTTGCAATAACTAGTATACGTCTGGGATAATCTTAGTAGACAAGCAGAAAAGGTCAAAAGCTATGTGCATATGACCAAATAAGATGGCGCTAAGCGAAATGAACCCCAAGATATTGAAACAAGAGGTTCTTTCTTTTTTGCTATTGTTTTTAATGTACTATGTGTGTGGGGGTTTTTTGTTTCTTTTGTATATTCTTCCCCCTGTGGTATAACCCCTGTTGTCACTGTATTTAATTCTGGTGCCCTGCATCTTGTATATACATTTGTCTAATTTGAGGAGGGGAAGGGAAATAACAAAATGCTGAAAAAAGGGGCCTGGGAAGGTGGCTCAGTGGTAGAGCGCTTACCTTGCATGCATGAGGCCCTGGGTTCGATTCCTCAGTACCACATAAGCAAAAAGAAAAAAGCCGGAAGTGGCGCTGTGGCTCAAGTGGTAGAGTGCTAGCCTTGAGCTGAAGAGCTGAGGGACAGCGCCCAGGCCCAGAGTTCAGGCCCCATGACCAGACCCCGCCCCCCCCCAAGAAAAATCTAAGACAAAATGCTGAAAAAAGGATACAGGTTAACCCATTGTAACAATGAGATTTACAAGACACTATGCTGAAAACAAAGTTTACAACTTGGGGAGGTTGGGAGGAGTTGGGGAAAGAAGGGATAGTAGAGAAAAAACAAAGGAGGGGGTAACAATGCTCGACAGGAAATGTACTCATTACCTTACTCATGTAACTATAACCACTCTGTACAGTATCTTTACAATTAAAAAATTTTTAATTAAAAAAATAAATTTTCTTATTTCAACAAGATGGATGTAGCTGGAGGACATTATGTTAAATGAAATCAGCCAGGCACAGAAAGCCAAATATAGCATATTCACACTGACAAGTGGAAGTTTTAAAAATAGAGATATAAAGTATGATAGCATATAAATGCCTCAGAAGTCATTATGTAATGAAAGGAGATAGAGTCTAGACAAAGCACACCAACTTTTAATTACTGGATTTTAAATTTAATATTGTTTTAATTAAAAATCATGTGTTGTATAATTATAGAGTATAATGTATAAAGTTTTGTCATAAGTGTATGATGTGGAATGATTAAGTAAAGTTAATATATTCATAACCTCTCAACATTTTTTCTGGTGCTGCATCTAAAATGACTCTTATTTTGAAATATATTATATATATATTAATATGATATATATTAATATAAAATATAGTTATTTCTTCCACTCTACTTGAAATATTGTGTGCTTTGTCTAAAAACTCACATTCCCTTAGGCCCAGCTCTTCCAACTTCTTGTAAACCATCATTTTTCTCTCTAATTCTACCAACTCAACTTTCTCTTTTCATTTTTCTTTTTTCTTAGGCCTGAGACTGGGGTTCAAACTTGGCTTCTACTATTTTCTATCATTGGCTAGCACTCTACCAACTGAGACACACTTCCAACCTCTCAATTCTCTACATATAAATGAAATCATGTGGTATTGGTCTTTCTGCACCTGACTTCACAGAATGCTCTCTAATTCCACTGATGTCACAAATGACCTACTTTTCTTCTTGTTTCAAGCTGATATTATAATATGTATATATTTTACATGGTCCTTATGTGTTCATTGGTCAATATACATGGATGCTTCCATATTTTAGCTACTATGAACAATGTTGCAGTGAACATGTGAGTATTGATGTTTTCAATGTATCAATTTCAATTTCTTTGAATATATTCCCAGAAATGAAATTGCTCAGTCATGTAGTAGTTCTATTTTTAGTTTCCTGAAGAACCTCCATACTGTTTTACCATGATAGCTTACACTAATTTATATTCCTGCCAATGGTGTTCCTTTTTTCCACAACCTTGTAAACACTTGTTTTTCACCTTTGGATTAAACAACAATGAATTAGTTAGATATTTGTGGCTCATGCCTATAATTCTTACTACTTAGGAGGCTGAGATCAGAAGCCAGTGGTTTGAAACCAACCCAGACAGACAAATCTGTGAGATTCTTGTCACCAATTAACCAGTAAAATGCCATAAATATGGGCTGGGAAGGTGGCTCAGTGTAGAGTGCTTGCCTTGCATGATTCCTCAGCACCACATAAGAAAAAAGAAAAAAGCCAGAAGTGGTGCTGTGGCTCAACTGGTAGAGTGCTAGCCTTGAGCTGAAGAGCTGAAGGACAGCGCCCAGGCCCAGAGTTCAGGCCCCATGACTGGACCAAAAAATAATAATAATAATAATAATAATAAAATAAAAAGCCATAAATTGAAGTGTGGCTCAAGTAGTAGAGTACCAGCTTTGAGGGAAAAAAAAAAGCTGAATGTATGAGGCCCTGAATTCAAGCCTTAGTATTGGCACCAAAAAATAAAATAAAATAAAAGCAAGGTATAAGATGTGAGGTAATATCGCATTGCAATTGTAATTTTAATTTTCCTAATTTTTAGTGTTTCATAAATCACTCTGCTTTTGTATGTCTTGTTTTGAGAAATTACTATACAAGTTCTTTCCCTATTTTCTTTTCTTTTCTTTTCTTTTTTGCCAGTCCTTGGGCTTGAATTCAGTAACTGGGCATTGTCCCCGAGTCTCTTTGTGCTCAGGGCTAGTGGTCTACCACTTGAGTTACAGCATCACTTGCAGTTTTTTCTGAGTAGTTTATTGTGGCTACAAAGTCTCATGGACTTGTCTGCCCAGGCTGGTTTCAAACTGCGATCCTCAGATCTCAGCCTCCTGAGTACCCAGGACTGCAGGCATGAGCCACCAGTGCCCAGCTGCTTTCCCTATTTTAAATACTATTATTTGTTTTCTTGCAGCGAAGTTTAGGTTCCTTGTGTATTTTGAAAATTAACAGAATTTGTAAATATTTTTCTTGTGGTATAGGCAGTCACCAGCTTTTTAGTTAGATCCAACCTCATTCGTCTATTTTTGTTTTTGTTGACTCTGCTTTCAGAGTCACAGCCAAAATCTCAGTGCCCAGATAAATGTCATGAAGCTTTCCCCTGTATTCTTCTAGCAACTTTACAGTTTCAGGCCTTAAATGTAGGCTTTTAATCCATTCTGAGTTAATGTTTTGTATATGGTGTGAGATCAGTAAGAGTCTACTTTTCTTCATCTGCATATAGATGCCCATACTCCATCACTGTTCAGTAAAGTGATGGTCTTTTCTTTATTTGCCAATCCTTGGCACCTTTGTTAAAAATCAATTGGTAAAAATGGATGGGTTTATTTCTGAGTTTTCTATCCTGTTCCATAATGTAGTATCAGGATGCTTTAATGATAATTGTCTTATAATATATTTTGAGATCAAGGAGTACAGTACCTCTAGTTTTGTTTGTGCCCAAGATATAGGCTATTCTCTCAAGCTCACATAATTTAATTCCTTATGGCTATAAGACTAAAGTCTTAATTTTTGCTGGCTATTGCTTAGGGATCAACTGTATCTTCAACATCAAGAGAAACACAATTCTCATTCTTTATTTGCTTCTTGGGGTGGTATTAGAAGTTGAGCTCAGGTAGGTGCTCTACTGCTTGAGTTATGCCTCTTTTGCATTTTAGTTATGCTCTGATAGAATCTCACCTTTTTTTGCCTGGATATGGCCTCCAATCCTGGTCCTCCTACCCACATCTCCATGTAGCTGGGATTTTAGGCACATATCATCATGTCAGGCCCTGATTTTTCATCTTTTTGGAATGCTCACCTGAATAAGATAAGCCTACCCAAGATAATCTCTGTCTTGATGAACTCAAAGTCAACCATTTCATAACTTAAGCACAGGAGTAATATCTAATTATTCCTAGGTTCTACCCACACACACAAGAGGAAGGTACCATGCAATGATATGGGATGGGTCTTTACAAGTTATCTTAGGATTCTGCCTACCACAGGAGGTATGCTTCTTTTAACTCCAGGAAGGGTTACAATTATAAATACATAAGAGAGCACAACATGTGTTCTGATATTTTTGTATTAAAGAATCTGTGCATATTTGGTCTTTATGTAATTGCAATGTTAAAGAACATTTGTCTAATTAAGCTAGTAAGTGACCTATGTAATTTCCATCTAAACTATAATTGTATAATGGATTTAAGGAGGTATATTCAGTGGAAATAATTTTCTTCTTCTTTTTTTTTTTTTTTTTTGGTCCGGTCGTGGGGCCTGAACTCTGGGCCTGGGCGCTGTCCCTCAGCTCTTCAGCTCAAGCCTAGTGCTGTACCACTTGAGCCACAGCGAGTGGAAATAATTTTCATATCTTCAAGTTTAAGAGAAGTTAATGTTGAACTCTTTTTTGTAGTTACTTTAACTGGATTCTATATCTAGGCTCATTATATGGGTTGATCCTTTCTAAATTCAAGGGGAACCATTACTGACTGCTTCCATTCACTTCAGAAATCTGTAATTCTTGCTGAGTTTGTAGCTTACTTACTCAGTCTTGATTAGGATTCTGAAATTTTGAAGCTGTATTTATCTTAATGTCTGGTATCTATTTCCTGGCCTTATAAGATAAATGAGTCACTGTAGAAGTAAATTAACAAGGCTATGTAAATATCCAAATTGTAAAATTTTAAAGTATTTTACTTATTCTTTACCTTCTCAACCTCACAAAGCCCTTAGAAATAACCAAAGGTGCCAAATATAAAAATAAATAGTAATTCTATACCTTTAGAAACATTGTTTAGATTGACAGGGAATAAAGAGAGAAGGCTCTACCTCCTCCAGATCTACCCATTTGGTGAATGTAGTGAAATACTTCCCTCACTGTAGCTGCAACTGGAGTAATGACATCTTTGTGGTAGTTTCTTGTTGCCATCAGGACAGATATTACAGTGAAGCATTGGACATGTTCAGTGCAAAATACAAAATGGCACTCAATCTCAAGCATGTGCTGAGGAAGGTGGCTGAACTTATGTTGAAGGTGAGCACCTATAAGTGATGCCTTCATAAATTTTGCAATGCTAGAGATATTACAATACCTGAATTCAAATGATAGCTTCTCAGGTGGCTGAAATATGAGGATCATGGTTTTAAGCCATCCTGAACAGGAAAGTTCATGAGAATCTGATGTCCAATTAACCACCAAAAAGTCAGAAGTGGAGCTGTGGCTCAAGGGGTAGAGCACTAACCTTGAGCACAAAATCTCAGGGACAGCACTCAGGCCCTCAGTTGAAGCCCTAGGACCAGAATTTTTAAACCCCTTTATTGCTCTCTCTTTCTGCCTTCTCCCAACATCCTATTGCAAAATAGCTTTCAGTGAGATTTCTAATGCTATCTACATATGTATTCCAAGACTACTTGTCTGTCATCATTCTCTTTCTTTCTCCCACCTCCCCTTATACAATGACAAAATACTATTGTACAATTAATATGCACTAAATAAAAATGGAAAGATTGAAAGACAAGAAAGTAAATCAGACTCTACTGAGAGAGCAGGCAACAGCAAGAAGAGGGAGAATTTATGAGGGTGAATATGATTGAAGTACTTCACATGTACATGTGAAAATAAAACAAGGAAAGCTGTTGAAACTGTTATAAGAAGGGCAAAAGGAATATAAGGGACTGGGATAGAAGGGAAATCTTTCATTAGGGTTTTTTTAATTTAATTATTTGTGAACATACTGTTCAGAGGAGTTACAATTACATGGGCAGGATAATGCGTACATTTCTTACCAAGCATTGCAGCCTCCTCCTTTGTTTACCCTTCACATCCCTTCCCAGCCTCCCCCCTCCCCCCCAATCCCAATCCTTCTCCTTCCCCCCCTTCCCCCCCCCCCGCACCGACGTTGTAAAGCTCGTTTTGGACATGACAACTTGTACTTCTCATTGTTGCAACAGGTCCACCTGTATCCTTAAACAACTGGTTTTTCCCCATCTCCTCCACAAGTTATACCGACATCAAATATAGTGAAAGCAGGGGTTATACTGTGGGGGAGGGACATACAAAGCAACAAAGAGATAATCTTATAAATGCATTAGAAACACATGCATGAAAGAAAAAAACATTAAATTACACATCTAAGGGTTCATTTTCCTGACATCACATTATCTGACCTTTTCCGCTTGACTCATACATATACTAGATATTACAAATAAGGGAAACCATAGGACCTATGTTTCTTTGGGTCTGGCTTACTTCACTTAATATAATTTTTTCCAAGTTTTTCCATTTCCTAACAAATGGGACAATGTCATTCTTTCTGATGGAGGCATAGAATTCCATTGTGTATATCTACCACATTTTCTTGATCCATTCATCTACTGAGGGGCATCTGGGTTGGTTCCATATCTTAGCTATGGTAAATAATGCTGCAATAAACATAGTTGTGCTGGTAGCTTTAGTGTGGTCTTGTTTGTAAACATTTGGGTAAATGCCCAAAAGTGGGATAGCTGGGTCATAGGGGAGTTCTATGTGAAGTCTTTTGAGGAACCTCCATACTGCTTTCCAAAGTGGTTGAACAAGTTTACATTCCCACCAACAATGAAGTAAGGTTCCTTTCTGTCCACATCCCCTCCAGCATCTGTTGTTGTTAGAGTTCTTGATTTTTGCCATTCTACCTGGAGTGAGGTGATATCTCAATGTTGTTTTGATTTGCATTTCTTTTATGGCTAGGGATGTTGAACATTTCTTCATGTGTCTATTGGCCATCCTTTTTTTTTTCTTACATTAGGGTTTTTTTATTTCCAGTGGAAATATCACAATAAACCCCCTTTACAACTAATAGAAGCTAATAAAAGTCTACTATTCAAATTACATGAGGGCATCATAGTAATGAAGATAGCATGGTACATGCACAAAACTGGACATGTACATCAATGGGAAATAATAAGAGGACTCAAAAATCAGCCTGCAGAGCTATAGCTATCTGATTATCTACAAAGGTACCAAAAATGTCTTATAGAAATAGAATTCTTTAGCAAATGGTGTTAAGGGAAACTCAATATCTGAAACTAGATTCCTATTTCTTACCTTGAACCCCCCCCCCAAAATTAAATGAATTGAAGACCCAAAACTTTGAAACTGCTAGAAAACAGAAAGTCCAGTATATAGGTATTGGAATTGACTTTCTGAATAAAACTTTTAATAGCTCAGTAACTATGAGCAAAAATTGACAAATAGCATTGTATCAAATTAAAAAGCTTCTATATTGCAAAGGAAACAATTACCAGAGTGAAGAAATGGCTTATAGACTAGGAGCCAAGTCCTTGCCAGATATTTATATCCAGAACTCCACAATTAAATGCCACAAGAATTAATAATCCAATCAATAAATGGGCAAATAAATTGAAGAGACACTTTTCAAATCAAGAGCTATAAACTAATAAATACCTGAATAAGTGATCAACACCCTTAGTTATTAGGGAAATGTACATCAAAACTACAATTGAGATTTCATTTCATCATAGAATAACTCGTCTCATGAACAACAAATGCCAGGAAAGAAGCATGAGAAAAAGGAATCTTTATGTACTGTTGATGGAAAGTAAATTAGTCCAGCTACTATTAAAGTCAGTATGATTCCTCAGAAATTCAAAAACAAAATTACCACATGACCCAGCTGTACCAATCTTATGCACACATAATCAAGGACCGTATGGAATAGAGATAACTGCATACCTGAGTTAACTGTGGCATTCTTCACAATACTCAAATTATAAAATCTGCTTAGCTACACATCAATGTATAAATGAATTTTAAAATTTTATACACATGCACAAATACAATGGAGTATTTTCTGCTAGAAAGAAAAATCATCTCATTTTCAGGAAAAACAGATGGAACTGCAGATCATCATGTTAGGTGAAATAATCCAAACCCAGGAAATTATCATGTTTTCCATAATATGAAGAATTAAAAGAAAAAAATTAATGATATGGAAGTAAGATGGGTACCACAGGGGAAGGCAACTAGTTGAAGATTGAGGGCACGAGATGGTAATACTGGTAGTAAATATTATCAAAGTACTTTATAGATATGTAAGACAATGTCACAATGAAATCCCTTTGTGTATAAATATATTCACTAATAAAAATTGCATTAAACTAAATTTAAATTTTAGAAGTTAAAACAACTACAAAGAAAAAAACAACTTTGCATGGCACCACACAGAAAAAAATTTACCCAATATCCCAGCACAAAGAAATAACTACCTGACATGTTGAAAGATGACCTTTTAGTGTTCTTCATAGTCTATTTTTCAAATACAATCACAGACCAATTATATCATATTTTTTTTTTTTACATTTATTTATTTTTTTTTTTAAATTGTATTTTATTTTATTTGAGAACATACTGTACAAAGGGGCTACAATTACATGGGCAGGATAATGGATACATTTCTTACCAAGCATTGCAGCCTCCTCCTTTGTTTACCCTTCACTTCCCTTCCCCGCCTCCCCCCTCCCCCCACCCAATTTTACCCCCCTCCCCCCACCCAATTATACCCCCCTCCCCCCCCCACACCGACATTGTAAAGCTGGTTTTGACATGACATTTTGTACTTCTCATTGTTGCAACAGGTCCACCTGAATCCTTAAACGACTTGTTTGTCCCCATCTACTCCACATGTTATACTGACATCAAATATAGTGAAAACGGGGGTTACACTGTGAGGGAGGGACATACAAAGCAACAAAGAAATAATCTTATAAATGCATTAGAAATACATGCATGAAAGAAACGAAAACATTAAAATACATATTTAAGGGTTCATTTTCCTAGCATCACATTATCTGACCTTTTCCGCTTGACTCATACCTATACTAGATATTGCAAATAAGGGAAACCATGGGACCTATGCTTCTTTGGGCCTGGCTTACTTCACTTAATATAATTTTTTCCAAACCTTTCCATTTCCTAACAAATGGGGAAATGTCATTCTTTCTGATGGAGGCATAGAATTCCATTGTGTATATCTACCACATTTTCTTGATCCATTCATCTACTGAGGGGCATCTGGGTTGGTTCCATATCTTAGCTATGGTAAATAATGCTGCAATAAACATAGTTGTGCTGGTAGCTTTAGTGTGGTCTTGTTTGTAAACATTTGGGTAAATGCCCAAAAGTGGGATTGCTGGATCATAGGGGAGATCTATGTGAAGTCTTTTGAGGAACCTCCATACTGCTTTCCAAAGTGGTTGAACAAGTTTACATTCCCACCAACAATGAAGTAGGGTTCCTTTCTGTCCACATCCCCTCCAGCATCTGTTGTTATTGGAGTTCTTGATTTTTGCTGTTCTAACTGGAGTGAGGTGATATCTCAATGTTGTTTTGATTTGCATTTCTTTTATGGCTAGGGATGTTGAACATTTCTTCATGTGTCTATTGGCCATCCTTCTTTCTTCTTCAGAGAAGCTTCTCTTTAAGTCTTTCGCCCACTTATTTATTGGGCAGTTGTTTCTTTGAGGATTTGTTGTTGGGTGGTTTAATTTTTTGAGTTCCAAGTATATTTTAGATATGAGACCCTTGTCCGTTGTATGGCTAGTAAAGATCTTCTCCCAATCGGTGGGTTTTCTATTGATCTTGCCAGCTATGTCATTTGCCCTGCAGAAGCTCTGCAATCTTATGCAATCCCATTTGTCCAACCTTTCTTTGATTTGTTGTGCTTCCGGGTCTCTATTCAGAAAATTTCGACCTGAGCCAAGGAGACCTAGGGTTTCTCCTATTCCATCCTGTAATGTTTTCAGAGTGTCTGCTTTGAGTTCAAGGTCTTTGATCCATTTGGAGTTGATTCTGGTGCAGGGTGATATATAAGGATCTAGCTTTAGTTTTCTACATGTAGTTAACCAATTTTGCCAGCACCATTTACTGAAGAGGCTGTCTTTCTTCCATTCTATTGTTTTAGCTTCCTTATCGAAGATTAGGTGGCTATAGGTCTGTAGGTTCATTTCTGGGTTTTCTATTCTATTCCATTGGTCCTGAGGTCTGTTCTTATGCCAATACCAAGCTGTTTTGATTACTATGGCTTTATAGTAGAGTTTGAAATTTGGTATTGATATTCCTCCAGCAGTGTTCTTTCCGTTGAGGAGTGTTTTTGCTATTCGGGGTCTTTTATTGTTCCATATGAATTTTTGGATTGCCTCCTCTATTTCCTTGAAGAATGAGGGTGGAATTTTGATAGGTATCGCGTTGAATTTGTAGATAGCCTTGGGAAGTATTGCCATTTTCACGATGTTAATCTTGCCAATCCAGGAGCATGGGAGGTTTTGCCATTTTTTAAGTTCTGTGTTGATTTCCTTTTTCAAGATTTTAAAGTTTTCATCATAGAGGTCCTTCACTTCTTTGGTTAAGTTAATTCCTAGGTATTTTATTTTTTGTGGGGCTATTACAAATGGAGTTGCTTTCCTAATTTCAGCCACACTTTTCTCATTGTTGGCATATAGAAAAGCCATTGATTTTTGGGGGTTAATTTTATAACCTGCTACTTTGCCAAAGTTTTGAATCAGCTTGAGTAATTTGGGAGTGGAGTCTATGGGATTCTTTAAATACAAGATCATGTCATCTGCAAAGAGGGAGAGTTTTATTTCTTCTTTCCCTATTTGGATCCCCTTTATGTCTGCATCTTGTCTTATTGCTGTAGCTAGGCATTCTAATACTAGATTGAAGAGAAGTGGAGAGAGTGGGCATCCTTGTCTTGTTCCTGAGTTAAGAGGAAATGGCTTTAGTTTTTCACCATTGAGTATAATGCTGGCTGTAGGTTTGTCATATACAGCCTTTATTATATTGAGGAATGTTCCATGGATTCCTAATTTTTCCAGAACCTTCATCATAAAGGGGTGTTGGATCTTGTCAAATGCTTTTTCTGCATCTATTGAGATAACCATGTGGTTCTTATTCTTGCTCCTGTTGATGTGATGAATAATATTAATTGATTTGCGTATATTGAACCAGCTTTGCATCCCTGAAATGAATCCTGTTTGATCATGGTGTATGATTTTTTGGATGAATTGTTGAAGTCGATTGGCCAAAATTTTGTTGAGAAGTTTTGCATCAATGTTCATCAAAGAAATGGGTCTATAGTTCTCTTTCTTTGATGAGTCCCTGCCTGGTTTTGGGATGAGGGTTATGATGGCTTCATAGAATGTGTTCGGTAGTGAGCTTTCTCTTTCAATTTCATTGAAGAGTTGGAGGAGTATTGGTGTGAGCTCTGCTTTGAAGGCCTTGTAAAATTCCGCTGTAAAACCATCTGGTCCTGGACTTTTCTTAGCTGGGAGGTCTCTTATTGCTGTTTCTATTTCGATGCTTGATATGGGCCTGTTAAGCTGGTTTAACTCATCTTGGTTTAGTTTTGGCATGTCAATATTTGCTAGGAAAAGGTCCATTTCTGTCAAGTTCTCAAACTTATTAGCATAAAGTTTTGAGAAGTATTCCCTTATAATGTTCTGAATCTTGGTTGTTTCCGTGGTGATGTTTCCATTCTCATCTCTGAGTTTATTAATTTGGGTGTGTTCTCTCCTTTTTCTGATAAGGTTTGCTAAGGGTCTGTCAATTTTGTTAAGTTTTTCGAAGAACCAACTCTTTGTTTTGTTGATTCTTTCTATAGTTTTTTTGGATTCTAATTCATTTAATTCTGATTTAATTTTGATTATTTCTTTCCGTCTACTGGATTGGGGTTTATCTTGCTGCTCTTTTTCAAGGAGGTTTAGATGTGTCATTAAATTATTAGTTTCCGATCTCTCCAATTTGTTGATGTAGGAGCTCAGAGCTATAAACTTGCCTCTGAGTACTGCCTTTGCTGTGTCCCAGAGGAGCTGGTAATTTGTGTGTTCATTTTTGTTGAATAGCATGAACATTTGAATTTCCTTTCTAATCTCTTCCATGACCCACTCATGATTCAGCAGTGTGTTGTTCAGCCTCCATGTGATACCGGACTTTCTTTGGTGGCTTTTGGTGTTGAGTTCTAATTTTATTCCCTTGTGGTCAGAGAGAATGCAAGGTATAACTTCAATGTTTCTGAATTTAGACAAGTTTGCTTTGTGGCCTAAAATGTGGTCTATTTTAGAAAACGTCCCATGTGCTGCTGAGAAGAACGTGTATTCTGATGCTGCTGGGTGAAATGTTCGGTAAATGTCTGTTAAGTCTAGTTGATCTATGCAGCTGTTTAGATCTGCGGTTTCTCTGTTGAGTTTTTGCCGAGTTGATCTATCTAGTGGGGAGAGTGGTGTGTTAAAATCCCCAACGATTAATGTCTTTGGATCTATCTGGGATTTGAGGGAAAGTAGTGTTTCTTTGATAAATTTGGGTGCTCCATTGTTTGGCGAATAGATATTTAGAATTGTAATATCCTCCTGAAGGAGAGATCCTTATATCATATTTTTTAAACTTTTTATCACATTACAACTTCCCATTAAAAGATCTGGTATGTAAGCATTGAAGCACGGTGGCATATTCTTTTAAATCCTAGCACCTAGGTGTCTGAGACAGGAGAATTATGATTTTAAGTACTGTCTGAGCTACATGAGACCATATGTTAAAAAAAAAAAAGCTTTAGATGATGGGAATGTAACTCAGTGGTTGAACATGTGCTTAGCATGCACAAGGACCTGGGTTCAATCTCTAGCACCAAAAAAAGAAATAGTAATACAAAAATACTGTAGAGCATCTTTGTAAAGTGTTACTTAATATGCCATTGTGTGACACATTATGATAATTATTAAATGTCATATTACTGGAATTTAAATGGTTTCTGAGTTTATTATAAATATGACCTCTATGAACATTTGAGGATGATAGTTTTTATTCATACTTAATTATTTTCTTTGGATCAAATGCTAAATATGAAAGCATAGTTTGAGGGTTTTAGTGCAAAATGCACAATTTCCCTTCAGAAAGGTTATCTCAATTAGTATGGTCTTTTG
Source organism: Dipodomys merriami (assembly GCF_024711535.1). Lineage (NCBI taxonomy): Eukaryota > Metazoa > Chordata > Mammalia > Rodentia > Heteromyidae > Dipodomys > Dipodomys merriami. The sequence goes on from NW_027204492.1 coordinate 88,621,738, forward strand.
AATACTAATGGCCCAATCAAGAAAATAGTAATAGTAGCAATTATAGACATCATTTGTATAGAGCTCAACTTCTTTAGAATTTACATACATTATCTCATTAAGTCTTCAAAAGTTCTAAATTTAGGCACTGAAGATGATGGCTCCTAAGTGTCCACCATGTTAACTCCATGAATGAGAAAAATGACATAACACAGGACAGATTGTATGCTAAAGAAAGAAGAGCATGATATTAAGCGAAATGAACCCCAAGATAGGGATACCAGTGGTTTTTTTTTCTTTCTTGCTATTGTTTCTAACGTATTTATAAGGTACCATGTGATTTTTTTTTGTTGCTTTGTATGTTCCTCCTTCACTGTATAACCCCTGTTTTTACTGTATATGATGTCGGTGTAATTTGGGGAGGGGAAGGGAAAAAACAAAATGTTTAAATAGGGATACATGTTGAGCCATTGTAACAATGAGATGTATAAGACATTGTTGAACAATGAACTTTACAATTTAAGTGGGGGGGGGAGTGTAGTTGTGGAAGAGGGAGGGAAGGGATGGTAGGAGAAAACAAAGGAGGAGGCAGCAATGCTTGATTTTAAAAAAAATGTACTCATTACCTTGCTCATGTAACTGTAATCACTCTGCACAGTATTTTCACAATAAAAAAACTTATTTAAAAAAAGAAAGAAAGAAGAGCCTAGGGAATCATGAAAGGAATAACAGGACAACAGAAAGGTATAGAGAAACTGAACCAACAAAGTAAACCAGTGGACAGTCCAAAGCCCTTCCTGGCTCCTACGGAGGAGTTGGGGAAACTGAAGGTGCAGTCACAAGTAATCCAGCTGGCCTGGGTGACTGCCTAGAATTTTAGCTCCATAATGAACCTATACCTCTGAAAAACCTAAAATCCAGTGTGATGATTTGGCGAGACAATGACTGCTCCAGTATGAAAGGCAAACCTCAGTGAAGAAGGATATTCTGTCATTCCATTATTATAGAGAGCTATAGCAAGTCACCATTTTGAGAGAGGACATTTATTTTATTTTATTTTATTTTATTGTAAGGGTGATGTACAGAGGGGTTACAATTACATAAATAAGGTAATGAGTACATTCCTTGTTGAACATTGTTACTCCTTCACCCAATTTCTTCCACTTTCCCTCCCACCTGACTCTCCTCTTCCCCCCTCCACCTGCAAGTTGTAAAGTTAATTTCCAACATAGTCTTGTGAGCATCGCCATTGCATTTGTCCACCCTTCGTCCTTTGTCTCACCATTTTGTTATTCCCTTTCCCTTCCCCAAATCGGATACACATGTATACAAGACACAGGGTACCAAAATCAAAACCATTGACAACAAGGGAGAATCCAAAGGAAAAAAGAAATAACTTTACATATATATTAAAAACAAAATAAAATAAGACAAAAATAAAAACAAAAAAAAACCCTTTTGTTTCCATATCTTGGAGTTCATTTCGGTTAGCATCGTTTTATATGGTCATATGTACATGGCTATTGAGCTATTGTGATCCTCTGCTAGGAATATTCTAGACATATACTAATTATTACAAATGAGGGAAACCACGGAGCCTATGTTTCTTTGGGTCTGGCTTGCTTTGCTTAATATGCCCCTCAGTAGCTTAATGGATCAATAAAATGTGGTATATATACACAATGGAATTCTATACTTCCATCAGAAAGAATGACATCATCCCATTCATAAGGAAATGTAAAGACAGAAAAAAACATATTGAGAGGACTTATAGAGATTGAGATATTGTGGGACTTGAAAACAAGGAATAATCATGGCTCAAAGGAGTCTTGGGCCACCCTACCATAGCATCTGGATGAAAGATGGCCACAAGAGATGGTCACTGAAAGGAAAAGGGTCTGATATGGTCTCACAGAAAAGGTCAAGTATTAGGGGGCCCTGGCAGCAAATGGCACAGCTGGTTGGAAGCCCTGCTCTCTCTAGCAAGGAGTAAGTCCCATCGCCTGAGGGTTATGGTAGAAATGAAGCATGAAGCTTGTAGCTGGCACAATACTTGATCTCCAGGATCTGTCTCTTGGATGTGTGTTGGTGGCTTCATAGGTCAAAGGGCCCCCAGCCAACGTGTACTGGATCATGCAATATCACATGATATTTGATCTGGTTGCTCAACATGTAGATTGAACAGTTGCTCTTTAGAGTCAAACTGCAATTCTTCCCTAAGCCTTTGATCTGCCAATCTACCCAAGAGATACTGGATTTAGCAAGCTTTCTCAATTGTGTGAGCCAATTTCTTAAAATACCTGTAGATGTAGACATAGAAAAAGAGCTACAGATAAATTGATATAAATATACACATAGATAGAAACACACATATACACACACTCTCTCTCTCTTTTAGTCCTTTCTCTACAATAACTTAATATACTCCACATGACAAATGCAAATTTCAAGACACAGATTAATGCTCCTGAGTTTATTCAGCTGGAGCAGAGCAGTACCAGCATTCAAGTCCAATTTATTCAATTCTACACTCTGTGCTCTTAACTTAAAAACATGAAAGGGTTATGCCAAGGCCATCGGACCATAAGTTCATCATATTTCATACTCGGGTATTCCCTATCATGTGGAGAAGTTTTGGAGCCTTCCTCAGCACTGTCAATACCATCCAATTATCCAATAGCCCCAATCACAGCAGAACATCTGGAAGAGGAAATCTCAGTAATACCTGCTTAGCTATGTCACTCACCACCCTTCAAGTAAGTAGACTGTGAAGACAATTTGTGCTCCAGTTTTCTTTGTAATAAGAAGGCAAGAACTTCTGCTAGTAGTAGTACCTATTAAAAATCAGCCTCTGTACTACTGCTTTCTCCTTCTTCCATCCCTCAGTTCATTTGGTTAGGGCCAGACATTCTCCATGTTTCTGTGATTTCAGGCTCAGTTACATGATGCAGTAGAAGAGCACAACTTCTTGTGACAGTCTTATTTTGAATCAAAATGTGAAACTGGAATTGAGTAGAGATAAATACTTGAAGAAAACTGATTTTGTATTTCTCACCCTTCTAATACCAGTAACTTAGAAAGCTACCATGTCTGAATTGAAAACATACCAAGAAACCCTTCAAAAGGATCCTTCCCCAGCCTCCATACCTTAAATATGTGCAATTTAACTATGGGCTGACATTAAATAAGACCTGAGCAGGTTGCTCTCAGACTGTCACTTTTTCTCACTGATTTTTAAGAAAGCCCCAGAGACCTTTAAACACAGTTGCTGAGAAATTAAAATTTTAACTATAAATCATGTGCTATGATTGGCAGATGGGAAAGCTAGAACACTAATCTATTTTGGGAAATAAGACTTCAGCTTTTGGTTTCATATAAAAGGTGCTGGCTGCTGCAGTTGAGATTTCAGACTGAGCTCAGCCCAGTGTCCAGATCAATGATTTAAGTGCTTAGATGGCAGAACGGTACAAAAGTCACATACAAGGGGCAAAGGTTCAAGACTTCATACATAATGGATAGTCATGGAAAACATGCCAATTTGACCATTCCTTGTGGGAAGGTGATACAATCTAAAGATTCAAATGTTCCTATATAACCCAAGACCTGTAAGATGACCCTTTCTTTTTTTATAAAAATTATTGCCAGGGTGATATACAGAGGGGATACAGTTATATGTCAGCTAATGAGCGCATTTCTTTTTGAACACCAAGACCCTTTCATGCTCATGGAACTTCAGTAGCTCTGGTAAATTCTGGACTACCCTAGTGCTATTTCAGTCAAATAGATAAAAGTTTAGGTTATTTAAAGAGATAAACACAGAACAGAAAGTCCAGCACTGGGACTAATAGGGAGCTATGGATATATCTCAGTGATCGACTATTTGACAGCATATACAATATCTTGGGCTCCATTGTCAACAGAGAACAAAAGGGAAGAATGAAAATCAACATCTTTTAAAAGCTTCTTATGAGAAGAGTACTCTAAAAAGAGCTTTCTCATGCAATTAACCTTTTATAATAGTGCCAACAAAATAGCTAAGATTCTTATAATGATAGGTTAACAAAAAATACAAAATGCTCCAAACTCTGAAACTTTTTGAACCTGATTTAATGCCACAAGAAGAAAATTCCACTTCTGATCTCATGTTACAATCAACACATGGGTACACTAAAAATCTTCTATACAATAGTGTATAAAATGTTCCTTGTCTATATGTATAAGGGGAATATAGGAAACATAAATGGATTTGTGCTGAAATTTGGAGGATCGAAGTTCAAAGTCAACCCAAACCCCACAAAAGTGCAAGATTCCACTTCCAACAAACTAGCAAAAACAATCTGGCTGGAGACATGGCTCAAGTCATAGAGCAAGAAATCCAAGTGAGCATGAGACCCTTGATTTCAAGGCCCAGAACCAAAATAAAAAAGGAAAAAGACAAGACATTTGGAGAATCAATGATGCTCCCCAAATGTATAGCATGAGTGCCTTCTAGAAGGCAACTTTCTCCTGCACTCAGCTGTGCAAGCAACCATTGCCACTCATATAGAATTTTCTCTATGCATTACTCCAATAAGGCATTCTTCATATATCTCTTTAATAACTCCCCTTCATTTTCTGGAAGGAATTATCTCTATGCAGCTCCTCGTCCACCATCCTCCATTAACGTTAAGGCCTTTGGGATATTATCAAAGAGTCCTCTATTCCTCTCAAACAGACATATAGATGACAGTCACTATTGGAGCTACTGGGTCTTTGCCAGTGAAAATAAGAAAGGATTCAAATACTCCTTGATCAGTTCTTTCCCCCCGGAAGTTTTTTTTTCCTCAAAGGAATCCTTTTATATGATAAAATATCAGTTCTGTGCATCTAAATGCTATTTAAATGTCAGGACCAGAGTAGCTAGGCATCCTGTAGAGTCCCTGGATCATAGCCTGTGTGTCCCTTGTCAACTCTGTCAATCATTTAAATTCCCTGGGTTCTGGCCATGGAATTCTTTTCAGAAATGGTCCTTGGAGCTTTGACACTTATATCAAGGATTTTGCTAAAGAAACCAGTCTTTCACTGTATTCTATGCAAGGTCATACTGAGAGCTATGTGACTTCTGGGTATAGGATAGGGACAAATCCAAAGTCCTGGTCCTTGGAGGCTTAAACTAGGAAAATCTTACCATTTGTTTCTTTTCTAGCTCTCTAAGGAGGCAATCTACAATCTAAGCCAGTATCCTAGACCCATGACAAATTCATCAGGCACAACTCTCTGGTCCAAGTTTGAAGAGAAAAGAGAGTAAAGAAAAGAAGGCCCCTTCAAAGTAGTGAAGGGTTCCTTGTGCAAAAATGTTAATAGTTGACATCTGAAAACAAAACAGTAGAGCTATCCACTAAGCAATGAACAAGCCTTGTCCCATTATACATATACAAGAGGACCTTCTGGAATATATTTTGCAAGAGTATTGCCACAGACCCAGCACCAAGGGACCATAATGAAAGAGCATCTTTCAGGATTGTTCTACCTGCTGTGGGAGTCCAGTACCCAAAGCAAGAGACAGACACAACATGAAACCAGAGTGACACCCCCAGGATAAGAGGTAACCCTGCCCTGTATTTATGACCATCCTGATGGTTAAATTACATCATTTTCATTTAACTCAAGTTATCTGAAGTTAGATAGAGCAAAGAAGTGGAAGAACTGGGGACTCTTGGGAACAAAAATCTGGCCTTGCTGCTCTGTTGGTTGTGTTGGGGCATAGGCCTCTATCTATCTGATTACTTCATGAGAGATACCAAGTATTTCCTTACAGCCTGGTATAAGTGAGGCACTGCTCCTTTAAAACCAGTTGAACAAAGGGCTAGTGATTCCCATTCCGTGATAGCTATGGGATGCATTGGACTACCTCCTATGGTGATGCTTGCCTGGTCCTTCTACTCGGGAGATCAGTGATTAGTGACTTTGGAGGCTGAATAATAAGAAAAGAAGTTGGAGAGATGGGAAGAATATAGACACTCTGAGGAAGAATTCTGTGACAGTAGCCACAGAGAGGAAAGATAGTAGAGCTGGACAGAAGCATACAACCCTATGTGACAAAGAGGAAGGTCTATAACTTTTTCATGTAGAGAGATTCAGCCAGCTATAACCTCTAGCCCTTCAAATCCTAGGTACTGAACCCCACTTCTTACTCTGTATATGATGGTGGAGGAGACAACTAACAACAAAGAAATTTTTTTAAAACTAAACCTCTCAAGGAGTACACATTCAATTTGAAGAACATGTTTATTGCTCTCAGTTTCTATGCAAATTAATATATCTAAATATCTAAAACTTCCATCTTAGGGCACACAGTTTGAAACAGGAATTCAAGTATAACTTAGGGGAATGCTCTTAAGAGAAAGGTCTCACTCATATAAACTGTCCTCCAGAGTTTTAACATGGTCCATTGGAACAGTGCACAAATTATGTTCCCTCCACTTAAAAGACCCTTTCTGGTGGATCCTAGACTGCCATAGCCTACTCAGCAGAAAGAAGTAGCCTGAAGTGGTCATCATCCTTGTTCCCTAAAAGCAATTAGGGCTTCTATTGGAGAAGAAGGAATGAGAGAGAGAAAGGGGAACTGTTGGATAGATAGAGGTAAAAAGTGGCACACCTAATATGTGGTAGGTAACATGTATTCCATCATGGCACTTCTTGTTCCCATAATGCCTTGGGCTCTTTCCCAAATGCTTCTTCTCATAATGTCTTAGATCCCCACTCAACCAGTGAAAAGAGCCAGGGTGGCACATGCACAAGTCATCTAACAAGTCTAGGGGTAGGAGATATGGGATGATCCCTGTACTATAAAAACTGCCTTCCAAAGGACTCTTGGACTCCTCTTTGAGACCCTTTTCCTGGGGTGCCTGCCTCTTCTACTTTCCTTTCATGCTTTACTTTCACTTTCAAATAAACTTAACTGTTTACCTTAAGAGAGAGATAGAGAGAAGGGGCTCAGAGGGAAGCCAAATAGAGAAGGATAGGGGAGGGAGTTAGCAAGAATGAGGTCTCAGTGGGAGATGAGCTTTAGCCAAGTCATTTGGGGAAACTCTGGAACAAAGATGGCACTACAGAGTTAGCTGTACCTTAAAACAACAGTGCTGTTTTTAGGTCCCTTCTTCACCCTTCATTTGCTGAGATCTATAAGGGCAAGTCTCTAGAGAAAGTGGGCCCTGTGACTTGCCAAGAATTAAGAGGATTGCGTGTAAAAGGAGGCCAAAGGAGACAGTCTAGGCAGGGTACCAACTGCATCCCTTATAGTTTTCTCCTATTTAACACAATTTTAAAGGGAAGAAAATAACAGAGCACAGCCACCACTATGCTTATAATTGAAAAAGAAAATGAAAACAACCAGCATTGTTAAAGATATGATGAAAATGGAATCCTTATTCATTGCCGCCTGGGAATGCAAAATGTCACAGTCACCTTAGAAGACAGTTTGACAGCTCTTTCTCAAAAGGTTAACCTGAAACTCCCAGTCATTGCACATTAATCCTGAGCTCTCAAAAGTTTTTAAGGGATGGGAAAGCTGTTTCACAGGCTATTTTAATCATTATATTTTTCAGAAGTAAATGACTTCAGATTAGTAGTTTAAAGTGAGGTAGCCAAGCAGCTTTGCTCTAACATGACAAATAGTTTCAATGGACTGACAAAACATACGACTGTGAAAATAACTGTTCAGACTACTGAAATAAGCAGATCATACTTTATAAACTAGATTAATAGGAAAGAAACTTCTATTATAGCTGGGTTGACAATAGCTAACCAAAATGTAAAGGAAATACTAAATGAAATGTAGGATCCACCAAAAGTAGTCATTATGAAAACAGAACAAAAAGGATTGATGAGGAGTTCAAAGTTGGCTTATTATCCCAGTTATGAAGGAGGCTGATATCAGGCAGACTTCAATTCATGGCTAGCCCAGACAAAAAGTTATTAGAGAGGCTGGGAAGGTGGCTCAGCGGTAGAGTGCTTGCCTTGCATGCCTGAGGCCCTGGGTTCGATTCCTCGGCACCACATAAGCAAAAAGAAAAAAGCCGGAAGTGGCGCTGTGGCTCAACTGGTAGAGCGCTAGCCTTGAGCTGAAGAGCTGAGGGACAGTGCCCAGGCCCAGAGTTCAGGCCCCACGACTAGACCCAAAAAAAAATTTATTAGAGAGAACCCCCATTTCGACAAGTAAGTTGAGCACAGTGGTATGTGTCTGTGGTCTGTAATTCCACTTATATGGAAGGCCAGAAGAGGACTGTAATTCAGCTTGGCCTCCAGGAAAAAAAAATGTGAGGTCCTGTTCTTCCCACTATGATATATCTCCTGTTCTCACTGTATTTAATGTTGTACTGATGACGTTTTCAATATTGCAATATCTCACCTCAAAAGTTTCACTGCTTCCCAATAGCACCAACATGGCAATCAAGCCTTTTAACTCATGGGCCCTTGGTGAACATTTAAGATGTAAACTAGAATGCTATACTAAAAGAAAATCAGCTAGATTTATCCAAGTAAAACAGAAGAAAAGGTATCTGGTTAAGTGACCTACTATTGAGCATCATGCTCTTGCCCCTACACCCAGAGCCCAAGAATAAAGCCTCATAGTTGGGCTCCAAAATATTACCAATCCACAACCCGAACAGAAATCTAAAATAAGCCTTTAGAAAAATTGTAGCATGGTAACAAAATAACTCTCTCTTCAGGATAAAGCAATATAAAAATTCAAGTTTATTAAGCTAGATCCTTATATATCACCCTGCACCAGAATCAACTCCAAATGGATCAAAGACCTTGAACTCAAAGCAGACACTCTGAAAACATTACAGGATGGAATAGGAGAAACCCTGGGTCTCCTTGGCTCAGACCGAAATTTTCTGAATAGAGACCCGGAAACACAATAAATCAAAGAAAGGTTGGACAAATGGGATTGCATAAAGTTGCAGAGCTTCTGCAGGGCAAATGACATAGCTAGCAAGATCAATAGAAAGCCCACAGATTAGGAGAAGATCTTTACTAGCCATACAACAGACAAGGGTCTCATATCTAAAATATACCTGGAACTCAAAAAATTAAACCCCCCAATAACAAATCCTCAAAGAAACAACTGCCCAATAAATAAGTGGGCGAAAGACTTAAAGAGAAACTTCTCTGAAGAAGAAAGAAGGATGGCCAATAGACACATGAAGAAATGTTCAACATCCCTAGCCATAAAAGAAATGCAAATCAAAACAACATTGAGATATCACCTCACTCCAGTTAGAAAGGCAAAAATCAAGAACTCTAACAACAACAGATGCTGGAGGGGATGTGGACAGAAAGGAACCTTACTTCATTGTTGGTGGGAATGTAAACTTGTTCAACCACTTTGGAAAGCAGTATGGAGGTTCCTCAAAAGACTTCACATAGAACTCCCCTATGACCCAGCAATCCCACTTTTGGGCATTTACCCAAATGTTTACAAACAAGACCACACTAAAGCTACCAGCACAACTATGTTTATTGCAGCATTATTTACCATAGCTAAGATATGGAACCAACCCAGATGCCCCTCAGTAGATGAATGGATCAAGAAATTGTGGTATATATACACAATGGAATTCTATGCCTCCATCAGAAAGAATGACATTGCCCCATTTGTTAGGAAATGGAAAAACTTGGAAAAAATTATATTAAGTGAAGTAAGCCAGACCCAAAGAAACATAGGTCCCATGGTTTCCCTTATTTGTAATATCTAGTATATGTATGAGTCAAGCGGAAAAGGTCAGATAATGTGATGTCAGGAAAATGAACCCTTAGATGTGTAATTTAATGTTTTTTTCTTTCATGCATGTGTTTCTAATGCATTTATAAGATTATCTCTTTGTTGCTTTGTATGTCCCTCCCCCACAGTATAACCCCTACTTTCACTATATTTGATGTCAGTATAACTTGTGGAGGAGATGGGGAAAAACCAGTTGTTTAAGGATACAGGTGGACCTGTTGCAACAATGAGAAGTACAAGTTGTCATGTCCAAAACGAGCTTTACAACGTCGGTGCGGGGGGGGGGGGAGGAAGAGGGGTGAGGAGAAGGATTGGGATTGGGGGGGGAGGGGGGAGGCTGGGAAGGGATGTGAAGGGTAAACAAAGGAGGAGGCTGTAATGCTTGGTAAGAAATGTATGCATTATCCTGCCCACGTAATTGTAACTCCTCTGTACAGTATGTTCACAAATAAAATTAAATTAAATTTAAAAAAATTCAAGTTTATAGTTGTATGACTATTTTCACTTATTTAATTTTTAAATTATTTAATTAATTTGATTACTTTTTCTAGTGATTCATGTGTGATTGTAGATTATAAAAATATCAACCCTAGTCATGGGGCTTGAACTCTGGGCCTGGGCACTGTCCCTGAGCTCTTCAGCTCAAGGCTAGTGCTCTACCACTTGAGCCACAGCAACACTTATTGGCTTTTTCTGTGAATGTGGTACTGAGGAATCGATAGGGCTTCATGCATGCTAGGCAAGCATTCTACCACTAGGCCACATTCCCAGTCCACCTAGCAAATACTCTTTTGTGTGTGCCAGTCCTGGGGCTTGAACAGCCTGGGCGCTGTCCTTGAGCTTTTATGCCCAAGGCTAGCACTCTACACTTGAGCCATAGTTCCACTTGTGGCTTTTTTGCTGGGTAATTGAAGATGAGAGTCTTACAAACTTTCCTGCCCAGGATAGCTTTGAATTGCTATCCTTAGATCTCAGTCTCCTGAGCTGCTAGGATTACAGGCATGAGCCACTGTCACCCAGACCCCAGAAAATACTTTTCAACCTTACCCTCAGCAGTTTGTGAAGCCCAGATCCAAATTGCCGCTGCTGGCATTTGTTAGTAACTCCAGAGTGAACTCACAGATGATAAACTCTGTAGTCTTGGAACTGCACAGTGTCTTCTATAATCCCATGTCTGTATACCTCTCTACAGAGCCACTCAAAGGTGAACTCTCCAGATGTAAAGAGGAGTGCAGATGACAAGCTTCCAAAACCAGAATATCATAGAAAAGGAACAGAGGAAGGGACAGAAAGAGGAAGAGATTGTAATGAATTAGAAAGTCTGGAATCGATAGGAAATGCCAGTGGACTGGAAACTCAAAATAAAGCCAATTTCATAGTCTTCACTGTGAAAATCTATAGGATGGGTCAACAGACTGGAAATTCAGGCAGAGTTTCTCAGTTACAATTATGGGGCAGAATGATTTCTTCTCTGGGAAACTTTATTTTTTATACCAGTTTTATACCATTAATTGTTCTAAATTCACCTCCATTATTTTCAACAAAGGAACAACTACAGATCAAAAGCAACATTGTAGGCTTTCTCCTAAATTACATTAGCTATGTATTTATTATAGAGATACTGGAGAAAAATTGTGATACTTTGTAGTAGATGAACCCACATTCCTTCTTTCAGAGAATTGTTTCATATTTGCTCCACAGATAATGAGTTCCTGACATCCAAATGACACACAAAGAATGTATACATACAGGAAGTACTAAACTTTTTCAGAACTTTTCTAAGTTCTTCTATTTCTATTTAGAAAGTCACTGCTATGACTAAAGGTCTCAAATAAGGAATTTCCCCTCTGATTGTAACTCACACTTGGTCAGAATCATCTAGAAAAACTGGGAAACTTTAGACTTATGTTAAGGCCTCACTAATTAGGTGAGGGCACTATGTTGTAAAGGGTAGTTTACTTAAATTCAACTTAGTGTAATGACATATACAAAATGCATTCACAACAATAGCTAGACTAGTGATTCATGGAATAACAGCCATACAATCTATCCAAGTTGTTGGAAGGATACTGGGTAGTTCACTGAATTCACAATGCAATGATGACTAGCCTAGTCTGTACAACATTAGATGGAGTTGGATAAATAAATTAACCACCACCATGACATACCCACTCAATGTAGCCATTTTACAGATTGGAATTATGATAGAGAAGTATGATAATCACTTTCAATATCACTCTGTACAAAATACCACTTATTAAACAAAAGGCCAGTCACTAGCATCATATCATGAGACACCAATCAGCAGGCTGTCTCTAAAGAACAGCACCAGAAAGGAAATGTAAGAAAGAGGAAATTGGGCCTGGGAGGGAGAGGGATCACAGAGGATCAAGATCTGAGGAAGGTAGGCCTGGATCTAACAGATGTGGGCTGGTAAGAAAGCATACAGGAAAAAAAAGGAAAAGACACCAGAGTGGAAACAGATCGCTTAGCTACTTCATTAAAATCAAGGGACTGACCATAGCAAATGAGCTGAAAAATATTTGTCCACCAATCCACATTTTAAATGACAGAGCTTTATTTTTCACATAGAAATATGGAAAAGAAAAACAAACAAATCATATTCATCAGAAATAGACACTAGCATATTTTGTCCCTGATTATTTAAGATTACTTTTTGATTGAATTATATTTTTTGAGGGTGGGTTAAGATGGGAGAGTTTTGGTGTGGATATGGATGTGGTATGATTAATCTCTTATGCATTTTCTCTCTCTTTCAAATGAAGGGTCCAGCCTTCCAGAAGGCTCAACATGGTCAAGTCTACAGTTTCACTTCCTTTCCCATTTTACACTGAGCCAACACTGGACTGTGGGGCCTGTTCACTTTGAATATCTATTTTGGATACTTAAAAACAATTTGGATACAAGGGAAAGGGAGCCACCAGTCATATTTTGAAATCTGTCTCCCAGGTAAGCTTAGGGTTCTGTTGTTTCTTGTATTTTGACAGCATACACTTACACACAAAGCCCTAGGTCAACCTCCTCTGGGAAGAAGGAAGTGATAAGATTTAAATTGAGTTTGAAAGTGAGGCATTAAATTAGGAATGGATTAGGTTGTTGTTGTTCTCGTAAAAATGATGGCCTTTTAGCCAGGCACCAGTGGCTCATGCCTGTAATCCTAGCTACTGAGGAGGCTGAGATCTGAGGATCGCGGTTCAAAGCCAGCCCGGACAGGAAAGTCCAGGAAACTCTTATCTCCAATAAACCACCAGAAAACGGGAAGTAGCGCTGTAGCTTAAGTGGTAGAGCGCTTGCCTTGAGCTGACGAGCTGAAGGACAGCGTTCACGCCCAGAATTCAAGCCCCACAACCGACAAAAAAACAAACAAAACAAAAATGATGGCCTTTTATTTTCTCCATCTTTTTATTGTGAACATTATTTTGTGCCAATACTGGGGCTTGAACTCTGGGCCTGGGCAGTGACCTGAGCTTGAGCTTGCTTGCTGTTACTGCTACGGCTCTTTGTTCTTCTTCCTCTTCTTCCTCTTCTTCTTCTTCTCCTCCTCCTCCTCCTCCTCCTCCTCCTTCTTCTTCTTCTTCTTCTTCTTCTTCTTCTTCTCCTTCTCCTCCTCCTCCTCCTCCTCCTCCTCCTCCTCCTCCTCCTCATCCTCCTTCTTCTTCTTCTTCTTCCTCTTCTCCTTCTCCTTCTTCTCCTTCTTCTCCTTCTCCTTCTTCTCCTTCTTCTTCCTCTCTCTCTCTTGCCTTCCTTCTTTCCTTCCTTCTTTCTTTCCTTCCTTCCTTCCTTTCCTTCTTTCTTGGAGTCAGCATTCTACCACTTTACTGAGCCACAGCTCCACTTCAAGCTGTTTTTGATGATTAATTGGAATACAAGTTTCATGCCTTTCCTGCCCAGACTGGCTTCAAACCATGATCCTCAGATTTCAGTCTCCTGAGTAACTAGGATTAAAGGTGTGAGCCACCGGCACCTTCCTGTGAATATTTTTTAATGAACAGAAACATTGAAAAAATATAAAGCAAACATCTGTATATTTACCTCCTAAATTCTACATTTAACACATAGTTATATTTGCTTTATCTCATATCTGTCCTTCAGTTTACTGTTGTATCATCTATCAAAATCATCTCGTTTTTTTGGATGCATTTCAAAGTAAGCAGCAGACATCATCAAAATATTTTAACCCTAAACACTTCATTGTGCATAGCATTAACTGGATTAAACTGAGTTTATGGAATTGAAGTAACAAAAGGGCTTTGGAACCCATCCAAGGTATCATTAAAGAATATGAAATATATCGCCTGGTTAAAGGAGATGATTATAGAAAAATAAAATCCTTAGAAGGCAAAACTTAAATGTAAATATAGTTCATGATACAGCTTGTTCTTTCTTATGAGGGAGATTACTATTTATCTTCACTCATGATTTCCATATTTGTGCATATTATGTACATATATGTGAATAGCTCAATTACCACTGCACACAGTATAATGTGGGTATTCATTAAGTATTTTAAACTATTTGCTTGAACATGAAATTTCCATTGTTAATGAATTGATTTCTATTGGTATTATTCAGCAGTAATACATGTAAATATATTTCCAGATAAGCTTTTGCATAATGAATATATATATACAAATATATCTACAATTTTAGACATTTATTCAAGAAAAGAATGTTTACATAGAAACATGTTTATGTAAACAAAAAGTTTATATAGTGACAGCAGATAGGAAAGCCATTAAATTGAAATTAAAACAATTTCCTCCCTATGACTTTCAAAGAATATACTTTTCTTATGTTTTGTACTTTCATTTCAAATTTTTCTTTTTCCCTCCTGTTTCTTATTCTACACTGCGGTCTCTCTTTCCTCTTTTTAAGGGTGATTGCACAAAGGGGTTTAAATTTAATGTGTCAGTTTATGAGTCTAACGCATTTTGATCAATGTCCCCTTCCATCATTCTTCCCCTTCTCTCCCAACACCACTCATCCCTTCTTCAAGTTACCTGGTTTCATTTCGCATATGTACATTTAATATTATGACTATATTCATTTACCTTTCCTTTCTCCATTCACCTTCCCTGCCTCCCCTTGACCTCCTCGCCCCTAACAAAACAAAATATAGTTCAGCTTCCTGGTATTTTGTCAAACTGTAAGTAAGTTGTTCAGAGGAGTTATACCATTAGAATCCTCCCTTGTGTACACCATACTTTAGTCAATTTGCTTGTGTATATATTCACTTTACCTTGTAAATGTCTTCCTATATGTTTATAATGTGGATTTAACTTCTACATATGAGAAAAATATGTACCCTTTGTCTCTCTGAGCCTGACTTACTTCACTTAACAAAATTTTTTTCCAGATCCATCCATTTCCCTGTAAATAACATTATATTATTCTTCCCAATAGATGAGTAAAATTCTGTGTGTGTGTGTGTGTGTGTGTGTGAGAGAGAGAGAGAGAGAGAGAGAGAGAGAGAGAGAGAGAGAGAGAGAGAGAGAGAGAGAGAGAGAGAGAGAGAGAGAGATCACATTAACTTGATTTACTTTTCCATTGTAGGGCATTTGGGCTATTTCTATTACTTGGCTAAAGTGAATAGTGCAGCAATGAACATAGGTGTGCAAGCCACTCTACATTCTTCATGTAAGGTATCTACTTCCTTCTTTTGACTCAAAAATTTTCCTTTAGCTACATTACTTCTTATTTTGACAAATGATCAACGCAACCTATCTTTAACTTGTTGACCTAAGACAAATTGCATACTTCTTTTAGTTTTAATAATCCTTGAATCAACATTGTTCTCAAAGCTGTCATGAAGTCCAAACAGGAGGTAGCCCTACTGCAGGTAGACATCTTTCTCATACCTCACTAATAATCACCCACCAAATAACAAGTCCTACAGTAAACACTGCATTGTTTTCATGGGTTCAATGCTAGTTGGGACTACTTGGGAATTGCTTGTTTTGTACCAGCACTGAATTCACTTCAAGTGGACACATGAAACTGAAAATAAAGTGCAGAATTATTTGATTTGTGATCATTAGAAATTTAAATTATAATTAGGACAAGTATATTTGAAATAGATAAAAGAATGCTAAAGAGAAAGGACTAGGGACAATTACACACAGAGCCCTGTTGGCAGCATTAAGAAATTTGGAATTTTCCCACTCATTGATAGAGAACCACTAAAGACTTTTAAGTAAAATCAGGAATTTCCAAACTAAAAGTTTTTGAAGTTAAAGCATTATATTTACATTTTTTCATAATACAATGATTTATTAACAAGAAAACTGGACTGATTTCATTGATGAAACTACATTGGAATTATTTCCAAATATGTAAGCATTTAAAAAATAACATTTCCTTGTAAAATATTTTCAAAATAACTTTCTAGAATAAAAACACATAAACACAATAGTTATTCTTTGTACATATCTACACACTTTACTCGGTTTATTAGTATTCATTTCTCATCTCATGTCACTGATATTTGGTCAATATAGGTTAAGAAAATTCTCTGTAATACTAATATTCCTAAAAGTTGAATCTGTAGTCAATATGTTTGACATTTTTAATGAATTAATTCTTTTCTGAAGGCTACATTTTAATTGAGAAAATATCTACTTGCTGACATTAAGTTATCTGATAATTCTATAACAAATTTTAATTAGCAAATACTATCAATTCTAATTATTCTATTGAAAAAATAAATACTGTGGCTCTTTTTTGCAGTTCTAAGAGTCAAATTCAGGCCCTTGTGCATGCTAGGCAAGTGTTCTGTTGCTACGCTTCACTTATCTTACATTCACCATAAATACTTTGTTGAAGGATGCTGTCTCTTTGTGTCCACTTAGGGTCCTTCAAATATTTTTAAATGACATAATTCATTGTATAAGATTTTGTGCTTGTGGTACTTTTGAACGGGTTGCCAAATTTAAATGCTACAAAATCAAGGTCTTCTCAAATTTATTGTGTTCCAATATAGACTATAAACTTGACCAGCTAAAACATAAGATTCATTGAGTCAAAAGATTACAAAGGACATCGTTTGGGCTCTCATCACATAATCTATAAAACTGATCAATGCTAAATTCCAATATCTTTCTACCTTCTATGTACAAGTTTTTTCCATAACTACAATTTGTAAAGAGCTTCAAAAGTTGAGATTTTCTTTTTGGGGGGAGGGGTCCAGTCGTGGGGCCTGAACTCTGGGTCTGGGCGCTGTCCCTCAGCTCTTCAGCTCAAGGCTAGCACTCTACCACTTGAGCCACAGCACCACTTCCAGCTTTTTTCTTTTTGCTTATGTCGTGCTGAGGAATCAAACCCAGGGCCTCAGGCATGCAAAGCAAGCGCTCTACCACTGAGCCACCTTCCTAGCCCAAGTTGAGATTTTCTTCACACTCTGTTCCTCACAATACTTTAACTAAAGATTTCCAAATGATTTTGGACAAAATGTAATCTAAATTTAGAAGTTTTGTTTATAATAATATTCAATGTTCTCTAGGACATTTGTGTTAATGACTAAAGTACTTCTTTAAAGGTGCTAAAACTTGTATATCTGAGTCATGATTGGAAGCAAGGAAAGGCTCACATGATGCCATGTTAAATTTTTTCTAGGTCCCACATCAAATTTGTCATAAAATTTTGCAATTCATTTTTTCCAAAGGTGCAGATGTAAATAGATTTGTAAAGGCTGACAACTATTACTTCCATTTCAATTTGTTGCTTATCACAGTGTAGATGAAATTATAAATTACTTATATTCCAGAACCAATTCCAAGTTTCCTTTTACTCCATAGGTTTCTAAATTTAGTAAGAACACTGTCTTCCTTAAGATAATTAAATTCCATCTAAATTTATGAAGATAAAACTTTTTATCTTCAATGTTATATTTTAAACTGGATTTACAAATAGATATTATCATTAAAGTCAGATGGTTTGCCTTTAACAAAATGAACTTCCAAAAGCTTGCCTCTGATTGCATAAATTGGATTTTAAAAAATTAAGCCATTACTGAAATTAACCAATTTTCTTTTTGAAGCCTCTAATGTCAGTGATATAAAATGGGCATCATTTAACTGTTTGCAAAGATCCTTCTCTGCTAATGAAAGCCTTTAACTGCTATCACTTTGCACTTTGTATATGCACAGAAAAACATGGAATTGAAAGTTAATGAAATTAATTTAAAAGAATCATCATTTGATCTAATTGAAAAGCCATGCCTCACAAATGCTATGTAAATTCACCTTCTGAAGACTAACTTTTGCAATAGATCACCGCGTTAGACAAGATATGTTCACAAAGTGATAAGGCATTACCAAACAGCAAAACAAGTAGACAGTTATAGGTTTGTATCTTAACACAAATGCTGAAATTATGGCAGCAAGAACATTTGGACTGTTTCCTGTGAGCTTATATTTAATACATATGTATTACTTATAACTAACCCACAGTCTCTCACATTTTCTGTTGGTCTTCTGAAATGATTGTAAGAGGTACTTGGAAGTGCTTCTTGACAAGAAACATTAATTCCTTACATGGGCCTACAAATTAACAGAGAGCAGAATAAAGTCTAAGCATTCCAGATTCCTCCATTTTGGACTTATATACTTTGTCCTGAGACATTCTCTTCTGTAGTCACTTTGCTGTTGTCTTGGAATCCAGGAAAGACTACACTACCACCTGCCCAGTGTCAATGACTGATTTTTGTGTATGTTCAGTTGCCAAGGCTTGAACTCAAGGCCTTACACTCTTGCTTGACTTTCTTATTTACAGTTGGTGCTCTATCACTTGAGCTATGCCTCCAACAAGCTTTTGGCTGGTTAATTGGAGACAAGAGTTTCATGGACTTTTCTGCCTAGACTAACATCAAACTATAATCCTTCAGGTCTCAGCCTCCAGAGTAACTCAGAAGTGTGAGCCCTCAGTGTTAGTTCAATGACTCTTTTTAATATAGCCCCACCTAACCAGCCCTGAGATAAAGGACTGTGGATTACCAGATGCCACCTCTGCATACATCTGTGACTTGGAACTGTTTCAATTATGCATACTTTCTCACCCACCACCCTCATGTCTCCATATTAACCTAAAGCAAATACCCATACCCTCAAAGATGGCTGAAGGATGTACTGAAGTGCTGTGTTGCCACATAAGTAACATTCTTTAAAGTCGAATAATTTGATATGTGAGACCAGGGGTCAGACCTGATATGTGAAACCCCCAGAGTTTGGGCCTGGGGTCTACAAACTTCAGTTTCTTGGTATCTGATTACTTTATACATCTTGCTAGTTGTGACATAGGCCACAAGAGACTGGTAGACTAATGGACCAAGAATTGAAGTCTCATTAAATACAAATATAATGACTGGGCCAGAAACTAGAGAAATTAAAGACACTAGAAGATGGAAATATCTTTAATAGTTAATATTGTGAAAATGCCCTTATTGGCAAAGGCAATTTACAGATTCAATGAAATCTCTAACAAAATTCTAATCATATTATTCACAGATAGAAAAAATAATCATATGGAAATACAAAACACAAATATCCAAAGTAATCCTGAGCAAAAAGAGGGCAATGCTAGAGGTGTCGCAATATCTGATTTCAAACTACAATATACATTATAAAACTGCAGTAACAAAAACAGCATGGCACTGGCACAAAGACAGATATGTATACCAGTGACATAGACCCAGAAATAAGCCCACACAACTATAGGAATCTTATTCTCAATGGAGATGTCAAATATACACTGGATAGAAAGCAATTATTTAACAAATGGTTCTGGGAAAACAATATTCACATACAGAAGTCTATAATTACATTCTATCTTAACCCTTGGACAAAAGAAATCAATCCAAAATGGTTCAAACACCTTAATGAAGAAGCCCAAATTTTGACACTGCCTTAAGAAAACATAAATATGTCAAAACATAGGACTAGGCAATGATTTTCTGAATAGTAAAGGAAATTGAAACACTTCTGCATAGCAAAAGAAACATTACCAGAATTAAGATACAGTTGACAGAATCAAGAAAATATTTTCTGGTCCTTCATCTCACCAGAGATTAATATTCTGAATATATAAAGAACTCAAAAATTACACATCAAAAGAAGAAATAAACCAATAAAGGAGCAAATAAACTTAACGGACACATTTCAAATGAAGAAGTATACACTGTCAATAATGTTCAACATCTTTAGCTGTCAGGGGAATGCCAACAAAATTTACAATGAGATTCCTTCTCACCCTGATAAGAATAGCTATGATTGGGGCTGGGAAGGTGGCTCAGTGGTAGAGCACTTGCCTTGCATGCCTGAGGCCCTGGGTTCGATTCCTCAGCACCACATAAGCAAAAAGAAAAAAGCCGGAAGTGGTGCTGTGGCTCAAGTGGTAGAGCGCTAGCCTTGAGCTGAAGAGCTGAGGGACAGCGCTCAGACCCAGAGTTCAGGCCCCACGACCGGACCAAAAAAAAAAAAAAAAAGAATAGCTATGATTAAGAAAAAATCAGGCTGGGGGGCTGGGAAGGTGGCTCAGTGGTAGTTTGCTTGCCTTGCATGCCTGAGGCCCTGGGTTCGATTCCTCAGCACCACATAAGCAAAAAGTAAAAAAAGCCGGAAGTGGAGCTGTGGCTCAAGTGGTAGAGCGCTAGCCTTGAGCTGAAGAGCTGAGGGACAGCGCCCAGGCCCAGAGTTCAGGCCCCACAACCGGACCAAAAAAAAAAAAAAAACAGGCTGGGTAGAGTGGTATGTATTAAAAGTGCAGGAACTTGAAATGTAATGATTAGGACCATTGGAAAAAAGTAAGAGACCTCATCTTGACATAAGTAAGAATATTGTGGTTCAAGCACAATCTGGGCTGGGCCACAAGACTCTATCCAAAAGATAACTAAAGCAGAAAACAAAAGTAAGAGGCATAGCAATCACAAGACACTAAGTCAAAACTCCTGTACAACCATATGTATATAAAATTATATAGATATTATATATAACAAATGCTGACAAAGAAGGAGTAGAAAATTGACCTTTATTAATGATAGGAATATAGCAGCCACTATGGAAATCAATACTTTCTTTTGCTGCTTTTTTGTTCTATACCTCGGCCTGCACACTGTCCCTGAGCTTTTATTTTCTCAGGGCGAGTGCTCTACCACTTGAGCCACAGCTCCACTTCCAGCTTTGTGCTGATTAACTGGAGATAAGAGCTTCATGGACTTACCTGCCAAGGCTGGATTTGAACTGTGAGCCTCAGATCTCAGCCTCTTGAGTAGCTAGGATGACAGAGATGAGCCACCAGTGCCCACCTTTTTTTTTTTTTTTTTTTTGGCAAAACTGGAGTTTGAACTTAGGGCCTCACTCTTCTTAGGCAGGTTTTCTAGTACTTGAGCCATTGCCTCTAGCCTTCTTTTGCTTTCATTGATTGTTGTTATTTTACCTAGGCTGGCTTGGACCAAGGTCTTCCTTCCTATGGACTTCTTCATAACTGGGATGACAGACATGCCAGTTTATTGATGAGTTGGGGAGGGAAGTGTCTTAACTTTTCTACTAGACTGGCCTTGAACAATAATCTTCTTGCTATTTGTCTCCCAAGTAGCAAATAGAGTGAGCCACTACCCCTGATCCTGAACATGTCTTCTGCAAATTCTTAATAGTGGGAAACATATCCATCTTTCTCAGGATTATTTATCATTATACAGCTATTACTTAGGTGCTATTTTAATATGCCTTCACCACAGACAGAAGACCATCTTTAACAGGACTGCCAAGAGACTAGAAGTCTCGGAAGGTATCTGCCATATGGAGTTTCTAATGCAAACAAAATTCAGGAGACACCACTACCACACCTATAGGTTACTAACTCCAATGAAAATATGAAACATTACCTCACACTACTGCTGTTCTTAACAGTCATGTACTTTTATGTTAGTCACTAGTATGTCAAATAGTTGGAATAATTACCTTATAAAAAGAAAAACTCAATAGTTTAGTTTCAATGCATGGCTATTCGGCTCAATTGTTTTTAGGTTTATAGCGAAGCAGCATATCATGGCAAACCCACTCATCTCACACAGAAGAGAAAGAGAAGGGCATGGAGCCCCACAATTCCCTTCAGAGGCACATTCCCAATGCCCACAAGACCTTCTAAGAAGTCTCACATCTAAGGTTCCCACTACCTTCCTTTTGTGCATGCGTGCGTGCGTGCGTGCGTGCGTGCGTGCGTGCATGCGTGTGTGTGTTTGTGTGTGTTTGTGTGTGTGTGTGTGTGTGTGTGTGTGTGTGTGTGTATGTGTGTGTGTGCTGGTCCTGGAGCTTGAACTCAAGGTCTTGGCTTGTCCTTGAGGTATTTTTTGTTTAAGGCCAGCACTCTGTCACTTGAGCCACAGCTCCACTTTGGCTTTTTGGTGATTAATTGCAGATGAGTCTCATGGAATTTCCTGCCCAAGCTGTCTTCAAACTATGATCCTTAGATCTCAGCCTCCTGAGCAATTAGGATGACAGGAATGAGCCACAGACACCTGCCTTCTCACTCTAAAACAGCAATGTTTATGGGACACTTAAGATTTAACCTACAGACCTTTCTATGAAAAATTCTATTGGGAAGATATTTATGAAGATTAATCCAATTCTTCAAAAGTCTCAGACTCCAAAGTGCCACCATTAGTTCAGTAGGTGTTTCTCCACACTGCTTTCTCTATTGAGAATGATTCACATGAGATCGGCATTTGCAATCGTGAGTTAAGTACGACTGATTCACCTGTATAACATGCTATGTTAGCAGACAATCACAAGGAGAAAACTTGTTTTGTGAAAATAACTGGTGACAATTGTGGAAAAGCTCTTGGATATTGCTTTCTTCGTGGTGAGGCATGAATAATCCATCACTTATAAATTTGAAGACAATATATTCTGTGTAACTTAAAATTTTTTCCCTCAAATTCATTCCTCCTCCATTGTTCCATTGTTCCTCTGACTGGCATGAGCCATTGTTATCTTTTACCTTCTTCAGCACCTCTCAGTCTGTACAAGCTGGAGAGATTTTCAGTCAGAGAGCAATAGGAATTACCAACAGTCCTGAGTCTCCAGCTGTAAAACTGAGGTTTCCTATCACTTGAAAAAAAACTCTCATTCAACCCTTTTGAACTGGGTGCATCAGAACTTCATCTGGCCAGGTATCAATGGCTCAAGCTTATAATCCTAGCTACTCAGGAGCTAGATCTGAGCATAGTGGTCCAAAACCAGCCTGAACATGGAAAGATTAACCACAAAAAAAAGCTGAAAGTAGAACAAGGGTAGAGCAGTAGCCTTGAGCACAAAAGCTCAAGGACAGTGCCCAAGCCCTGAGTTCAAGCCCCAAGACTGGTACCAAAAAGAAAAAGAAAAAAGAACTCTTATCTGCCAGCAAAGGAACCAGTCATAATTCAGTGAGTTTCTTCATACCCATGTCCCTCCTACCCTTGTTTTCTTCTGGACCAATTACCTTCTGTCTTCCCTCTACATACACATCCTGAATATGGCAAGGTCTCCTGTTGTTCACTTAGCTCCCTCTCCCTTAGAACAGAATTTCACACAAAAATTGCTTTTATAATACCTGTTAATTGAAATCATTGAAGAAAAGCGATTCCAAACAACACCTAGTAAAATAGAGAAAGAGGAAATTGCTCTTGAAAATCAGATCCCCTATAAACTTGGAAAACCTAATGGGCTAAGAAAAGAAGGAATCTAATTAAAAAGCACTAAATTTCCATCAAAGCTTATGCTTTGTTTGTATCTTTGATACAAACAAAGTAGAGGAGGCACTGTAGCTAAAATAAAACTGGGAGATAATTCCTTACAGCCATACTGGCTAAACCCAGAGTTCAGACTCCTAGAACAAATTATTTCCAAGGGTTTTTTAATGAAATCATTCCTTCTTATGCCTTTTTCATGTGGAAAAATCCACATTGACTCAGAAATTTTGGATAAAGAAAGTGACCTTATTCTACTCATCCCCAAAATACATATTAAGCCAAAGCTGACTAAAGCAGGAAGCTTTTGAAATCTATAGCTGTCTGATGAGCACTCCATTTTGCTCACTGCTTAAGCCCAAACTAAAAGTTTCTACAGTTAGAATCACTAGCTTTCCAAGTGTTCAGGAAGGAATAGAGTGTGTGAGGTGATTGTTCCTTGTCTACAAAGACCAGGAAAAAATAAGGCAGGTAACCTGACCAGTATCTTCTCAATCTAGAAACGTCTCACCAGAGTCTTTAGTTATGACATTGAAGTGCAAAAATAGAAAACATGCCTCCATTCACAACCCTATAATTTATGACACCAATTCCCTGGCAAATCAAACAAGTCTTTCTTTGGAATTTCAATTTATACTGTCCAACTTCCCGCCAAAGAGCTCTTAGAGAGTTCATGAATAGGCTATAAGAATTCTGTGAACTCCTGATTGTTGTAAGCAAAACTTCCAGTGGGCATGTTTTTGAGAAGAGAATCCAAAAGTTTTGGCTGGTTTTCAAAGGACAGCCTGTCAAAAATGTCCACACCATTAGACTAGCCCTAAAAGAACTCTGTCATAATAGCCCTGTCATAATAACTTCAAAGGAAACACAGTCATGAATTTGAATTTTAACTTGGGAAAGGGCTAAAGTCCACAGCTGTAGCTCCAGAGAGAATTTACACACTATAGATACAGACCTAGATCCATGATGGCCACTTCTCTAGATTTCATTACATTTTGCTCTAAGGATTCAAAGTGAAATGGACATTTACAGGACCTGGATTGGGCCAAAAGTCCACTAGCACCTATTTCTGTCATCTGCCATCTCCCTGAATGTTGACTCCAATGCCACTGGGTAAAGTGAAGCAATGGAAGAAAGAGCCTGGGGAGCAATTGAGGTGGCATTTGTGAGGTTTTAGAAAGATGGTAAATCTAAATGAAAAAAAGAAAAAACTTGGTGGGAAGGAAGGTATAAACAAAGGAAAGTAACTGAACAAGGAAAAGAAAAGAGAAAAATGAGAAAAGAAAAATAGGAGTTGTGGGATTCTGAACTGACATAAGGAACAAAATGAAGATAGTTGTACTGGGTGCCAATGGCTCACAACTGTAATCCTAGCTAATCAAGAGGCTATGATAGAAGAATAAAGGTTCACAGCTAGCCCATGCAGGAAAGTCCAGGAGAGACCAGGTAAGGAAGACACTGAGTGTTCTCACCAAAAATGGGGGAAGTTGGGTGACAGCAGCTCATGCCTGTAATACTAGCTATTCAGGAGGCTGAGATCTGGAGGATCTTGGCTCGGAGCCAGCCCAGACAGACAAATCTGGGAGACTATGACTTCAATTAATCATAAAAAGGCCAGAAACAAAGGTATGAACCAAGTGGTAGAGTCCCAACCATGAATGAAAAAGCTGAGTAAAAGAATGAGGCCCTAAAGTTGTAAAGTTCATTTTTCAACATAACATCTTGTACATCTCATTGTTGCAATGGGTCTACCTGTATCCCTATTTAAACAATTTGTTTTTTCCCTTCCCCTCCACAAGTTATACCGACATCAAATACAGTGAGAACAGGGGTTATACCATGGGGGAGGGACATACAAAGCAACAAAGAAATATAAATATGTTAGAAACAATAGCAAGAAAGTAAAAACATTTGAATCCTTATCTTGGGGTTCATTTTACCCAACATCAACTTATCTGACCATTTATGCTTGACTGAGACATATAGTAGTTATTGCAAATAAGGGAAACCATGAGACCTATGTTTCTTGGGCCTGGCTTACTTCACCTAATATAATTTTTTCCAAGTCTTTCCATTTCCTAACAAATGGGGCAATGTCATTCTTTCCGATGGAGGCATAGAATTCCATTGTGTATATATACACCACATTTTCTTGATCCATTCATCTACTGAGGAGCATCTGGTTGGTTCCATATCTTAGCTATGGTAAATAATGCTGCAATAAACATAGTTGTGCTGGTAGCTTTAGTATGGTCTTGTTTGTGATCATTCAGGTAAATGCCCAAAAGTGGGATTGCTGTGTCATAGGGGAACTCTATGTGGAGTCTTTGAGGAACCGCCATAGTACTTTCCAAAGTGGTTGAACAAGTTTACACTCCCACCAACAATGCAGTAGGGTTCCCTTCTGTAGACATCCCCTCCAGCAGAAATACAGTAGATTCAAGGGAGAACTCATAGTGTAATTCCTTAGAAAGGCAAGGTCAAAGTTCAATAAAATGAACACTAAGAAACAGGTACTTGAAGCAGGGGGCTCATGAGGAGAGGGGCAGATGAATAAAGAGAATGGGGGAAGAATGCAATAAGAATTCAATGCATAGCCTAAAATTTTAAGAAAAATGAGGGAAGGTACAGATGGATAAGAATGTTGAAATGGGTGGCACTGATCAAGATGCATTGTATATATTCACATACTGCTTTGTAAAAATGACAAATCCTGAGTATAACTACTTAAAGATAATAAACATATTTGTGAAATTTCCCTAAAAAAAAGAATGAGGCCCTGACATCAAGGGGTATGTGTGAAATACATTCTGAAAGATCCTGGAATGTACTTAAGACAGTGATTATTATAATCCTTTCAACTGAAGAATGCTTCATCCATATTTATAAAGTTTGTTTTGCATGCATTATCACTTTTCATCCCACAAAAATCTTGGGGTTTTTTTAGTGTATCAATGATATTGGATGTTTCTATAGTATGGCTTGTATTGAAAAATACTTTTGGACAAGAGTTTTTAATTTGGTGATTTTCAGCTTATGATTTGATAATATCTAAATAGTATTGAAATGCTTCCTTTTAAAATGATTTCACTGTTTCAGGTAAACTTTTGTTGCTGAGTGTGCCAGTTGCATAGTGGTTAAAAATTCCTCCAATTCACAAAGGCAGCATGTAACTTAAAAAAAAAAAAAAAAGAATGAGGCCCTTAGTTCAAGCCCCAGTCCTGGAACAAAGAAGAAAAAGAAGAAGAAGAAGAGGAGGAAGAGGGCAAGGGAGGAGAAGTGGGAGGAGGAGTAAGATCTTGAAAGGAAAAGGGAAAAACTGAAAGAAAAAAAGGGATTGAAATATTTTAAAATTATATAATGCATTACTAAGTGTAATTAATTAATAAGATATCACCCAGTGTAAGTCTGTGCTATGTTATATGATATACCCCAATGCCACTTAGCTTTAATCAAGTCAACCAAGCTTACACAACTGGATCAGAGAAAGTGTGACATACTACACATTGGGCAGCTCCTGGCCCACTTACAGAAAAGAATGAAGAACCAGGATGGAGAGGGGAAAGAATGAAGGACTGGTATGGAGTGTTACTCTGGGAGGAGTACTCCCATCCAATAAGGAAAATGTCCAAATGCAGTTCTATGGGTCAGCTTGAAACCATTGGCTACAGCACAAGAGGCCTCTGAAGAATCAGGCAAAGACACTACAGAACCTGAGCTATTATCAAAGACCTCCCACATCTCTGTTCACCTGAGTCACCCAGGCCTGATCCTGCACCACCCTCAGCAAGGTAGGAAGGATAACCGTGTTGGGTTTCCATTTAGGAGTGGGGAGTACAGGAAATAGACTTGCAAACACATGCCTTGATAAGCTCATGGCTGTATGGGCCAATGTGAGTTAATATAAGCTGGAGACATTTCCCTGATGCTTTGATGCTTGCCTGCATTCACATGCTTCCCTGGTTAGCAGTGTGAATCACATCTCTACAAACATGATGCTGTGTTCTATGTACACCATGAACATGTATACTTGGTTACTCCAACAATAGCCAGTCAAAGGTACCTTATTAACAGGCATGAACCCAGCCACTTTAATACATTCTCTCCCATTCTCAAGAGCCTGGGATAGCTATGATGAGGTTAAGAAGGCAGTGGAAGAATACATGGGTAGGAAGGGGCACAGAAAGAGTTTTGTCCTCAACATGGCAGATGGTGAGGTTCTATACCATTTCTCTAGACTGGCCCATGGAGTGGAGCAGCTAATCACTTCAGTATTCCAGCCACCTCCTGCTTGATGTTTCTTTGTGTTTCAGTTCCTTACAGAACTTACCAAGGGTCAAAGAATATTATTCAATTATAAGTTTCTAAGTTGTGTTGATACCATTTAAGATGGACTTAAAAAGGAGGGAAATGTATATTTTGTGAAATAATTACATTTATTTGAGCCAGGTGATTGTGGCTAGTGTCTGTAATCCTAGCTACTCAGGAGGCTAAGATCTGAGGATCGTGGTTTGAAGCCAGACCAGGCAGGAAAGTCCAGGAAGAAGACTCTTACCTCCAATTAACCATCAAAAAGTTAGGCTCAAAGTTGTGGCTCAAGTGGTAGAGCAGCAGCCTTGAGTGAAAAAGCAAAGGGACAGGCCAGGCCCTGAGTTCAAGCCCCAGCATTGACACACACATACACAGATACACTTATTTATACACATAACGGATTTGTTCTCTTGATTTAATCCTTCAAAACTGAAAGCAAGTGGGAACCTGAGCTTAACGATGCTCATCTTTACCTTCCCCCTGTGAAAACTTTGGTGGTGGGGGGACAAGCGGGGGACACAGATCATCCCCCACCTTCTAATTTTCTCTATGAGAATCACAGCCACCTATGACCAGCAGCTCTAACTTTGCATCAATGTGGCAAGTTTACAAATGCACTGACTGCTTTGAAACTTTGTGGTTCAAGGGCTCCACCTTGAGGCGTGTTCTATTTCTCTCAGTGCCTCCACATTTTGGTCAGAGAAACAAAGCTTAAATGAGGATTTTTGGTGGCAGAGCACAATTGACTTCTATCTGCCAAGAGTTTCCTTTGGTATTCACAGCAAAAATGTAGACTTTAAAAAAAATGAGGGAAGGGGTAACAAGTTTGACAAGAAATGTACTTATTACCTTACTTATGTAACTGTAACCCTTCTGTAAAACACCTTGACAATGAAAACAAATGCAGACTTTAGGACAAGGACATGGATTTGAGCAGACAGGATGAACTCCTGTATGTTTGTATGTCTGATAGCCCCCTCCTCCAAAACAATGGTTAAATAAATGCCTATTATCAATGAGCACATGGAATTCAGTGTTTGGTTTGTGTTTGTCGTGAGGTATTTTCTAGTTGTTAGGAACAGTGTTTAGAAGTCAAACTATTTGAACTACTACGTTCCATATTAAGATACAGGGATCTAGAACTTCCAGTTCCCTTCATGAATCAACCATTTCAATTCAGCCCATGGCTCAGCTCTTTCTTATGTTTGTGACACACTTTGTAGTAGCAAGCCCCTGAACCAACTAAGCACCCCGCTGTGCTCCTAGAACTTCACCTCCACTAACAACCTTACAAATGCCTTCCATCATCCCTTCAGCCCTAGGGAGATTTCTCCAAATGGCTCTTGGCTTTCTCTAATACCTTTGTCATTGAATTCTTGCTGCTAAATTCCTTTAATTAAACTAACTGGTATAATTTCTTTCTTCCTGACTAGACTCTGACTAACACACTCATTGAAGGTCTGTTTTCTTGCATTTAGAATCCTATCTGGCATTCACATTGAAGATCATCTACATTAAGCTCATAACTTTAGGATACATCTTCATGAACAAAGACTAAAATCTATATTTAAAAAAAAAATATGCCAGACAGAGGACAAAATACAAAATTTGTGGAGAGTCAGAAAGATGTCAAATACATTATCAAAAGAATGGTGCCTTGTTATAGAAAGTTGAACATTTGTTTGTTGTAACTATCTGGCTCTAATCCACAAAGTAGAAATGCACAAAGGAGACCTGAGTGAAAAGAGGAAGAAGAAAATGGTCTTGGGAATGATTTTTTTCTAGAAATATCAAATTCTTAAACTGATGACTTCAAGCTGAGGGGTAATTTTCAGCAAGGCCCTATGAGGCAAGACTCAGGCAGAAGTGAAAATACCATCAACTAAACAGCAATTCTCAGCAGACCGCAGGAAACTCTGTTCCCACAGAGCATAATGCAGGAGTAATAACCTGCCCCCTGGAACAGTGGGGAAGCCATTCATAAGAGCCTGGAATAAAATAAAGCCTCAGACTCCATTCAATCTTGAAAGCTAAAAAGAAAAAAAAAAGAAGGCAGATGGATAAGAAAGCAGGAGAGAAAAAGAAACTAGTTTATACTCTTGGATCTAGAAAATAAGCTTATTTACATTTTGATTTGAAAATATTCTATTTAAATTTTATTCAATTGGACCCCAGCAAGGTGTCATTTTTTTAACAATTCCATTTGAAGTTGGATAAAGGGCTAGAGATGTAACTCAGTAGGAAAATATGTGCCTACTAATACAAAAGGATCTGGATTCCATCTACAGTGTCATGAACATTCAATCACATTGGCTAAAGTGTTATATTTTCACTATTTTAGAGAAATTCTTCATAAATAAAATAAAGTATTTATTAAAAACAAGTCAGCTAATACTTTTTTCAAAGAATGTTTAAGCACACAGAAGAATAATGATGACTTGTTGGTAGACTAGTTGGTAAACAACTAGTACATGATAATTAATTTGAGAGTAATTCCTAGCAGCAGGAGTGAGGAAGTAGGGAGTGAGAAAAAGAAAGAGGCAAAGCCAACAAAGAGTATGTTACTGAGCTAGTTATCTCCATGGACACCTGAGGTGTCTGAAACCCATATGGAAGAGTATTTTACAAGAATCCCCTGTTATACCTCTACTTCCTTCTATTTGCAATTCTGAAGCTCATTCATTTAGTGCATCTGAGAAAGCTGTAAAACAGAAAAGATGAAAAACTCTGAGGATGGGTGAGATGGGAAGTTAACAGAATGCACAGGAACTGTCCACTGAAGCTAAAGTCAAGGAGATGTTACCCTACTCTTTCTGTCCAGACTCTTCAACATGGGATACCATCTCCAGCATTAACTCTTCAAGATGGAAGCTGGATACAGTTTTCAACAAAACATGTAAGATACAAAGGCTAGTGGAATTAGCTGTGCTTAGTCCCTGATGGTACTACTAGGCCCAAGGCTGTATTGTAATTGATATCCATTTGCTCAAAGTTCATTCTGCTTTCTGCATTTCTCACTCTCCATCAGAACCTCAACTGACCTCTATTGCTTTTACCACAGGAAGAAATTGGATATTTTTTGTTTATAATTTAGATTTTGTATTAATTCAGATTGACCTTTCCAATTCATTCCCAATTAGTGAAAATGTGCTGTAGGTCCTTACATTCACAAATTGTAGGCAAAATGAAAAAGAAAGGGCACACAATAACCAGAATGTAGATAACAAAAATCTTAGAAAAAGTGGAGCTTAATTCTGGGATATCAATAGCATCAGTCTCTATATAAGAGACACTAAAGTGATAATATACTATATAATTATCACAATAAGTTTATCATCAAATTCAATTTTTTCTAAGTCCCATAAGAAGCTGAGTTTCAGTATGCTCTTGTTATATTATAGTCACCAAAGGAATTATTCAAGCGAGTCCCCTACACCAAATCACTGATTTTGCCTTTTTTCCTTCTCAGACTAAAATCATCTCTTGCTGGGCGAAAATGATCTAGAATACATTTTTGAATGGCAGCACATAGGACTGATGGAGCTACTATACAATATACAAATTAAGCACCATAGCTTGTTTGGACAAAAGTAAAAATGGAGGAGGGATCCAAAAACATCATCTCCCAATTAATATTTTTAAGTTTTGACACAAAGAATCACAACTGAGACACTGAAAAATTGCATCCACCATGCTTATCTCAACTGACTTTGCCTTACAATGAATGTAGTGTTAGTTATGGGCCAAGAATTCAACTACGTCTTTACCTTTATAGTTTTGGTACTGGTGAGTGCAACAAATTTCTATCCCCACTATTAACAGAAACAATCATGCAGTGATTCTACTTTCTTGACTGAATCATGTCACTAGCAATGAAGGTCAATGCCAAGAATTTGTCATAAACATACCCATATCTATGGGTTCCACATTGGAAGATTTCACCAACTATATATAAAAAATATTTTTAAAGAACAGTGTCTGGCCTGTAGCCACCTAATTTTTGATAAGGGAACTAAAAAATTGAATGGAAGAAAGACAACCTCTTCAGTAAATGGTGCTGGCAAAATCGGTTAAACACCTGTAGAAAACTAAAGCTAACATCCTTATATATCACGTTGCAGCAGAATCAACTCCAAATGGATCAAAGACCTCGGAGTCAAAGCAGACACCCTGAAACATTACAGGAAGGAATAGGAGAAACTCTATGGCTCCTTGGCACAGGCCCAAATTTTCTTAATAGAAACCCAGAAACACAACAAATAAAAAAAAAGTTGGACAAATGGGATTGCATGAAACTGCACAGATTCAAGCAAGATCAACAGAAAGCCCACGGATTGGAAGAAGATCTTCACTAGCCATACAACAGACAAGGGTCTCATATCTAAAATATACCTGGAACTCAAAAAATTAAATCCCCCAATAACAAATCCTCAAAGAAACAACCGCCTGATAAATAAGTGGGCTAAAGACTTAAAGAGAAACTTCTCTGAAGAGGAAAGAAGGATGGCCAATAGACACATGAAGAAATGCTCAACCTCCCTAGCCATAAAAGAAATGCAAATCAAAACAACATTGAGATTCCACCTCACCCCAGTTAGAATGTCTATAATCAAGAAATCTAATAACAACATATGCTGAAGGAGATGTGCATTGTTGGTGGGAGTGTAACTTGTTCAACCACTTTGGAAAGCAGTATGGAAGTTCCTCATAAGACTACTCATAGAGCTCCCCTATGACCCAGCAATCCCACTTTTGGGCATTTACCCAAATGATCACAAACAAGGTCATACTAAAGCTACCAGCACAACTATATTTATTGCAGTATTGTTCACCATAGCTAAAATATGGAACCAGCCCCTCAATAGATGAATGGATCAAGAAAATTGTATATACATACATATATATATATATGTATGCGTGCACACACACACACACACACACACACACACACAATGGAATTCTATGCCTCTATCAGAAAGAATGACATCACCCCATTTGTTAGGAAATGGAAAGACTTGGTAAACATTATATTAAGTGAAGTAAGCCAGGCCCAAAGAAACATAGGTCACATAGTTTCCCTTATCTGCAATACCTAGTAAATATCAAGGACAACCAGGAAAGCTCAAAGCTATGTACAAATGATCATATAAGATGATTCTAAGTGAAATGAACTCCAAGATAAGGACACAAGAGGTTTTATCTTTCTTACTGTTGTTTTTAATGTACTTAAAATGTACTATTTGATTTTTTTTCTTTCTTTTATATGTTCTTCCCCCAGGGTATAGCCCTTGTTTTCACTGTCTTTGATTCCAGTGCCCTGCATCTTGTATATACATTTTTCTAATTTGGGGAGGGGAAGGTAACTAACAAAAAGCTGAAATAAGGATAGAGGTTGACCCATTGTAACAATGAGATGTACAAGACATTATGTTGAAAATGAACTTTACAACTTTAGTGGGGAGGAGATGGGGAGGTGGAGAGAGAAGGGATGGTAAGGGAAAAACAAAGGAGGATGTAACAATGCTCAATAGGAAATGTACTCATTACCTTACTCATGTAACTGTAACCCCTTCTGTACAGTATCTTTACAATAAAAAATATATTTAGGAAAATAAAAAAGAACAGTGTCTGGGAGTTTGAGACCAGCCTGGACTACATATAAGACACTGTCTCACAAAAATAAAACAATAAAAATAATTACATATGTATGTTTTCTTTGTCATCATTCCCTAAAATATAGTATATAATAACTACTTGCATAGCATTTACATTGTATTTGGATATTATAAGCAATCTAGGGTTGATTTAAAGTATGTGAGAAAATATGCATAACTTATATGTGAATATAAGGCACATGAGCATTTGTGGATTTTGTCATCTTCAGGGGGTCCTAGAATCAATCTCCCATGAATACAAGGGACAACTGTAATTCCCAACATTAACGACTCTCCATTTACGGTATAGGATTCAAAACCATGGGAATACATATCTCAGAGCTTGGTTTCTCCAAATAATAAATCTGACTTTTCATGCCCCTATGCACCTAAGTACACAGTCTATTTCCTCATTTTCTTCTTCAGCTCTTAACTACATAAATTTCCTGTTTGTGCACCAAATTCACAGAGATGCAGCTTGTATCACTTGCTCTGGAAATAGGAAATTATTTGAAATAAGGTTATATGGTTGCCGTAGTTGTAACTTATCTAAGCTCTTAAGGACCATTAGAAACATTATCAAAATTATGCTTCACTTTTCCCAGAACTGTAAGCCTGGATTTATACCATCTCAAGTTCAATTCCATTTATAGAGTGACAAGTTATTTCACATAGAATTATCCATCTCTTCTTTTAAAAAATCTTCAATAGAAATGACATTTTCTCATACTCTATTTATATTAGACAAAATTAGTTCCAAGTTAAAATGCTAATTAAAAGTTATCACTAATTGTTTCCAAGTAAAAATGCTAAGTAATACATGTCATTCAACATTACAGTTCAGTGGAGACATGATAATTTTAAAAATCAATTTGACTAGGTCAGGTGGATAGGCATATAAAAATGTATCCCACTGGGGGGGGGGTTGGTAGGGGGTGTGGGTGTGGGGGGTAGAGAGGGGAAGGGATAGGAAGGAGAAGCAAAGGAGGAGGCAACAATGCTTGATAAGAAATGTACTCACTATCTTGCCCATGTAATTATAACCCCTCTGTATGGTATTTTCACAATAATAAAAAAAGAAATGCAAAAAATAAAAAATAAACATACAAATGAAAGGCAGATTTAAACACAAAAAGTAAAACCATAAACCTTTCAAGAAAAAAATCTTGGAATAGGCACAGATTTCTTAAATAGAACATAACAGCACTACTCATAAAATTAAAATGGTAAATACTATTATATTACCCAGGCACCAGTGGTTCATACCTGTAATCCTAGCTACTCAGGAAGCTGAGATCTGAGATAGTGGTTCAAAGCCAGCCTGAGCTAGAAAATTTGTGAGACTCCTATCTCCAATTAAGCACTAAAAAAGCAAGAAGTGGAACTGTGGCTCAAGTAGTAGAATGCT
Organism: Dipodomys merriami; assembly: GCF_024711535.1. Taxonomy (NCBI): domain Eukaryota; kingdom Metazoa; phylum Chordata; class Mammalia; order Rodentia; family Heteromyidae; genus Dipodomys; species Dipodomys merriami. The sequence continues at coordinate 88,656,597 of NW_027204492.1, forward strand.
AGCCTTGAACAAAAAGCTCAGGGACAGCGCCTAGGCCCTCAGTTCAAGCCCCAGAACCCACACTAAAAAAAAAAGAGACATAAAGACATATAGGTCAAAAGAGATCATAAACAAAGTGAAAGAGAATTCACAAAGTGGTAGGTTATATTCATGATACACAAATCTGAAAAGAACTCTTCTGACTATTACAAAGACCTCATACTAACCAAGAAAAATATTGACAGTGCCATTGGAAATTAACCCAAATAAATTTTTTTGTCAGTCCTAGGGCTTGAATTCTGGGCCTGGGCAGTTCAGCTCAATGCTAGTGCTCTACCACTTGACCCACAGCACCACTTCTGGTTTTCTGGTGGTTAGTTGGAGGTTAGAGTCTCACAGACTTTCCTGCCTGGGCTGGCTTTGAACTGTGATCCTCAGATCTCAGCCTCCTGAGTAGCTAGGATTACACGCATGAGCCACCAGCGCCCAGCAACACAAATAATTTTTAAACATGACCAATTCTCAACAGATGCCAATTCTAAAGTGCTACCAATAATCAAATATTAAAGATTTCCAGCAAATATTCTCAGTGACAGTAACACTGAAAACAATGCTCAGAGAGAAAAGCTGAAAGACATTAAATATGAATATAAATAATGGAATTTCTCAGCAAAACAAAAAAGAAACTGATAAAATATTGAAATTTAAAATCCAAAGTATTATATATGAAATTTTTTAATTTCTGGAAAAACTCAACAGAAAAATGGAAATTATGGAGGGAATAGTCAGTGAACTGGAGGATAGATCAGTAAATATTATCTAATATGGAGAAGATAGAGAAAGAATGTTTTCAAATAGAGACAGCCTCAGCTACTATAGAATGATATCAAAATACCTACAGTAATATCATTATTGTACCAGAAGAGGAAGTAAAACAAAGGTGGTCCTCCAAAATATTCAAAAAAATAAAGAATTTCCCAAATCTGGTTTATAATATAGTTTTTTATAAATTCAAAAAGTTCCATAAATGCTAAACACATTAAACCAGAAGAAAATGAACTCAGATGTAAAATAATTGCTACAGCCAAAAGTGAAGAAAACCCCCCTTGAGAGTAGTTAAGAGAAAAAAAACATAATAAATAGAAGGGAAGGGTAGGTTAAGTAATGACAGAATTCCTATGAGAAAAACTCCAGGTAATACAGTGGAACAACATCTTCAACGTGCTAAAAGAAAAGTGTCACAAAAAGAAAAAAGGAAGAAAAGTGACAAATCAAAATTCTATATCCAGGATTATCATTTAGGAAAGATTGCAAAATGGACATTCATTATTTATTTATTAATAAGTGATTTTTTGGAAGTACTGAGGTTTGAACTCAGGGTCATATAGCTACTAGGCAGTTAGTGTTCTTCCATCACTTAAACAACATCTCTAGCCCCACCCCCTTTTTTGCTTTATTTTTCAGGTAGGGTCCTGAATTTTTGCCTGGGGCTGTCCTTAAACCACAATCTTCCCATTTATGTCTCCTCCACAGCTGAGACCACAGGCACGCACCATTCTGTTCAGTTTATTCGTTCAGGTGATACCTAATTAACTTTTGCCCAGGCTGGTCTCCTCTGGTAGTTGCTATTACAAGCATGAGTCACTGCACCTGGCCATGCAAAATAAGCATTCCTCCATGGAGGCAAACAGAACTTATCACTATCAAACTTGTTCTAAAATAAACACTTAAGAAAATGGCGCTGTGGATCAAGAGGTAGAGCACTTGCCTTGAGTTGAAGAGTGCAGGGACAGCGCCCACGCCCAGAGTTCAAGCCCCACTACTGACCAAAAAAAAAAAAAGAAAGAAAGAAAAGAAAAAAAGCTGAAGAGTAAAATAAACATTTCAGGCAGCTCCCTGAGCTAATGGGAAATGATACCATGAAAAAAAGTGGAACTTTATGAATGAAGAAAGAGCAGCCCAAGTGGTAAGTACTTGAGTAAATGAAATAGATTTTTTTTTCTTCTTAGATTCTTTTAAAAGTGTAACTATTAGAAATTGGACACTGGTGGTTCAAGCCTATAATCCTAGCTATGCATGAGACTGAGATCTGAGGATTAGTGTTCAAATCCAGCTCAGGCAGACAAGTCCAAGAGAATCTTATCTCCAATTAAGTAGCAAAAGGCTGGGATGGAGGTGTGGCTCAAGTGGTAGAGAACCATCCTTGAGTGAAAAAGCTAAGCAAGAGTGAGTCCAAGGCCCAGAGTTCAAGCTCCTATACCAGCACAAAAAAATATGATTTTTAGAAGGTGAAATAATAATGTTTTATAGTGAGGCTTCAATTTCAAAGTTATGACAACTATGATATAAAGTTAGGGGGAAAGTATAAGGACATACATGATTGTAAGGCTTCTACATTTTACTTGATATGGCAAAATATTAACTCTAAGTAGACTGATAGTTTAGGCATGTGTGTTTTAACCCATAGAGTATGACTGAGAAAAGAGCAATATATACATATATATAGTTATAGATATATATATGGTTTTATATATATGCAACTATAAAGCCAATGGAAGACAAAAATATACTCTAATAATCAAATGATCCAATAGAGGTAGAAAAAAATGAGAGAGAAGAAGAAGAGAACACAGGGTAAAACAAAAATGAACATTAAAATGTTACACAAATAAAATGTAGTCCCTTCCTTCAAGAATTTCATAGTCCAGCTAGTATCTGGTAGCCCATCCTAGCTACTCAGGAGGATAAGATCTGAGGATAGTGGTTCGAAGTCAGCCTGGACAGGAAAGGCCTGAGACTTCAATAAACTACTAAAAAAAAAAAAAGCCGAAAGGGGAGCTGTGGCTTAAGTGGTAAGTGCTAGCCTTGAGCAAAATAGCTCAGAGACAGAGCCCAGGTCCTGAGTTCAAGTCCCAGGACCGACACAAAAAAAAAGAAAGGGGGTAGAGAGAAACAGGCAGACAGACAGACAGACAAAATGAGGAAGAGGATGAGAGTGCCAATCATCTTCGAGAGCTTACCTAAGAACCTGCTTCTAATAGTTATACCACCTGTCAATAGTGTTCCCCACCCCTGAACCAAACTTAACACGTGGACCTTTGGAAACCATTCGAGATCCAAACTATAGCACCTTGTATTTCTACATCTAGAAAACCATCTTTAAAAGAGCCAAAACAGCTTACTTACAATATGATCATGACAATACTAATTTAATATTACCTAAGCACAGGAAAAAATAAAAATTGATAGACCTGCTATAGAAATATCACAACAAATATGTGCTAATAAAAAACAGCCTCCCAAAATACTAAATATTTGAGAACAACGTAAATGTACAAATAGAGGCGATTTAAAAAGAAATATACACCTGTGCATGTGCCATGCAACATCATACTATTTGAACTGGAATCATTATTTCACAAATACTTAATAAGAAAAAATCTTAAAGACAGAATGCTAAGTAAATAAATCAGAACTTACAGTATAACCCCAGTTTGATTCCAGCTTGGGAAAAAAATAAAAAGAAATGAAAAGAGCATATTGCATGAGTGAATAAGTATGTAGAAAAAAAATGTCAAAAGGAAATACAATGGAACATTAACAGCAGCTTTCATGAGATGATTTAATTTTCTCCTATGCTTTTGCATATCTCCAGACCCATTAATGAACCCCCTTTAATGAATCCATTAGAAATATTTAAATTCATGTTTTAAAAAAAATTAGGAAAGCTTGATAATAAAATTGACAATGATATAGTGGTCTGATGATTATTTCCTTTATAAAAAAAAATGACCTCTGATGCACTAGCCACTTTCCTGTTTCTCTGGCAGGACCTGTAATTCATGCTAGCCTCACCCCAAGCCTCTTCCTTGCTCTGTAAATCTTATACTGGCCTTTAGCCATGAGCAATAAAACCTGACCTGACCTGACCTCCAAGTTCAGTCAGTGGTAACAAAAGGAATTTATATCATTGCTTTGCTAAATGCTCTTTCCTTCCTAGCACAGCCCTTGCTATTGTTGAGCTGCCATCTACACTGCCAAACAATGCTGCTCATCAACAGCTAATAGGCCAACTGTTAAGATCTCTATTGATCTTAGCATGCCATGCTTGTTAATGTTAGCAAATTCTGAAGAATATACATTATAAATAAGAACTTCACATAAATGAGTTGCCAGTCTTCATAAATATTAGAAGAACCAGGCCTCTTATGGGTCAGCACACTCCTACATGTCATTACTCATTTCTATCCCTTGGGGCCCCAAAGCTGAGTTAATCAAGTACAGGTCAGAAACAGGTCACCCAACACTCGAGGCTTGGGACTAACTGTAGAAAATCAGAAATAATAAACACATGACCATATCTGTCTTCTTTTGCATTAGCAATGAACACCAGGAACTCGAAAGAGAGAATTGATTCCTATTTTCCATACTGACTTCTGATTATGTTTAATAGTACATGTATTATTATCTAGAAGTCACCAAACATCACTTATTCACAAATATTTGTTGGATGTTCACAAGGGCTGGACACAGTTCTAGGTACTCAGCGAATACAAGTAAACAAAAGACAGAAACCTCTGCTTTCCTGAGGCTTATGTCTTACTTCACAGAGACAGTCTACAAATCAAAACCATAGAAAATAAATTACATGACCTGTTAGATCATGAGTCATGATTTAATACAACTCATGAATCATAATCTAATAAACTATGGGATTATGATGGTTGTGGTAAGAATATCACAAGTCAAGGGACTAGAAGGACACAGTTAGTACATAGAAGTACCTTGGTCAGAATAAGACTTACCAAGATAGTGGCTGTGTTAGGTGTAGATCTAGATTACAACCTATGGAAATACTGACAACTCCTTCATGACTTGTCTCAGTTGCACAAAGCCACCTGAACCAATGTGAGTCTCCTAGAAGAGGGCTGCTGGCCTTTGCAGCCCAGTGGAGGACTACTCTTACAGAGCTTCTTGGTTGTAGAGTTTGATGTGGGAACATTCAAGCTTGTCAAATCTGTATCAAATATTGATTTCTCCCCTGCCCATTCCTGCTTCTCTCTTCTCCTTGCCACACACGTTGGTCCCAAAAGTACTCTCTAATAAGTACTCCGCTTATAAAATATCATCTCAGAGTTTACTTCCCATGAAGATGAATCCACAACAGTGACATTTCAGCAAGTTCTTGACAGAGATGAGGGAGTAGAATGAGCTATATATTTCAAGGAGGAACATTCCAGAAAGAGGTTACTGACAGCACAAAGGCCTGAGGTAGGAGTCTGTCTGTAGCAATCAAAGAACAGTAAAAGGATCAATGAAGCAGGACTGGAATTAATTTAAAGGAATTCATAAGAAATAAAACCTATTGCTTTTGCTTAACACAAAATGGTTTTGAGTGGTTTTTCATTACATTGTTTTCTTACATACAAATACTTCAATTATATTTGCCTCCATCATCCTCTCCTTTCTCCTCCACTGGATTCCTACAGCACCTTTTCTTTACATTCATGTCTAGATTTAGGTCTACTTTCTGCTATAATATGTGATATTCTTTCTGAGATTGGCTTATCTCATTCAATGTAATGCTATTGTTTCATCTATTTTTTCTGCAAACATTCTTCTTTATGGTTAAATGACACTCCATTGTGTATATGTCCCGTATTTTCTTTATTCATTCATTAGTTGTTGACCACCTAGGTTGATGGTTCACAGAGCCCAGCTCTACAGAGTAGACCCAGTACCATCTGATGTCTACCCATAAACACAGGCTAGCCAGGGAAGGAACCTCAACTAACCAATCAAACAAATATAACCTGTAAATAACACTCTGTTAAGCTTTATTTATTCTCAGTCATTGAGCTACCTATAGTGAAGGAAAAACTATTTGTATCCAGTCAATGGCCAGCCAACATTTTAAACTCCTCACCCACTACTCTTCCATCCTTGCCTAACTATTGTCTCATCCATAAACCAATGACTTACACCCCAGAGACACCAGGTAATGGCCAGCTTTCCTCATGCATACTCTTGATTTTTTGCTTTATTGCCTTTGTGTGCCTCTTTCACACCCACACAAGTGTGCTAACTGAAACGCTGTGACAATTGACTTCTTATCTAAACTTAAAAGCCCAACTCAAGTGCCCACTCTACAAAAAAGCCTGTTCTCACACACACCCCCCCACTTTCCATGTTATTTTGTATGTGTATTATATACAAATCCCTTGTTATATACAGATACTGTGCTTCATACAACTAGGTATGCTGTATTTTTTAGCATCTCCCATTCGTCTACAAGCAAGATAACCATGCATCCTAGTTTACTCAGCAAAATATTAATTTACATTTCATGCCCCCAGGGGATATATTGTCAATACTCTCTTGGCTTTCAAATGATGGCATGGTTTGGATGCTAATAAAGTGTTTTGTATTGGAATCTGAGCCTCACTCATTCATGTAACTTCTGCCATGCTGACTTCTGCCGTACCTAGCAGTACCACATACATAATAAGTGATCAAAAATGTACAATGATAAATTGCAGAGCTAAGTGCTTCTCTGACAAAGTGTGGAACTGATGGCTCATGCCTATAATCCTAACTACTCAAGAGGCTGACATTTGAGGATTGCAGCCAATTTGGGCAGAAAAGTTTGTGACACTCTTATTGCCAATTAATTAGCAAAAAAGCCAGAAGTGGAAGTGTGGCCATTTTCAGTGTAAAAAGCCAAGAAATGGTACCCAGGCCCTGAGTTCAAGCCCACTACAGGCGCACACACGCACATGCAAGCGTGTGCACGCGCACGCGCGCGCGCACACACACACACACACACACACACACGATTTCCCTTGCTGAGCAGAGAGAAGCCATATTGTCATAAAAACAAGGGAAAGTTCTCAACCTGAGCAGGGCAAGAACGACCCTTTTACCACATGCTCCTCCATTAGCCCATAGGTGTGTCATACACCATGGGGAATGAAGACACTCTGAGATCTCTGAAACATGAATCAACTGGTAGTTTCTTTTTGGTGGAAAAGGGAGCTCATGGACAAGGCGTCAAGACACTAGGATTTTGGTGTCAGCTCAATCCTAATAAGTTCTTACAATGATGTCAAGCTATACCTTTTGATACAGCTATTTACAGGCAAAATATATTGGCTGTCTTGACTCTCATCTGAATGAGGATGAGTTTGGCTAGGACAAGGTCATCTTCTAGGTTCCCATCAAGCTCTCACACTTAGGACTGACCCAGACAGGACTTTAAATAAATACACATCCTGTCAGTATCTATTCCTTTTGTTCAGCCTTTGGGCCCAGATCTGATGGGCAGGGTTCAAATAACTAAAGGACCATTTCAAGGGAATTGAAATTGCTTGAAATTATTCTAATACAAATGTTCAGTTGCAGAGAAATAGCTGCTCCTCACCCACCGCCCCCCCCCATAGTGAAGACCTACTACTTTAAGGGCCTGGCATGAGTCCTGTTACAGATGTTCTCCAATGTGAGTGGAACATCAGATCACCTGTTGGGCTTGTTAAAGTATGGTTAAAACCAAGTTTCTGATCTCCTAGGCCTGAAAGAGGCCCCAGAATGTACATTTCTAACAAGTTCCCAAGAGATGCTGCTGCTTCTGATCTGGGACCACCCTTGAAAAAAATCACTGTTGGCACACTATAACTCACCAAAAGAGAACTTTAGGGGGGACCAAAGGAATTCTTTTCAAAAGCAAGTCAACACCCATATTCTAGGTTAAAGAACTCTAGGAACAGACTTTTTGTTTCCAGACTCTTGTGTAGTGTCATCTCCCAATTTCTTTCTGACACAATCCTCTTGGTGAGGACCTGTGTTCTCTGGGTATGCTGCACATCGCTGGAAAAGGATGCTTTCTTCAGGAGTCATGTATTTTTCCTCCCTTAGCTCTTGTGTGTTACTCCTAGGTCTCATTAGCCCTTGGAATGCATCCCAATTTAGCATCAGCTACAAATTTAATTAATGCTCCATGAAACCCTTCTGCACAGCACCCAAGCAAGATGCTAATTAAAGGCAGAGGCAGACCTAGTCACTCTGTTTCTTCTGTCCTATCTGCCATCACTGGCTGTCCTTCTCAGGATCTTGGTGAGTCTTAATTGATCACCAGCTCTAACTGAAAACCAAATTCCTTTTGTACAGAATGCAAGTCTTCATTCTTTGCATCAGCCAGACATATGTGATTGGAAAGAGTCTGATTTCAAGTTGTGAGTTTCCACCCTCATTTTTCCCTAAGGTATATGAGCTAACACTTCCTACATTATTCATTTGGGCTACTGAAGGAGCCCCTGATGTAACCTCTGAGTATCACACAGGCCAGCCACAGAAGCATTTGCCGTTTTGGCCTGCTACTATAACCTGCCCTCTTTCTCCATCCACTCACACTCATGCTCACCATCAAAACCTTCAGAGTCCCAGAACCTCCTCAAAGCTGATTTAGAGAATTAGTAAGCTCAGAAATACATGCAATGTAGGGATATATTCAGAACACCAGACCAAGGACAAATAACCCCCAAGATAAACCAAGTCACCCATACCCGGCATTTCTATTGACAAAATGTCCCGTGCCTACCTCCTCCTCAACCATCCCCAATTCAAGGATGTCAAAACCAAATTTACTTTATCACACCACGTGTCAACCTGTTTATCTATCAGTATTAATTGCAATATTCTTTTAAAACTCTCATAGTAGAGTGATCACAACCTTGGCTGATCATTAGAATCACCTGGGAAGTTGATTGTTGATCATTGAAAAAAAAAAAAAAACAAATCTCAAAAAAAACCATACCATCCTCCAAATCTCTGTAAGAAGAACCTAGGCATTAGTATTATTTTAATTCCTCAGGTAATTGTGGTGTGTGGCCAAGGTTGAGAATTACTACATTTGAGCAGATTTGCCCAAATTGATTCACTTGAACCCCTGACTGAGATGATGCTCTTCGCTGTAGGATTAGGCAATTTTCATTTAATGAATACTCTCAGGACAAAGTCAAGACCAGTGGAAAGGCATGCTAGGCTGGAGATAAGGGAAAGAAAGCTACAGGGCTTCTAGAAAAGATGTTAAAAGTATCTAGATGCCAATAATTTTAATGCCTGGACTATCTCCATAATCAGAAAAAAACAGAGAAATCTCCTGTTCTGGTTTTAGTTCTTAATCCTTATGACTGATCTCAGATTTAGTTTATCTAGTACCATAATATCTGTTTTATTTAGGTTTTGTGTAGGACTGGGGTTTGAACTTAGGGCTCTGCATTTGCTACATAGATGTTCTAGTATTTGAACCACATCTCCAGCCCTTTTTGCTTTTAGTTTATTTTTCAAGTTGGGTCTTACTTTTGCCTGGGATTATCCTCACACTATTATCCTTTTGCCTCTGCTTCATTCATAGGTGGGATTATAGGTCTGCACCATCACATCTGACCCATTGTTTAATTAAAGTGGGCTAGTAGTCTAATAGAGTGTTTTGGCATAAATGTTGGTAATCCCCTCCTCCCATAAAAATAAATTGAAGGGTTAATAATATAGCTCAGAGCACAGTTCTTGTCTAGCATGCAAAAGCCCTGAGTTTGTCACTCAGCAGCATGAGAAAAACATTATGTTGAAAGTTTGTTATGAGGCTGGTGTTGTAGCTCAGTGGTAGATCATCTTCCCAGCATATATGAGACCCTGGAGTCCATCTCTAGCACCCCAAGACAAAAGTGTGTGTGAAAGTGTGTAAGTGAACTCAGTTTCCAAAACAACACTATTAGGAGGTGAGGTCTTCAAGGGATGATTAGTCTCTGAATGCTCCTCCCTCACAGATGCTATCAGTGCAATATATATGAGGATAATTGGGACATGATAATTAGTGGATAATTAAAGGGGCACATTCACTGATTCCACCCCTCCTCCCACAGAGGATACAACAACTATCTGGGAAGCAGAAGACTGGGCTTTTAGCAGACACTGAATCTGCTGGTACCTTAAGCTTGAACTTCCCAGACTCCAGGACTGTGAGCCAAACAAATTTCCATTCATTATGAATTACCTAGTGTCAAGTATTTTGCTATAGTACCACCAATGAACTAAAACAATAGGGCTAATAGTATGTTTGCAATCATGTGAAACATAGAGGTTTTTTGCAGGTCTCTTATTAAACAATGTTTTGACTACTCACAAACTTCTACATTTCGACTGCCTTCTTCCTTCTAGCTGCCTAAGCCGGTAGTGTCACAAATGCATGAGTACCAAATATTTGATCTCTGGAAGCCAGTTGTCCCCTTTAGCTCTATTCCCTGCTCTCATGAGTGTTAACTCTTGATAGGAAAAACCACTGCAGATGGAAATGTGGCTGAACTAGCACATGTAGAAGCAGGCCACTGGTAAATCTGTCATGTCAACTTGAAAGACAAAGCTAATTTGTTATTTATTCATTCAGTGATGACCTTTCTATTCAAAGATAATTGCCTTTTAGCTCATTTCCATTAGGACATCCTACCAGCAGCAAGACTGTTAAAACATTCTCAGTATTGCTTTCTTTGGGTTACTATTATTACTTGAATTGTAGACCTTAAAATTCTGTATGTTGAAATCCTAACTCCACAGTACCACAGAATATGACCTTATTTGCACATGTATAGGTTAAGAGGAAGTCAAACTGATGGCCTTATTAGAATAGGTCATTCAGGGACAGAAACATATAGGAAGAACACTATATAAATAAAAAGACAATGACTAGTATGATGTTTCTACAAACTCAGAAATACTAAGATTGACATCAAACCAGCAGAAGCTAGCAGAGTCATAGAACGTGCCTTCCAAAGGAAAGAATTCCCTCAATGACAACTTGATCTTAGACTTTCAGTCCCCAGAATTGTGAGAAAATACATTTTGTGTGTGTGCTACTTTGTTATGGCAGCAAACTAGTCCATTTCCTTTCACTTGCAGCTATACTTCAGTGAGTGTCATTCTCAGAACATTCTGGTTGTTCTTTTGAAGAATACTTCCTTCTCTTTTCTTTGAGTCACTTCCATGATTCTTTTGTCATCTTTCTTACTGATCTGTTTATGTTTGTGGCCTGTCTCCCTGAGGGATGTTATAACTCAAGAATTATGTGACAAAGCTAATGCACCAAACTGGATTGATTACTAGCCCAACGTGAACCCTGGGACCTAGGAAAATTTATTTAATTTTTCTGTGCTTCAGCTGCCTCATCCATGAAATGGAGATAACAATGGCACATTCCTCATGATGTTAAGGTAAAGATTAAGTGTGTGAATGTATGTAAAACATTTGTAAAAGTGTTTGACCTAGTAACTATGAAAATGTTAATAATCATTATAGAGAGCAGGGATACTGCTGACTGTATTCAGCTTTGAACAGCTAATGTCATTTATAGTGCCTGGCCCATAGAAGGTATCCAATAAATGTTTGTTAGTGGAGTTGGTGTATGATTCTAAAGGATTCATGCTGTATGCCACAATGGTTTCTAATTAGAAAGTCCACCATTAACACATGCCAAGAATCATTCCAGGGACACAAGCTCACAAGGTCTACTTCTCTGAACCTTCAATCTATAATATGAGTCATTCAGTCTCACAAAATGTTTCTTGTTCACCTATCCATGAAGACTCACAACTTAGGCTAAGCAAGCTACAAAAGTACACAACATTGAACTATATCTTAGGTTCTCTATATTTAGTAGGGACTACAAAAAAATGTTGGGTTTTTGAGCTGCCTTACTTTTTCCATATATCTGTAAAGATTTTATCATCCCAACAAAATCGTCCATTCAAAGTACTTAAATATGCTTGACTATGTTCCCAACAACTCCTAGCTAAAACATTTATTCAATGAATTACTTCCATGGAAAATAGTGGGGAGGGGGGATGGGAAGAGGAAACAAAGGAGGAAGCAACAATACTTGATAAGAAATGTACTCATTACCTTGCCCATTTAATTGTAACCCCTCTGTATGGTATTTTCACAATTAAAAAATTAAAAAAAAAAGAAAATAGTGGTTGCCATATAAAACTGAACTAGCAAGTAAACATGTGTATATTAACTAGTAAGTGAAAAATTTTTAAAAAAACTGAAGAAAATGTAGTTTTATCATTTTCCCAATGTCCTTTTTCCCAACAGAGATTATCAAGGATAATCCAGCACACTTGTGAAGAAGAGTCTTTTTCATAGTTCTAACCTCAAAAGCCTGCTTTAGAGCAAATAACTGGTTGCTATGTAACTTGGAGCTAAATTAATGATGAATTTTAAATGTTCATCAAATATTCCCTCTCTCACAAGAGAGTCATACATCACATAGACTGATGTATTTACTAACAGAGAAAGAGAGAGAGAGAGAGAGAGAGAGAGAGAGAGAGAGAGAGAGAGAGAGAGAGAGAGAGAGAGAGAGAATATAAGCCCCTTTGAATTACCTAACCAAACATGAAATGGATGGCTGCAAGAAAAAAGAAAAGTTTTCTCGAAAATGAAAGTCACACAAAATGTCCACTGAATTCTGCAAACCCCTGGTGTTCACAGTGCTCTTTGCCACATGCTGACCATTAGTTCTTCAGCAGCCCCCCACCTTCTTGGATTTCAGTAGCCGCTTCTCATGCTAATAGTCTAATATTCTACCAGAACCTGAAGCTGACAAGGCAAATCCCTTGGTAGACTCACTGCATTATTCAGCTGACTGGACAATTTGCTCAGCACCTGGGGCAAAGAACTGGAAAATGTAGAGAGCAGAAACACACTGGTAAAAGGAAGAAAGACATGTGTCAAACGTGGCAGAAAAAAATCGCTGAAACCCTCTAACTGCTCTAGAGTTCAGGGATTAAATGAGAGGAGATAGAGAAACAGAATGGTAGGGTTAGGAACAAGGCATTACCAAAACTAACTGAAACCTTTAAAATAAGTCCTGGTTTGGATTTCGTTGCAAGGCTGCAAACTAGATCCATCAATATTATGCTGTAAGTACTTACTTCAAGGGGTTAGTGGACAATTACAGAGGTGTGCACCTTCTGTTATCTTTGGCTTTATCTTGGTCTCTTGGGTCATAAGACTGCTGCAGGATTGTGTTACTTTTGCATAGCTGTGACAAAATACCTGACAGAGACAAAGAAGTAAAGATGTATTTTAGCTTGTGACTTCAGGAGGTTCAGTCTATGGTCATTTGAACCCCTGCATTTGGGCTGAGCATCATGGCAGTATGGAGGAAGAGCTTCTTACCTTATGGCAAACAAGAAGTAGATATAAAGAAGGAGAGTGAGGACCTACTATTTACCTACTTGCTCCAGCTAAGCCCCATCACCCAAAGTTTCCACAACCTCCAAAAATAACATCTCCAACAGGAGACCAAGCCTTCAATAGATAAGCTGGTGCGGGACATTTCATATCCATAACAATGACCAGACAAATTCCCCTAAAACACATTCCTAGAAGCAAGCCTTGGCATGAAGGTGGAGGAGGAAGTATAGTACATAGTATGTAATATATAGTATATAGTATGTAGTATGTAGTATGTAGTATGTAGTATGTAATGTGTAGTATATAGCATGTAGCATATAGTATAGTGACATCCTGGGTGAGTAAAGCCAACTCCAGGGTAGGGCCTCCAGATGTATAAATTGAACTAATATTTATGCGACAGCAACAAAAATACTAAAACCTGTTCTAAACATGTCACCTCATCCTTTATTTGGATAATCATAGCATATCATTTGAGATTCTGCCAGAACAACACAGGCTGAGTCTCAGCTCTTAGGAAAGAACTGTAACATCGTCTTTTAAGAACTGTAACATCTTCCTCCTCTGTAAAGCTCCAAGGAAATGGTATCTACACATGGAAACTTGTATAAATAAAAACTACATGCATGTGAACATACCCTTTAAAATACCTCATTAATCCAGATGAAAACTATACTACTCAGATTTCCATTTCCATCACTGTGAGCTAATCAACTTAAAAGGAAGAAATTTTTGTTTGGTCTCTGTTTCATAAGTCATGATCCTACTGCTTTGGGCCTATGGGAACACAGTACAACATGGTACGGGTGCTTATCAGAGAGGAATGCTCATTTTATGGAAGCCCGGAAGCAAAAGAGGAAAAAAGAGGATCTAAACTACAGCAAAGACTTCAGACTGACCACAAACACTTGAAAACAAAGAAAAATAGTAAACAGTAAGGAAGCTGAAGTTTTGATGAAAACAAAACATGCTCAGGAATGTGCCTATCCCTAACTTAGTTTCCTCTGCCTCAAAATATGTCTCTAAATTTTTCTTTCATAGCACCTACCTGGCCTAGTTGTGAGTGGGAAGATTACTACTTGAGGCCATTTTTATACTGGGATAGCAAGAAAAGCTGGTCATCTTTCTTGGTTGCATTCAAGGATTCAATGATCCAAGGATCAAATGTATTTAAGGCAAAAAAAATTGCATCTCTACTACACATGTACAGCTTTTCTTCCCTAAAATCATCTTTGCCCTTTCATTCTCATCTGAGGAGCCTCAGCTTTCCAGACAAAATCTTCATGCTTCCTTTGTTGAAGGCAGGCACTCCTTCGAGAATAACTCTAGTGCTCTCCTTATCTTTTGTTTATTGATTTTGTACTCATGAAGAAGAAACCCCATTGTGTTTGCCTACCAGGACACCTAGCTGATAAATGTTATCAATTGATTTATTGATGGTTATTGGTGGAGAGAGATCTCCACATATTTCTGTTTGACCAAAGATCACAGAAGTTTTTTGTGTTGATTGTTTAGTGATAGCATAGAAATAAAGGCTAGGAATATAGCTCAATGGTAGAGTGCCTGCCTAGTATGTTTATAATTTTCTATAGAAATAATCAAAAGATAACTGCCTTCCACTTAGCCCAGGTTATGAAAGGTCTTTTTTATTATTGGAAATTTAAAAATAATTCTTTCAAAAAGTCAGAAATTTAGAAAATTTTGGATGACTCATCATCAAAGATGGGAGAACCTCTATCAAGATTGTTTTAAAGCAGTTCAAATTTTCTTTTTTTATTATTAATAAGTTTTTATAATTGTGAAAATACCATACAGATGGGGTTACAATCACATGAGCAAGGTAATGAGTACATTTCTTATCAAGCATTGTTGCCTCCTCCTTTGTTTCCCCTTACCATGCCTGCCCTCCGATCTCCTCACCCCACCTCCACCAAAGTTGTAAAGTTTAATTTTAGACATAACGTCTTGTGCATCTCATTGTTGCAATGGTCCACCTGTATCCTTATTTAAACAATTTGTTTTTTCTCTTCCCCTCCACAAAGTGTACCAACATCAAATACAGTGAAAACAAGGGTTACACCGTGGGGGAGAGACATACAAAGCAACAAAGAAATCATCTTATAAATATGTTAGAAACAATGGCAAGAAAGAAAACTAAATTTGAGTCCTTATTTTGGGGTTCATTTCCCCTAACATCAACTTATCTGACCATTTCTGCTTGTCTGAGACGTATACTAGTTATTGCAAATAAGGGAAAACAAGGGACCCATGTTTCTTTGGGCCTGGCTTGATTCATTTAATATAATTTTTTCTAAGTTTTTCTATTTCCTAACAAATGGGCAATGTCATTCTTTCTGATGGAGGCATAGAATTCCATTATGTATATATACCACATTTTCTTGATCCATTCATCTACGGAGGGGTATCTGGGTTGGACCTATATCTTAGCTATGGTAAATAATGCTGCAATAAACATAGTTGTGCTGGTCACTTTAATATGGCCTTGTTTGTGCTCATTTGGGTAAATGCCCAAAAATGGGATTGCTGGGTCATAGGGAAGCTCTATGTGGAGTCTTTTGAGGAACCTCCATACTACTTTCCAAAGTGGTTGAACAAGTTTACACTCCCAACAACAATGCAGTAGGGTTCCCTTCTGTCCATATCCCCTCCAGCATCTTTTGTTTTTAGAGTTCTTGATTGTAGCCATTCTAACTGGAGTGATGTAATATCTCAGTGTTGTTTTGATTTGCATTTCTTTTATGGCTAGGGAGGTTGAGCATTTCTTCATGTGTCTATTGGCCATCCTTATTTCCTCTTCAGAGAAGTTTCTCTTTAAGTCTTTAGCCCACTTATTTATTGAGCAGTTGTTTCTTTGAGGATTTGTTATTGGGGATTTAATTTTTTGAGTTCCAGGTATATTTTAGATATGAGGCCCTTGTCTGTTGTATGGCTAGTGAAGATCTTCTCCCAATCCATGGGCTTTCTATTGATCTTTCTAGCTATGTCCTTTGCCATGCAGAACCTCTGAAATTTCATGCAATCCCATTTGTCCAATCTTTCTTTGATTTGTTCTGTTTCTGGGTCTCTATAAAGAAAATTTGGGCCTGTGCCAAGGAGACCTAGGGTTTCTCCTATTCCGTACTATAATGTTTTCAGGGTGTCTGATTTGACTCCGAGGTCTTTGATCCATTTGGAGTTAATTCTTGTGCAGATGATAAATAAGGATCTAGCTTTAGTTTTCTACAAGTGATTAACCAATTTTTCCAGCACCATTTACTGAAGAGGCTGTCTTTCTTCCATTCTATTTTTTAGCTCCCTTATCAAAGATTAGATGGCTATAGGTCTGTGGAGTCATTTCTGGGCTTTCAGTTCTATTCCATTGGTCCTGAAGTCTGTTCTCGTGCCAGTACCAAGCTGTTTTGATTACTATGGCTTTGTAGTAGAGTTTGAAATTGGGTGCTGATATTCCTCCAGCACTGTTCTTTCTGTTAAAGATCATTTTTGCTATTTGGGGTCTTTTGTTGTTCCATATGAATTTGTGGATTGCCTCCTCTATTTCCTTGAAGAATGAGGCTGGAATTTTGATAGGTATCGCATTGAATTTGTAGATAGCCTTGGGAAGTATTGCCATTTTCACGATGTTGATCTTTCCAATCCAAGAGCATGGGGGGGTTTGCCACTTTCTAAGTTCTGATTTGATTTCCCTTTTTAGGGTTTTAAAGTTTTCATCATAGAGGCCCTTCACTTCTTTGGTTAAGTTAATTCCTAGGTATTTTATTTTTTTGTGGGGCTATTACAAATGGAGTTGCTTCCCTGATTTCAGCCATGCTTTTCTTATTGTTGGCATACAGAAAAGCCATTGATTTTTGAGGGTTAATTTCATAACCTGCTACTTTGCCAAAGTTTTGAATCAGCTTGATAAATTTGGGAGTGGAGTCCATGGGATTCTTTAAGTGCAATATTATGTCATCT
Source organism: Dipodomys merriami (assembly GCF_024711535.1). Lineage (NCBI taxonomy): Eukaryota > Metazoa > Chordata > Mammalia > Rodentia > Heteromyidae > Dipodomys > Dipodomys merriami. The sequence continues at coordinate 88,673,793 of NW_027204492.1, forward strand.
GCAAAGAGGGAGAGTTTTATTTCTTCTTTCCCTATTTGGATCCCCTTTATGTTTGCATCTTGTCTTATTGCTGTAGCTAGGCATTCTAATACTAAATGGAAGAGAAGTGGAGAGAGTGGACATCCTTGTCTTGTTCCTGAGTTTAGAGGAAATGATTTTAGTTTTTCACCCTTAAGTATAATTCTGGCTGTAGGTTTGTCATATACAGCCTTTATTGTATTGAGGAATGTTCCATGGATTGCTAATTTTTCCAGAACCTTCACCATAAAGGGGTGTTGGATCTTGTCAAATGCTTTTTCTGCATCTATTGAGATAACCATGTGATTGTTATCCTTGCTCTTGTTGATGTAATGAATTATATTAATTGATTTGTGTATATTGAACCAACTTTGCATCCCTGAAATAAATCCTGTTTGATCGTGGTGTGTGATTTTTTTGGATGAATTATTGAAGTCGATTGGCCAAAATTTTGTTGAGAAGTTTTGCATCAATGTTCATCAAAGAAATGGGTCTATAGTTCTCTTTCTTTGATGAGTCCCTGCCTGGTTTTGGGATGAGGGTTATGATGTCTTCATAGAATGAGTTCAGTGGTGAACTTTCTCTTTCAATTTCATTGAAAAGTTGGAGGAGTATTGGTGTGAGCTCTGCTTTTTAGGCCTTGTAGAATTCCAATGTAAATCCATCTGGTCCTGGGCTTTTCTTAGATGGGAGGTTTCTTATTGCTGTTTCTATTTCTGTGCTTGATATAGGCCTGTTAAGTTGATTTAACTCATCTTGGTTTAATTTCATCATGTCGATATTTGCTAGGAAAAGGTCCATTTCTGCCAAGTCCTCAAACTTATTAGCATAAAGGTTTGAGAAGTATTCCCTTATAATGTTCTGAATCTTGGTTGTTTCTGTGGTGATGTGTCCCTTCTCATCTCTAAGTTTGTTTATTTGGGTGTGTTCTCTTCTTTTTCTGATAAGATTTACTAAGGGTCAATTTTGTTAATTTTTTCAAAGAACCAACTCTTTGTTTTGTTGATGCTTTCTATGTTTTTTTGGATTCTAATTCCCTTAATTCTGATTTAATTTTTTCTTTCCATCTACTGCATTGGGGTTTATCTTACTGCTCATTTTCAAGGAGGTTCAGATGTCTCATTAAATTGTTGATTTCACAAATTGTTTAAATAGGGATACATGTGCACCCATTGCACCAATGAGATGTATAGGATCTTTGTTGAAAATGAACTATACAGATTTGGTGTGGGGTGGGTGTGGGGTGGGGGGTTATGGGGGGTTGTGGGGGAGATGGGAAAGGATGGTAAGGGGAATCAAAGGAGGAGGCAATAATTCTTGATAAGAAACACACTCATTACCTTGCCCATGTAATTATAAACCCTCTGTACAGTATTTTCACAAAAAAAAAATTGTGGGTTTCAGATCTCTCCAATTTGTTGATGTAGGAACTCAGAGCTATAAACTTGCCTCTGAGTACTGCCTTTGCTGTGTCCTTGAGGAGCTGGTAATTTGTGTGTTCATTTTTGTTGAATATTAAGAACATTTGAATTTCCTTTCTAATCTCTTCCATGACCCACTCGTGTTTCAGCAGTGTGTTGTTCAGCCTCCATGTGTTACAGAACTTTCTTTGGTGGCTTTTGGTGTTGAATTCTAATTTGATTCCCTTGTGGTCTGAGAGAATGCAAGGTATAACTTCAATGTTTCTGAATTTGGACAAGTTGCTTTGTGACCTAAAATGTGGTCTATTTTGGAAAATGTTCCATGTGCTGCTGAGAAAAATGTTTATTCTGATGATGCTGGGTGAAATATTCGGTAGATGTCTGTTAAATCTAGTTGATCTATGCAGTTGTTTAGATCTGCGGTTTCTCTGTTGAGTTTTTGCTGAGTTGATCTATCTAGTGGGGAAAGTGGTGTGCTAAAGTCCCCAACAATTAATGTCTTTGGATCTATGTGGGATTTGAGGGAAAGTAGTGTTTCTTTGATAAATTTGGGTGCTCCATTGTTTGGCGAATAGATATTTAGAATTATAATATCCTCCTGAAGGAGAGATCCCTTACTTAGTATGTAGAGACCTTCTTTATCTCTTCTCATGAATTTTAATTTGAAGTCTATTTTATCTGATATTAGGATTGCAACTCCCGCCTGTTTATGGGGGCCATTTGCTTGGTAGATTTTGTTCCAGCCTTTCACTTTCAAAATATGTTTGTTTTTATGGGCAGGGTGTGACTCCTGAAGGCAGCAAATAGAAGGATATTGCTTTTTAATCCAACTAAACAGTCTGTGTCACTTGATTGGAGAGTTAAGTCCATTAATGTTGAGAGTTATGACTGAGAGGTATTTTGGAGTTCCTGCCATGTTATCCACCTTCTTGGGAGCTGCGACAACTGGATTCTTCCTATGGTTCTTGGATTCTCATTTTGCTTGTGGTTTCTTGGCTTTTATTGTGATCTTGTTGGTTTTCTATGTGTAGGACATCTTTAAGTGTCTTTTGTAGGGCTGGTTTGGTGGACATATATTGTTTCAGTTTTTCTTTGCTATGGAAGGTTTTTATTTGACCTTCGGTTATTAAGAGAGTTTTGCTGGGTATAGTATTCTTGGTTGATAGTTGTTTGTCTTTAGGGCCTGGCATCCATCATTCCAGGCTCTGCTTCCTTTCATTGTCTCTGCTGAGAAATCTGAGATTATTCTAATTAGTTTCCCTTTCTAGGTGATTGCTCTTTTCTCCTTGACAGCTTTAAGGATCCTTTCCATGGTCTGTATTTATCCTGTACAGATTATAATGTGACAGTGGGATGTCCTGTTCTGTTCTGGCCTTTGGGGTTCTAAAGGCTTCTTGTATCTGAATAGGCCTATCTTTTTGCATGTTTGAGAAGTTCTCTGCACAGCACTACTTCCGGTTTTCTGGTAGTTAATTGGAGATAAGAGTCTCACAGACTTTCCTTCCTGGGCTGGCTTTGAACTTCGATCCTCAGACCTCAGCCTCTTGAGTACCTAGGATTACAGGCATAAGTCACCAGCGCCCAACTTTAGCCTACCATTTTTTGAACATACAATATATAATCTCAACTTGAGCATGCTCAGAAATGTACCCAATTCTACTTTTGATGATAAATCTTTCCTATATAAATATGTATATTCCCTCAATATATAAAAGTTTGCTCCTCATTTTCTTTATTGAAGAGGCCTCATTTTGAGAATTTTCTTTAGTGGACTCCTTACTTGCAATAAACCTGTCTTCACTCTTTTATTACTTTGTCATCCTTATCAACCTTAGATTCAGCAAGGAGATGAATCCATTGAATTTGGTTATAGTATAACATTGCTTAGCATTCATGAGGTCTTGGGCTCAATTGCAACACAAACAGAAATAAAGAAAAAAAATAGAACAAACTTAAGAGCATAATGCTTCAAGTATAAGATTTGATTTGAAAATAGATATTAGGAAATATATCTCATCAATAACAGATTTTTAAACTTGCACCATATATAAACATCACTAACTCCTCAACTTGCAATTTTTATTATTAATTAGCAGCCCGGTACACTTCCAAGATACATTTATGTGTATATATGCTACACTATGAAATACTTTCTAATAGGAGAAAAATTGTTTGACTATACATTATTTAAAAAACAAATCCTCTACTTCTAAATTTAAGCATCTGAGTAGCTTGGCTATATATTTGAAACCTCTTCACTACTATTAAAAGAAAAAAGGTAAAATCATGGCTCTCACACCAATTATAAATACAAACATAAAGTCAAACTTAGTTCTATTTATTTATTTATTTATTTATTTTTGTCGGTCATGGGGCTTGAACTCTGGGCCTGGGCACTGTCCCTCAGCTCTTCAGCTCAAGGCGAGCACTCTACTGCTTGAGCCACAGCACCACTTCCAGCTTTCTAGTGGTTTATTGGAGATAGGAGTCTCACAGTCTTTCCTGCCCGGGCTGGCTTTGAACTGGGATCCTCATATCTCAACCTGCTGAGTAGGTAGGATTACAGGCGTGAGCCACCGGCGCCTGGCCCTTAGTTCCTTTTAATTCGCTAGCTATACCTGATTAAATTAGCATCATTATTAAATATGACATTTAAAGAATCCTTTAGTTGCATATTCAAGGTTTCCCAATTATTGCCTGTTTATAAAGCAAGTTTTTTGCTGTTTGCTGCCGGGTCATTCCTGTAATCCTAGCTACTTGAGAGGCTGAAATCAGTAGTATTGTAGTTCAAGGCCAACCTTGATATACATAGCACTCACTACATGGAAAATGAGATCAGGATGGACATAGTTACAGGCCACCCCAGACAGAAAAGTCCACAATAATTCATATTACTGGAGAAAGCTTACATTGGTGATAAACATTTATAATCCCAGATAGGATAGACAGCTTAGAATAAGAAGATCATACTATAGACAAAAGCCTGGCAAGAAAGTGAGACCCTACCTCAAAAACTAGCCAGTTCAAAAAAAAGAGGCTAGAGATGTGGCTCAGCAGTCGAGTACCTCCAAATGAGCACAAACATTACTAGGAACCATAAAGGAAGGAAACAGTTGGTAACTCACTAGGCACTATGTGGAAAATGAACTATAACAGGAGGGGAAAACTGCAGACAACAAGGGAAAGGGTGATACTGTCCAAAAAGAAATGTGCTCATTACCTGACTTATGCTACCCCTCTGTTATCACCTTTATAATAACAATAATAAAGAAGTAAATTAGCAAAAAAAGGTGGAAAAGAAAGAAGGAAAAGTGAAGGAAGGAAAGAAGAAAAGGAAGGAAGGAGAGAAGGAAGGAATGAAGGAACAAAGGAAGGAACAAAGGAATGAAGGAAAGAAGAGAAAGGCTTGTTATTGTACCTATGCAAATAATAACTCTATGCAAAGGAAGAGTCCATAAGAGTTTCTGAATTCTGACACATGTCATTCAGAGAAGAAACAATTTTATTTATACAGATTTCATGTCCTTTTACAAGTGCAGTATATACTAAATTGTTATGTTAGAGATATCTTAAAAAGAAGGGAAAGAGTACTGCAAGTATAGCTCAATGGTTGAGTGTCTAATATGCTCAACACTCTGGGTTGTACCCCAACACTTCTGGAAAGAGAGAGAGAGAGTTCTCATAAATATAGAATACAACATTAAAATAGAATCAGTAATATTCCAAGCAAAACTACCATCATCCCTTATCAGATTATTTGGTTCTATGTAAATAATTCTTACTCCTCTGAATATTGGTTGATCAGTCTCAGGATCTCATATACCTCTTAACTGACTTAGTCAAGAGGTATGACCTCAAAATTTTCTAAGTATAATACAGGATGTGAATATGATCAAAGCACCATAGATAGATAGATAGATGATAGATAGATGATAGATAGATAGAGATAGAAGATAGATAGATGATAGATAGATAGCACATTTATATATAAGATACACATAAAGTACTCTATATATGTATGATATATAAAGTGTTCTATATACATATATGATATAAAGTGCTTTATATATAGATGTAAAGATATGGTCAAAGCACTTTACACACACACAGACACACACACACACAGACACACACACACAAACATCATGGTCAACCCCTTAACAATTTAATATATACTATCTTTAGATGACGGAGACTTAAAATATCTGGGTTTAATTGGCTACTGATAATTTTCTAGAATAAAAGGTTTGACAAGAATTTATCCCAAGAATAATGCAAGTGATAGGAGAATTTATTTCTGGGGCAAAAAAAGATAATAAAACCAATTTGAAAGTTTTAGACAACATGTTTATAAGTACAATTATTAAGACTACTTTCAAAGAATATAATAAATATCACACTTAATTTATAAAAATATATAAATACATTCTAGAGAAAAACTCTTGAGGGATAATATAGCATCATGGGTTAGAACATAGCACCTCAAAGTATGGCACCTTGGCATACTACTTTGAACTAAAAGTGATCAGGAAGGCCTCAGAAGCAAAGTCTTTCTGACTTCACATTGCAATTTTTAATTCACTATATGTTCCAAAACATTATAAGTTCAACTTCTTCATTTTCTTGGAATCTGGATAATATTCAGTTTGTATTCATGCTTATTTATCATCAGAAGTCAATCAGAACAGTGGTTGAGGTCCTAAAATTTCAGAGACTTTATAATCCAGCCAGGTGTAGTAAGCACACCTGTAATCTCAGCTACTCAAGATACAGAGGTAAGAAAAGTATGATACAATACTGGTCCAGGCCAAAGCATGAGACCCTATGCAAAAAAAACAAACTAAAAGCAAAAGAACTAGGGGTGTGGGTAAAGCAGAAGAGCACTTGAGTATAAGACCCCATGTTCATGCCTAAGTACTCCCTCAAAAAAAAGTGAAAAAGACAACTTTATAATCTAATATTGTTAACATTATTTTGAGGTGAGAATGAATACATATTCATACAATGAAAGGAAAGGGCCTTTCTGAATTACAAATGCATAGAACACAGATACACTTCTGTTTATACCATTTCAGTCATAGAGAAAATGTAAAAGTAAAAGCAAACTCACAGATTCAAATATCACAGAGTTGTCTTTCTATGTGAACATAGAATTGTAACTTGTTTTAGATAAACAAAAAGTGATAGACCAGTTTATTGTCTTTCACTCAAGACAGACTAGATCTCTATCAATCATTGACCCATTTACAGAGTTCTGCAAATGGTTAGATCATAAAATCGAATTCCTAATCATTGCTGCTAACAATTGAGAAGTATCTGCTCCAAATAAACCAAAACAAAGTACAAATTTTAGTAGAGAAAAAAAAATCCATTGGTTATCTTGGCAAAAAATCTCCAAAACTATCATATAATCAAGGCAAAATTATTACTTTCATACAGATATAAAAGTAAAAACCTGTTAAATATTGTATCTAGCTCAGCTGGGTACAGTGGCTCATGACTGTAATCCCAGCTACTCAGGAGGCTAAAAGCTGAAGATTTCAGTTTGAAGGCAGCCTTGGCAAGAAAGTCTGTGAGACACTCATCTCCAATTAACCACCAAAAAAACAGAAGCGTAGCTGTGGCTCAAATGATACAGCTCCAGACTTGGGCAAAAAATAACTAAGGGACAGTGCCCAGGTTCTGAATTCAGATCCTGTTTCTGAAACAGCGTTCGCTTCGGCAGCACATATACTGTTTCTGAAACAAACAGGGCTTCATTCTCTCACAGTATTGGAAGTCAAATGTCTAAAGTCATGATGTCTACAAGGCCAGGCTCGCTCTAAATAAAAGCCCTAAAGGAGAGGCAGATGGTCTTTTCCACCTTCAAGCTTCTAGCTATGGATTTTCTTTGCCTTGTATCTGATTCACTCCAATCTCTGCTCCTGCCTTCCTGTGGCCTTCTCTGCTTTGTGTTTCTTTGTCTTCTCTTCTGTTTTGAAGAAAGACCTTTGTCATTGGATTTAGAGCCCATCCATTGAACCCAAGACAATCTCCCCATCTTAAGATCCATAGTTACATGCGCTAAGATAGTTTTTCCAAATAAGATCACATTCACAGGGTCTTGGGGGTTAGAACATGGATATGCCTTTGAGGGAAGGTATGTCGTTCAACTTATGCAGAAGCTTTTCTATCTGAGGGCCATGCTTCTAGCCTATGGCTAGCGAGATGTAATAAAGGGATATGAACATTCCCTTTAAATCACCAGTATAAATCAATGATAATAATACTGCAAAGACCTAGTGGTAAACCTTACTCTACCTCTTACAGGTAACTCTGTGGCTCTGAAAAAGCTTGCTAACTTCCCTGAGCCTTATTTTATCTTTTATAAAATGAGGATCCATTCTTACCTTCTTGTGCTGTGGAAAGTATTAACTGAGTAGATGCTGTACTGGGTTCTGTCTTCAAATGGTTCCCAGAATTCAAACACTTCTTTCTACTTTCCCAACTACCACAATAGCCAAGCTATATTGCCTCTTACCGAGTTTATTTTTTGCCACAGCTTTTTCCTGATTCTTTTGCTTACCTCTTTCCTTTCCCTTTACAAGACAGCTAGAGGTATTTTTTATAATATGAGTCTAATTACATCTATTCTGTGCTCAGAACCCATCAATGGCTTCCAGCTCACTTGGAATCAAAGACAGAGCCTTCTTACGATCAATATGAGACTTCTTATGATCAATATTAAACCTTACACGATCTAGCTTTCTATTACCCTTCTGATATCTCCTACTGTTCTACCCTTGCTGTTCTACCTTAGAAACCCCAGGTTATTTTTTAACTTATTTACTTTATTGTTATTATAAAGGTGATGTAGAGAAGGATTACAATTACATAAGCCAGATAATGAATACATTTCCTTTTGTACAGTGTCTTCTGTTCCTTCATTCTCTACCAGTCCCCCTCTCATCTCCACCTCTGAGTTGTATAGTTCACTTTCCTCAATGTCCAGTGAGTTCCACTGCTGCATTTTTCACTTTTTCCCTTGAGTTCTGTACCCTCCCCTCCACCTTCCAGAAGATATGCACTTGAATACACCATACATAAAGAAAAGAAGACAGAATCATCCAAAAACATTTTTAAGAGAAATCTCTTGTTTGCATATCTTGGAGTTTGCATATATATATATATATATATATATATATATATATATATATATTATAAATGTGAAGAGGCACTTTGTGCCTTTGTGTTTCTCTCCTAAGAGTATCCACTTATGGTCTCATTGTGTCTATCAAGAATCCTGTATAATTGATCATATCCCAGTGTCTTTTAGATCTAATTTCCACGTATCAGAGAGAACATGCGCCATATGTTTCTCTGAGCCTGACTTACCTCACTTAATATGATTTGTTCTAGTTCCATCCATTTCCCTGAAAATGACATTATTTTATTCTTTCTAATGGCTATGTAAAATTCCATTGTGGGTAGGTACCACATTTTTTTGGATCCATTCATCTATTGTATTGTATCTAGGCTGTTTCCATATATTGGCTATTGTGGATAGTGTAGCAATGAAAATGGAAGGAAACACCAGCTTCTTTAATGTTCCTGGATGCTACCAAACCTATCCTTGTCTCAGGACCTTTACTTTTATTATTATTCTTGATAGATATATGGGTCACTCTAGTTCACTCTCACTGTCCAGATCTCTGCATAAATGTCAGAGAAATCTCTCTGTATATATTTCACTCAGTTGTGGGTTGACTTGTGTTCTCCAAAATGCTTTGCTGAAATCCCATAAGTTCATAGCTATCAATGTAGAAATGGAGTCTTTCCAAACTCATCAAGTTTTTTTTTCACTTCCAAGGTTTTGTTCTTAAGACAAAACAAGAAAAATTTAGACATAAAGGACATGGTGCTTTAGTACATACAGGGAACTCAAGAAACTAATCCCTCCCAAACCCAACAAACCAATTACTAAATGGACAGGGAAACTAAAGAGAGATTTCTCAGAAGAAGAGATTAAAAATGTCAAAGAAACACATGAGGAAATGTTCACCATCCTGGGTTATAAAGGAAATGCAAATAAAGACAACCCTGAGATACCACCTTACCCCAGTCAGAATGGTCCCACATCCTAAAGTCAGCCAACGACAAATGCTGGAAGGAATGCGGAGAAAGAGGAACCCTATTACACTCTGGTGAGAATGCACACTTATACAACCACTTTGGAAAGCAGTCTGGAGGGTCCTCAGAAAGCTAAATATTGACCTTCCCTATGGCCCAGCCATACCATTCCTAGGCATCTATCCTGAACAACAGGAACCAGAATACAAGAATACATGCACCTCCATATTTATTGAAGCATTGTTTACAATAGCCAGGATATGGAAACAACCTAGATGCCCCACCACAGATGAATGGATCCAAAAATTGTGGTATCTATACACAATGGAATATTATATAGCCATTAGAAAGGACAAAATAATGGCATTTTCAGGGAAATGGATGGAACTAGAAGAAATCATGTTGAGTGAGGTAAGCCAAGAGCAAAGAAACAAACGGTACATGGTCTCTCTGATATGTGGATGTTAAATCCAAAAGGTAAGGTTAACAAGACTTGAGAAACAAAGGACCTCCACTCATCTGGTCAAATCACTACTAAATAACCCCATGCTGCTGATCACATATATGGTATATATGTGCACATCTGAGGGAAACTAGGAGGAGGTCACAGAACTAGAGGGAATCAGGGAAAAACATACAACAGCAGGACCCATCAGCTGCACTGGACATTGATCAAAATGAACTAAGCAACTCAATGGCAGCGATGGGAGGGAGGGAATGAGTGGAAAAGAGGGAACAGCTAATGCTATGCAAAAGGAAAGGAATGTACATATCACCCGGTGTGGAAGAAATAGCTTTATTGTCAAAGCTCATAGAACTCATAAACTTAATAGAGCACAATAGACAATTTGCCCCATGAAAGTTAGAATGTGTTTGTGACTTTAACTAAGCATCACTATCCCACAACACTTAAATTTGTGAAATTATGTAATCACTTCATCACAATAAAGAATTTGCAAAAAGAAAGAAAGAAAGAAAGAAAGAAAGAAAGAAAGAAAGAAAGAAAGAAAGAAAGAAAGAAAGAAAGAAAGAAAGAGAAAGAAAGAAAGAAAGAAAAAGAACATGCTGTTGGTACACTAATGGGAAAGCTGCAAAAGATTGCATCATTTCTGGAGATCATGTTTTACGAAGATCATAATCTATCAGAATAACTCATAGCAATATGGTTGGTGTCTTCAAAGAAAAGGAGAAGACACACGAGGAGAATGCTAGAAGGAACTAAAGGCAGTGGTTGGAGTGATGCATGTATAAGCCAAGAGTTGTTGTCAATGCTACAATGCTATAAACCAAGAGAAAGATATGAGTTTCCTCCCTATCTTACCTCAAACGAACAACCAAATAGCCTAAGTTTGATGTCAACCTAGGAGGCATACAACTATTCTTGAATCTCCAGGCTGAACATGTTGGTGAGGAAGACTGGCTCCATTCTGCCCTCCTGATCCTTCTCTACTCCCCAAATGCATTAATTCAGCAGCTCAATGGCAATGCAGAACAGGATCTTCTGAAACTATATGTATTCCTCTCTGCTTGACTCCATTAATGACACCATGTCTGACCAGGGAAGCTTCACAGTGACAGCACCTTGTCCATGAACAAAGGGGATGAATAGAAATCAAAGTGTTTTTCTTCCCTGGAGAAGGGAACAAAGAACAATATTCAACCATCGCAGCCATTGACTTATCAGCTGGTGACTAGCTCTATTTCCATGGAAACAGGGAGCAGAACAGGAAAAAAAAAAAGAAAGGCTTTTTAGAATAATAGAAGGTTGTATGCTGTAGGTTGCTTTTGTAAAATAGAGCCAGCAAGGTTTCTCCATTCTCTCAGCCCTGACCCCCACATGGCTCTCCCAAGAAGCCAGTAGGCTGCAGGACAGAGTGGCAAGAGGGCACTTCCCCACCCACCAGGCTTCCCCATCAGCCAAGACAGCCTGAACTGGCAGGAGATCATCCACTGTTAGCCTTGAAGAGGAAGATGCATTCAGGGGAAAACAAAAGCAGTTACCACCGAGGGGAACAAAGCCTCATGCAAAGAGTAAGCTGCTTTTATATGTGTCCTTTTGACTGGAAGAAATTAGACCTATATGTCCTAGACAAAAAAAGGCAAAGTCCTCGTTGAAATATCACTTGGAAATGATGGCTCATAAATTGAGGAGCTGTGATTGCACCAACTCACCATCTTCCTCTGTTTCTGGCATTGTGTGTAGAGATGGTGAAAGTGATTGGCCCCTTGAGGCATGGAGTTCCATCTTATAGCTTGGCCTCATTCCAGAGGTCAACAACATCTGTGAGTATTGTGCCTTTGGCATCAGGCCTGGGCACATGGAACTCCACCTCCCAAGCAATCCAGTATATGCCTGGTTTGCTTCACACAAGTTGGAAGCAACCATTTTAAAAGAAATGAAGAACCCAAGAGCCCATACCCAACTTCCATGAAAAGAGAAAGTAAGTAGGGAACTGAAATAAAAAAGTTACCAAGATATGTGATGAACGCAATTCCGTCTTTTCTGGAAGTTTACTTTGCCTTGGGAACCATGACTCATAACTGCTATAGTGATGAGTTCCATTGCCTAGGAAACCTGACTTTATAGGTAGATCCTTAAAAATAACAGGGTAGGATGGTGCTTGCCTGTAATCTCAGTTACCTGAGAGGCTGAAGCAAGACAATCTCAAGTTTGAGGCCAGCCTGACAATTTAGTAAGACCTTATCTCAAAATGAAATTAAAAAATGATAAAGTAAAATAGAAAGGATATGGTATCAGGGAAATGCGAATCAAACCTATAGTAAACGTCTATATCAGCCCAGTTAGAATTTACATCATCAAGGAAACAAGAAACAACAAATACTGGTGAGGATGCACAATGGACATCAGTGTGGATATGCCTCACAAAAAGATTGAAAATAGGATTATCTTATGATCCAGTTACACCACTCTTGGATGCATACTGAAAAGAATGTTAGTCAGTATACAATAGAAGTACATGTAAGGGGAGCACAGAATGGAGGGACAAAAGATGAACAAATGTAGCAGTGCTACTTACTAGACACTATGTTAAAAATGAACTATACAACTAATGGGTGGGGGATGGGAGAGAAACTGGGAGAGTGTGAGGGAAGAGGTGACATTGTCCAAAAAGAAATGTACTCTTTACCTGACTTATGCAGCTGTAACCCTTCAGTATATCACTTTTATAATAACAAAAAAGTAAATTTAAAAAATAAAGACTTGTAAACTCATGTTTATCATAGCATAATTTATAATAGCCAAGACATAAAGTCATTCTAGATGCCCATCAATGAATGAATGGATAAATATGGTATATATCCACATGAAGTTTTACTCAGCCATGAAAGAATAATAAAATTATGCCATTTCCAGGGAAATGGATAGAACTGGAGATCATAATGTAAGTGAAATGACAGATTAACAAATGATCTCAGCCTCCTAAGTAGCTAAGATTAAAGGTATGAGCCCTTGAGTCTGGCAAAACTTAAATTTAAAAATAAATAAATGAAAGTGGAAAGGAGTCTATTAGAGAAGAGAAAGGGAACTACTGAGGGACAGGAAGAACAAGAAAGGATAGTGGAGGTGAATATAATTAAAGTATATTATATATGTCATAATGAAATCCATTTGAATGTACAAAAAAGATAACTTGAAGAAAATAGAACCAGATTGGTATTTTTTAAAGGACTAGACTTGTAGCTTAGTGGTATAGTGCTTTTCAAACATTGAGGCCTTGTTTTCAGTCCCCAGTAACACACACACACACACACACACACACACACACACACACACACACACACACACACACACTGTGCTCGCATACACACACAATTATGTGCTTTTATTGTTGGGACTTTAGGTAACACCTTAAATTTTTTCCTGAGAAAAATGACCAAGTAAGTACCCGAGAAGTGGGCAGCATGCAAGGATTCTTGTCCTATAACAACCACTCCCCACAACACATAAACAAATACATCCTTAAGTCACACCACTTCTTCAATCTCCAATCCTGCTCCTCAACCACTAGTGGTTAAGAAGATTTTTTTTAACAAATTGTTTCCCATTAAACAAATAAATGCAATTTGTGTACATATGAAAGTATCCCAGCCACTGGAAAGATTCATCTGTTCTACAGATTATGCCTTACTGGGAAGATTTAACCCTCAAATAGGATAATTAATTCATCCTGGTTTGCCAAAGGCACAAGTCCCAGGAAATCTCTCAGTCTGATCTAACCAGGATAGCTAGTCTCTTACTCTACCTTTATTGCAGCTTTCCTGGTAGAGAAGGGTGGTTTTCCTTCAGTTTTTGGACCCAGAGGTACATCTCTGCTCCAGTCACTACTGCTCCAATAAATTACTCAGAAAAAGCCAGAAGTGGCATTCTGGCTCAAGAGGTAGAACACTAGCCTTGAGCACAAACAGGCTCCCGGACAATGCCCAGGCCCTGAGTTCAAGCCCCAGGACTGGCAAAAAGAAATCGCATATGTGTGTGTATACATAAATATGTATACACATACACACACACACACACACACACACACACACACACACACACACACACACACACACACACACACACACATATTCTAATATATGAGGCACTTTTGGTTCCCAGGTGCAGACTTGGGGCTTTCAGCCAGTGCATGGGATGTGAAAGAATTTAGCCAGCATCAGAGTTGGCTAGTCAGGCACTGGTGGCTCATGCCTGTAATCCTAGCTACACAGGAGGCTGAGATCTGAGATTTGAAGCCAGCCCAAGCAGAAAAGTTTGTGAGGCTCTTTTTTTTTAATTTAATGTATTGTCAAGGTGATATACAGAGGGGTTACAGTTACATATGTAAGGTAGTGAGTATGTTTCTTGTTAAACTTGTTAGCCCCTCCCTCATTTTTTCTCCCACTTTCTCTCCCACCCACCCCCCGCAATCCTCCCTTATGAGGCTCTTATCTCCAACTAAGGACCAAAAAGCTAAATGTGGAGCTGTGGCTCAAGTAGTAGAGCGCTACTAACTTTGGGAGAAAAACCTCAGGCACAACACCCCTGCCCTGAATTCAAATCTCAGGACCAGCACACACATACACACATACAAACACACACAAACACACATACACATACACTCACAAGAAAAAAAATTTTAAAAAGAGAGAATGTCAAGCAAGGAAGAGTTGAGGCCTGACACCAGGCATTTTAGATAAAACACTATATTGATTTGTGCATCTTAGGAAGATGGGAAATAGGTCATCTCTAAAAGTGAGAAGAAATCCATAGAACCTCCTAGCAGGTCCCCTAGCCTTCCACATGTTCCTGGACACTAACATGCCTGTGCTATAAAGAGGCCTGGGATAGAATTTCTGAAGGCCCATAGGCTAGTCCTGTATACTTGAATGGCAGTGAAATGACATATGATGGAGAAAATCCACAGAGGCATGGTCAAAGGTGACAACGGTCCTTTAATGCCCAGCCCCCAGTGGGTGAGGCAGTGACGTCAGCACGGGGCAGGCCTTCTGGCAGGGCTGGACTTCCCCAGCCTCTGGTTCTCACATGGCAGGGAGAACTTAAACCAAATCATTATTTTAAGAAAATTCTCGATCCTTAAGTTATCTGTTATCTTTCTGCCCTTCCTTCCAGATCAACACTTTTGTTATGAGGTGGATGTTTATGTGCAACACATCCCCCAAATTCATAGGTTGAAGCCCTAATATCCAATGAGATAGTATTTGGAGATGGGCTTTATGAAAATGATTAAGTTTAAATAAAGTCATGAGAGTGGGGCCCTCAGGATGGGAATAGTGCTTTTATATGTGAGGACATAGTGGAAAAGTGGCTATGTACAAGCCAGGTAAAGATTCCACCCTAGAATCCAACCATCTTGACACCCTGATCTTGGAAATCAAGTCATCAGAACTGGAAGAAAATAAAACTTACTTAAGCCATCCCATGTATAGTATCTTGTCATGAAAGACCCAACAGACTAAGACAGGTTCTTCCAGAGAGCTGATACTCAAAAGAGTGAAGTAAAACCAAGTAAAAAATGATGTCCTACCTCTGACTTCCAGTTCAATATGGCCACAGACCCTTAGGAATGATCCCAGAACCTCCAACTACTGGTCACAGGAACTGATTGTCTATGTCCTCTGCTAAAGAAGTTCATCCTTTGATGCTTTCTGCTCTGCAAGAAGCAAGACATGGGGTCATCTCTCTGCAGAGTGATGTCTGTCTTTTCTGCCAAGGCCTGGTCTTTGCCTGACTTCGTAATGTTAGCTCTAAATAGAAAGAACTCATATGTCACTCAATAAACATAATTTTCAGTAAGAAAGAAAAGCAATCAAAGGTCCTAGGTACAAAAATTGGAAAATGTATAAATGTATTTTTAAGGTTCCTTGACAACAAAAGCTTCAAAATCCCATTGTGTGGGGGTTTTCAAGGCCAAATTGAGATTCCCTAGGGCAATTTAAGAATAAGAAATCCTGCATCTTTAAAAACTTAAATTCTCAGGATAACATATACCCCGTGTGACTTTGATTTTCCTGTCAAAGCTGTTTTTAAAAGAAAAATAAAGCCATTCTTTCTCTACATTTTATGTTTGAGTAGTGAACAGAGAGAACAGCCCACAGTATAGTATAATAATAGCAACTATATAAAGGAATAGGGAACTGACAAATATTATAAATGTTTTCCGCAAACCAAACTAGTCAAAAAAGGAGTTACAGTGTGGTTTTTCCATTATTTCTTCCAATCAATTTCCCAAATATATTATCTGTAGTTTTGTGGGGAATTTTTTCCTACATTTAACAGTAAATCATAAAATAGTATTGTTGAGACAGGCTGAATTGTCATCTTTCTGTGGCATATATATGGCACATGTTCTCTTTCTGTCACATTTGTTTAAAAATAAACTTTTCTATCATCTTTAAACAAAAGAGAGAGAGAGCCAAGCATCATTTGCTCATGTCCATAACCTTAGTTTTTAGGAGGCTGAGATCTGAGGATCCTGATTTGAAGCTTGGGGAGGAAAGTCTATGAGACTCATATCTCCAATTAACTATCAAAAAGAAGTCACCAGGAGCCAGTGGCTCATACCTGTAATCCTAGATACTCAGAAGACAGATGTGAGGATTATGGTTCAAAGCCAGCCCATACAGAAAAGTCCATTAGACTTTTATCTCCAATAAACTACCAAAAAGCTGGACTCAAGTGGAACTACAGCTCAAGAGGTAGAGCAGTAACTTGGAGCAAAAGAAACTCAGGAACCATACTCAGGCCCTGAGTTCAAGCCCCATGACCCACAGCAAAAAAAAAGCTGGAAGTGGAGTTGTTCAGGTGTCAGAGTGCTAGCCTTGAAAACAAAAGCTCAAGGACAGCACTCAGGCCCTGAGTTCAAGCCCCAGAACTCACACACACACACACACACACACACACACACACACACACACACACACACACACACACACACACACACACACACACACACACACACACACACACACACACACACACACACACACACACACACACTGAAGACATTTAAAATGGCAGATTAGAGATACCTAGCACTTTTTCTGCATTTCCATGAATCTCAAACAAAATCCTCAGGTTTGTAGCTCTGGGAGAGAGGATGACAAGAAAAGACAATATGAAATCCAGAAATGTCAAGTGAGATTAATTTTCAAAACCCAACAATTTTTTATGTTTTTTGTTGTGAAAATAGTGTACAGAGGGGTTACAATTACATGAGCAAGGTAATGAGTACATTTTCTATAGAGCATTGTTACCTCTTCCTTTGTTTTTCACCTACCATCCCTTCCCTCCCCACCTCCCTCACACCTCCCTCCCTCTGTCACCCCCACACACATTGTAAAGTTCGTTTTCAACACAGTGTCCTGTACATCTCACTGTCACAATGGGTTAACCTTCATCCCCATTTAAGCATTCTGTTATGTCCCTTCCCTCCCCAAATTACAAAAATGTATATACAGGATACAGAACACCAGAATCAGATACAGTGAAAACAGGAGTTACATCATGGGGGAAGAACATACAAAAGAAACAAAAGAATCACATAATGCATTATAAATACATTAAAAACAACAGCAAGAAAGAAAAAACCAGTTGTGTCCTTATCTTGGGGTTACATTTCCCTTAACATCATCTTATATGGTCATATGTACATTCCCTTTGACCTTCTCTGCTTGTCCTAGACATGTACTAGTCATTGCAAACAAGGGAAACCATGGGACCTATGTTTCTTTGGGCCTGGCTTACTTCACTTAATAGAATTTGTTCCAAGTTTTTCCATGTCCTAACAAATGGGGCAATGTCATTCATTCAATGGAGGCATAGAATTCCATTATATTTGTGTGTGTGTGTGTGTGTGTGTGTGTGTGTGTGTGTGTGTGTATACCACATTTTCTTGATCCATTCATCTACTGAGGGGCATCTGGATTCATTCCATATCTTAGCTATGGTGAATAATGCTGTGATAAACATGGTTGTGCTGATAGCTTTGGTATGACCTTATTTGTGATTATTTGGGTAAATGCCCCAAAGTGGGATTGCTGGGTCATAGGGGAGCTCTATGTAGAGTCTTTTGAGGAACTCCCATAATGCTTTCCAAAGTGGTTGAACAAGTTTACACTCACACTAACAATGCAATAGGGTTCCCTTTTGGCCACATCTCCTCCAGCATTTGTTGTTATTAGAGGACTTGATTGTAACTGGGGTGAGGTAGAATCTCAATGTTGTCTTGATTTGAATTTTTTATGGCTAGAGAAGTTGAGCATTTCTTCATGTGTCTATTGGCCACTCTTATTTCCTCTTCAGAGAAGTCTCTCTTTAAGTCTTTAGCCCACTTATTAATTGAGCAGTTGTTTCTTTGAGGATTTGTTGTTGGGGGATTTAATTTTTAAGTTCTAAGTATATTTTAGATATGAGACCCTTGTCCATTATATGGCTAGTGAAGATCTTCTCCCATTCGTGGGCTTTTTATTGAGCTTGCTAGCTATGCCCTTTGCCATGCAGAAGCTCTACAGTTCCATGCAATCCCATTTGTCCAACCTTTCTTTGATTTGTTGTGTTTCTGGGTCTCTATTAAGAATATTCCAGCCCGTGCCAAGGAGCCCTAGAAATTCTCCTATTCCTTCCTGTAATGTTTTCAGGGTGCCTGCTTTTATTTTGAGGTCTTTGATCTATTTGTAGTTGATTCTGATGCAGGGTGATATATAAGGATCTAGTTTTAGTTTTCCACAGGTGTTTAACCAATTTTGCCAGCACCATTTACTGAAAAGACTGTCTTTCTTCCATTCTCTTCTTTAGCTCCCTTGTCAAAGATTAGGTGGCTATAGGTCTGTAGGTTCATTTCTGGGTCTTCACTCCAGCTTGTTGTTTTGATCTTTAAAACATAATTCCTACTGGGTGCCAATGGCTTAGGCCTGTAATCCTAGAATTTCAGGAGGCTATAATCTGAGGATAGTGGTTTGAAGCCAGCCTTGACAAGAGAGTTCCAGAGATGCTCATCTCTAACCATTAAAAATCCTGAAGTGGAGCTGTAGCTCAAATGGTAGAGCATTAACTTTGAGTAAAATAGCTCAGGGCCCCGTGCTGGTGACTCACGCCTATAGTCCTAGATATTCAGAAGGCTGAGATCTGAGGATTGTGTCTCAAAGCCAGACCTGGCAGGAAAGTCCATGAGACTCTTATCTCCAATGAACTACAAAAAAAATTGCCAGGTGCTGGTGGCTCATACCTATAATCCTAGCTGCTCAGGATATGAGGATCGTGGTTTGAAGCCAGCCAGCCCTAGCAAGAAAATGCATGAGACTCTTATTTCCAGTTAAGCACCAGAAAACTAAAAGTAGTGCTATGGTTAAATGGTAGAGCACCAGCCTTGAGCACAAAGAGTTCAGGGATAGCATCCAGGCCCTGAGTTCAAGACCCACAATGGAAGTAGAGCTGTGGTTCAAGTAGTAGAACATTAGCCTTGAGGGGAAAAAAGCTCAGAAACAGTGCCCAGCTCCTAAGTTCAAATCCTAGGACTGGCACAAAAATATAAAAATAAAGCAGAAGACACAATACTAAGAACCCAGCCATTAGCCACCTCTCCAGGGGTGAAGGTAGACATCTGAATCTGGTCACATTTCATGAAGGGGTCTGCACAGGCATGAGAAGCTCATACAGTGGCCCCTGCTTAAGAAAGGAGAAGGCACAGGCTGCTCCTATGTGGCTGATTAGAGAAGCATGTTGTCTTCATTAAATGTGTTGCCAAAAGCACACATGGAAAACCTTTGGAGAACCCAATGCCATTTCTGGACATCTAGAGACTCAGATTAGACTTGCTGAAACCACCAGAACAAATTCAAACCACCTTTTGAGAGGCAGCCAAATTGAAGAGATGGTACATTGGATTATGTTTCAAAAGATCTGGGTTCAAGCCTCAGATCTGGTATATACTAGCTGTTTCAACTTTTAAAGTACAGTATCCAGCAAAACCCTCAGTGTTCTCATCTATAAAATTATTACTATTGACGTAGCTCCTTTCATAAGGTTGCTATATAAGAATCAAGTAAAAGAATAAATACAGAAGTGCTTTGTAAAATTATACAAAGTTCTACAATGTAAGGTATTATTAGTGATTTTGAAGTTCTGGTCAGAGAAATTAAAAAGTCGGGAACCAATTATTCCAAATTCACTAAGGGCAATTTTCTAACCATACCCTTCTAAAGAACAACCACAGAAGAATAGATTTGCCCCTTCGAGCAGATAGTGTTGGCAGGCAGAAAGCTGAATTATATTGAATTGTCATCATTTAAATCAAAGAGGAAACTTTTCAAATGTTAAAGAATAGAGCTGATATACTTGAGAAAGACTCACAGCCCAAGCAATCTGAGGGAAGTAAACATGTCTTTCTTGAGACTTCATGCTTCACATATCATTTATGAATTTTTCAAAAAGCACAAAACTGGTCTAGGCAGTAGATGGCTCATGCTTGTAATCCTAACTACTCAGGAGGCTAAGATCAACAGTTTGAAGCCAGCTTGGGCAGGAAAGTCTGTGAGACTCCTATCTCCAATAAACTACTCCAAAAAATCCAGAAATGGAACTGTGTCTCAAGTAGCAGAGCACTAACCTTGAGAAAAGAAGCTCGGGAACAGTGACCAGGCCCTGAGGTTAAGCCCTAGGACCAGCACGTACACACACTCACACACACACACACACACACACACACACACACACACACACACACACACACACACACACACACACACACACACACACACACACACACACACACACACACACACACACCCCAAATTGGGCATTGATCCTAGGCTCAATGTTGGAGGAGCATACAAGAATGATATTTGTGTCAATTGAGTCTTTCAGGAAGAAGATACAGAGCTGGAGCTAAGAGTGGAAACATTTATTGGCAAAAGATGCACACAATAGACATAGGAAGAAGATTAAGGTAGGAGATTCCTCCAGTCACATACAGACCTGACAAAGCAAGAGTCAACTGAGTAGCCAGTTATAGAGCAAAAGCTACATATTGAAGGAATCCCGTGTTGGATAGAAGTAACCAGACCATAAGACCTCTACCATGCTCAGACATTAGCTAAGGATTTCCAGACAAGGCATGACCTCAGCATAATGCTAAGATAGACTTCCAAAATACTAACAATTGGAAAACCTCATCTAAGTGCACTTTTTTTTTGTCGGTCGTAGGGCTTGAACTCAAGGCCTGCGTGTTTTTGCACTCAAAGTTAACACTCTACCATTTTGAGCCACAACAACACCAGTTTTTAGGTGGTTAATTGGAAATAGAGTCTCACAGACTTTCCTGCCTGGGCTAGCTTTGAATAGCAAAGATCTCGGTCTCTTGTGTAGTGTGAACCACCTTCACCTGGCTTTAAGACTTTTTTTTTTAACCAGTCCTGGGGCTTGTACTCTGGGCCTAGGCACTGTCCCTGAGCTTCTGTTGCTCAATGCTGGCACTCTACTACTTGAGCCACAGCACCATCTGAGTGCACTTCTTTTTTTTTCTTTTTTTTGTTGGTCCTGGGGCTTGAATTCTGGGCCTGGGCGCTGTCCCTCAGATCTTCAGCTCAAGGCGAGTGCTCTACCACTTGAGACACAGAGCCACTTCCGGTTTTCTGGTGGTTAATTGGAGATAAGAGTCTCATGGATTTTCCTGCCCTGGCTGGCTTTGAACTGTGATCCTCAGATCTCAGCCTCCTGAGTAGCTAAGCTTACAGGCATGAGCCACCAGTACCTGGCCTAAGTGCACTTCTTGAAATTGATCAGTATGTTCCTTTCTGAAAGGAGATTTGAGCAGTGTCCCTTTGTAACTGTTACAGATTGACATTAGTCAGATGCCTGAAGATGTTTACATTTACTTTGGGTTTTTTAACATAGCATGTCTAGACTGGAATATTGTATAGACTCTTTATGAGCTCTTCCAACAACTGTTAGAGATTGCTAGGAAGAAGTAAGGGTTCACCAAGAAAATACCACAGTGGCCCATCTCACTTGTTGCTGTTGCTGTTGTTGTTGTTGTTGTTGTTGTTGTTTGTGTGTGTGTTTTAGGGCCTGAACATTGTCCCTGAACTTTTTTTCTCAAGATTAGCACTCAACCATTTGAGCCACACCTCCATTTCTGTCATTTTTAGTTTAATTGGAGGTTAGAGTCTATTGAACTTTCCTGACCAGGCTGGCTTCTTACTGCTGTCCTCATATCTCAGTCTCTTGAGTAGTTAGGATTAC
Organism: Dipodomys merriami; assembly: GCF_024711535.1. Taxonomy (NCBI): domain Eukaryota; kingdom Metazoa; phylum Chordata; class Mammalia; order Rodentia; family Heteromyidae; genus Dipodomys; species Dipodomys merriami. The sequence goes on from NW_027204492.1 coordinate 88,696,101, forward strand.
AGGTGTGAACCACTGGCTTCTGGCTCACTTCTTGTTTTGAGCATTACCAGTTTAGCACACCAGGTACTATATGGGTGATATAGTATAAATGGATTCAGTAAGACTGATCAAAATTATTATCATCATCAAGAAAAAATAAAATACCTAGGAATCAACTTAATCAAAGGTCTCTATAATGAAAACTTCAAAAATCAGAAAAAGGAAATTAAAGCAGACCTCAGGAAGTAGAATAACCTTCCATGTTCCTGGATTGGGGGATTAACATTGTGAAAATGCCAATATTGCCAAAGGCTATATACAAATTCAATGTGATATTGATCAATATCCCAACTTCTTTCTTCAATGAAATAGAAGCAATCCAAAAATTCATATGGAACAACAAAAGACACCAAATATCAAAAACAATTCTTAGCAGGAAAAACAATGCTGGAGGAATGTCATTACTGAACCTCAAACTCTATTACAAAGCCATAGTAATCAAAACAGCATGGTACTGGCACAAGAACAGGCCTGATAAGCAATGGAATAGATTCAAAGATTCAGAAATGCACCCACAGACCTAAGGCCACCAAATCTTTGATAAGAGACCAAAAAAAATAGGATCAAAGAAAGATAGCCTCTTCAATAAAGGCTAACTAATCTTTGATAAGAGATCCAAAAAAATAGGATGGAAGACAGTCTCTTCAATAAATGGCGCTGGCAGAATTGGTTACACAAGTATAGAAAACTAAAGTTAGATCCCTATATATCACCCTGCACAAAAATCAACTCCAAATGGGTCAAAGACCTTGAGGGAAAAGCAGATACCTTGAAAATATTACAAGAAAAGATGGGCGAAACACTAGGGCTCCTTGGCACAGGTTGAAACTTTCTTAATAAAGATGCAGAAACACAACAAAGCAAAGAAAGGCTGGATAAATGGGATAGCATTAAACTATAGAGCTTCTGCAAGTCCATGGATTGGGAGAAGATCTTCACTCATCATACAACACCCAAGGGTCTCATATCCAAAATATACAACAGCTCAAGAAATTAAATTCCCCCAAAACAAACCCCCAAAGAAACAACCACTCCATTAAAAAGTGGGCTAAAGCCAGGTGCCTGTGGATCATCCTAGCTACTCTGAGGATCACGGTTCAAAGCCAGCCCAGGCAGGAAAGTCCGTGAGACTCTTCTCTCCAATAAATCACCAGAAAACCAGAAGTGGTGCTGTGGCTCAAGTGGTAGAGCATTCGACTTGAGCTGAGAGACAGCTTCAGAGCTGAGGGACAGCACCCAAGCCCAGAGTTCAAGCCCCATAACAAACAACCAAAAAAAAAAAAAAGTGAGCGAAAGACATTAAGAGAGACCTCTCTGCAGAGGAAGTAAGAATGGCCAATAGACACATGAAGAAATGCTCAACTTCTCTGGCTATAAAAAGAAATGCAAATAAAAAAAAACTTGAGATTCCACCTCACCCCAGTTAGAATGGCCACAATCAAGAAATCTAATAACAACAGATGCTGTGGGGGATGTGGCCAAAAGGGAGCCCTACTTCATTGTTGGTGGGAGTGCAAACTTGTTCAACCACTCTGGAAAGCAGTGTGAAGGTTCCTCAAAAAACTACACATAGAGTTCCCCTATGACCCAGCAATCCCACTTCTGGGAATCTACCTAAATGTCCACACTAAACCCACCAGAATGACAATGTTCATTGCAGCATTATTTAGCATAGCCAAAATATGGAACCAACCCAAATGCCCCTCAGTAGATGAATGGATCAAGAAAATGTGGTACATACACAGTGGAATTCTATGCTTCCCACAGAAAGAATAACATTGTTCTGTTCATAAGGAAATTTAAAGACATCGAAAACTTATATTAAGTGAAGTAAGCCAGACCCAGAGAAAAGCAGGTCACATGATCTCACTCATCTGTAAGAACTGGAATATGTAGAAGATACTCTTAACAGGGGATCTCAAGATCCCAAACCTTTAGTTCAAAGGACTACATATAATGAAGTATATTAACATGAACTCCAACTTTTGGAAAAAAGAGACTCTCATTAGACCCTCTATACAGTTGGTTCTTTTTCTCTATTGTTGTTTTTCCCATGGTTTCCATCATCTGCAATAATTAGTATACATCTAGGATAATTTTCTTAGATGAGCATGTATATATGACCATATAAGATGATGTTAAGCAAAATGAACCCCAAGATTTGAACACAAGTGGTTCTTCTTTGTTGTTGTTTTTAATGTACTATGAGATGGTTTTGTTTCTTTTGTATGTTCTTCCTCCTATGGGATATTTCCTATTGTCATTGTATTTGATATTGGTATCCTGCATCTTGTATATACATTTGTCTAAATTGGGGAGGGGAAGGGGATTAACATAACACTGAAACAAGGACACAGGTTGACCCATTGCAACAATGATACCCACAAGACACTATATTGGAAATGAACTTTACAACTTTGGGGGGTAGTAAGGGAGGTGGGGAAGGGAAGGGATAGTGGGAGAACAACAAAGGAGGGAGTAACAATTCTCAACATGAAATGTACTCATTATCTAACTCATGTAACTGTAACCCCTCTGTACAACATCTTTACAATAAAACAAAATTTAAAACTTTATTATCATCAAGGTGAAAACATGGAAGCTGGAAAACAAGTTGGACAAATTCCGATATACTTAAGTATTCATATTCATAATAAGACCTACATTAGCAGCTAATGTTCTGTGTTCAAAAATACAAAATGGAGATTATTAAGAAAATGGTGGATTACTGGTAGCTACCATTCCTGTGTCTCCATGGACCAATTATAGGTATGAGTCTTGGAAGAAAGGACAACTTTGCAAAGTGCAAACAAACTGTGGAAGTCAAAATTACTGAACCTTTTTTGGGGGGTTGGTTGTGGGATTTGAAAAAAATCACTGAATCTTAAGCATCTAGAAAAGGAAGAAAGGATTCCAAGTCTATAAATACACTACCATCTACTCACTTGAAAGTTTAGACAGTGGGGGAAAAGAAGGTGGGATAAGGACAGCCACTTGGTAAAGCAACTGACAATTCTGATATTTTTAAAAGAAGTGTGTTTTAGTCAGTGTTTGGTTCTGAATGTTTGGACATTTTATTGGCCTGAATTGATTCCTTGTATATATCATTGATGTGTCTTTGTACTCTTCCTCCTTTTCATTTTAGTTCTGTGTTTCCTTTCTTTCCTTTTCTCTGCCATCATTACATGGGAGCCGTAATACCTGACTTTCATCAGTCAATCCAAAACCATATTTTCTCCTTGCCTTTCCTCACTAATAACACTGTTCTCTTGCTCCCATTTTGCCTCTATTTCTATCTCCCCATACTTTATCCTCCACATAGTAAAGGCTATAATAGCACAAATATATAGCCAACATCATACAAAACAGGACAACTGGTAACATTTCCTCTAAATCAGAAATGAGACCTCTGCCACTATCTTCTGTATTCAACATAAGTACTGAGATTCCTGACTAGAGCAATAAAGTAAAGAAAAGAAATAAAATGGGTTCAAATAAAATGAATTCAAATGACATAAAAAGGAAGAAAGGATAAATCTCACTCAGACATACTGAAAGCCTTGCAGTAATGGAACCAGTTCTCTGCTTGAGCAACCTAGTGCCAGCATTCCACCTTTTATTGTCTTTATTCTCTCTCTATCTCTCTGGCTCTGGCTCTGGCTCTTTGGATCTCTGGATCTCTGTCTCTCCCTCTCTCTCTGTCTCTCTCTGTCAGTCACAGGGCTTAAACTCAGGGTTTTAGCTTTTCTGCTCAATGTTAAGGCTCAACCACTTTGAGCCACAACACCACTTCCAGTTTTCTAGTGGCTAATTGAAGATAAGAGTCTCATGGACTTTCCTGCCTGGGCTGGCTTCAATCCTCAGATCTCAGCCTCCTGAGTAGCTGGGACTACAGGCATGAGCCACCAGTGCCTGGCAATTTTCTCTTCTTTTCTGTACAGAGGGGTTACAATTACATGGTCAAGATAATGAGTACATTTCTTATCAAGCATTGCAGCCTCCTCCTTTGCTTACCCTTCACATCCCTTCCCAGCCTCCCAACCCCTTTTCATTGTATTTGATGTTGGTATAATTTGAGGAGGGAATGGGAAAAAAACAAAATGTTTAAATAGAGATACAGATTGACCCATTGCAACAATGAGATGTACAAGATGTTATGTTGAAAAACGAACTTTACAATTTAGGCAGGGGTGGGGAGAGGTGTAGTTGAGGAGGTGGGACAGGGATGGTAGGGGAAAAACAAAGGAGGAGGCAACAATGCTTGATAAGAAATGTACTCATTACCTTGCTCATGTAACTGTAAGCCCTCTGTACAGTAGTTTCACAATAAAAAACTCATTTACAAAAAAAAAAAGAAATACAAGAAATAGGAGAGAGTAAGGAAACATAACCCCTCTAAAAAGCAGCAATTACACAACAAAGGATAACAATGGCATTGAAGTAAAAGAAATCTCATATACTGAGTTCAAAGACATGATAAGAATGTCCAATGAAACAAAGAAGGATGTTTGTAAACAACTCAGTGAAATCAAAGAGAACACAAGCAAACAACTAATTAAATCCGAAGAGGATTCGAATAAAAAGCTAAATAAATACCAGGTAAATGCAAATAAACAGCTACAAGATCTCAATGAGAATACAGATAAAAGAGATCAAAGAAAGCACATATAAACAAATAACTAAAGTCAGTGCAAGACCAAAAAAAAAATATCTGGTACAGGTATAGAACCTTTGAAAAAAATCAAACTGAAGGCCTAGAAATGAAAAATAAAATCGAAAGCCTCTCAAGCACAGTAGATGAAACAGAAATCAGAATTTCAGAGCCCAAAGATAGAGTAGACACAGTAGAAAAATCAGACTAAAATACAGGAAGAAGGTTAAAGAAATACAAAAAAAAATGCAAGAACTTCATGAGTCTATTAAAATACCAAACATCAATTTTGGGTACTAATGAAGGGATAGGAAGCATATTCAAACCATATTCAAAAAAGTAGCTATCAAAAACTCCCATTAAAAATGGAGTAAAAGGTAATATTTCTCACCAATCCAGAATGGAAGGCTTCAAATGAAAAGTTACAAAATTTGAAGTTAGTTGTTTTTATATATGTGAACCTATAGACTGAAATGCCTACCTGCTATATTTGTCATGTTATGAAATTAAAGTGCCAAAGAGGTGAAGAATTGTGATAATAATACGCAAAACAGTATAATATTTTAGAAGAAAGCAATTCAGGAAAAGATTAAAACTCTGAGAAACACTCAAATTTAATCCAGAGTTTAAAAAGGAAGTGGTCTATATTATAATCAGAAGTAGGCCAGCACCAAAAGTAATTGTAGGGCTACATTTTTGCTATATCCCTTTTAAATATATTCTTGATGCAACATTCCTTGCATTTTTTCCTTTAAAAGATTTTATTTAAGGGGTAAGGTGAAGGATGGGATGAAATTATCCAAAAAGAATTGCACTCATTACTAAACTTATGAAATAGTGACTCATCTGTACAACACCTTAATAATAACAATACCTTTAAAAGTTTTTTATTTAAAGCAGTGGTACATGTTATAATGTAAAGCATTTTGGAAGTAAGGAAAAGCACTGTTCATCATTTTCAGGATTTTCAGTGGTCGCAATCTTATCTATCAGCAACTAAAATACTCAACAAGGGATTTATTAAATAAATGGTGGCCTCATACGCAATGTTTAAGGACATGAGAAAGTGCTAAAATTAACAGTTAAAGATATATGACTTTGTTGTGAGGTATGAACATGGGGTGGGGGTGGGGAGGCACCCACTCTGCCTCCAAGGTATCTCCCAAATTCACTAATCTGATTTTCCTTTAATCTAATAGTCTGGCCAACCTAAAGTACAATCTCATACCCTCAAATGGAAGTTCTACCAGTACTAGAGTTACCAGCCATTCAGATTTTCCTAGAAGTGAAAACCTGCCTGTAATGTAATGCAAGGCCCATCAGGAGTCAAGAGTCCTGGGAAAATAGATAACTGCTATATTTTGAATGTGTCTCCCAAAACACGAGGTGTTGGTAATGTAATCTAAAAATACATGTTAGTGATATTTGGAGATAGAGTATTTGGAAGGTAATGAGGATTAGATCAGGTCAGGAGGGTAGGGACCTCCATGATGGTATTAGTAACTTTGTAAGAAGAAAAGGAGTAGCCCGGGTGACTCTCGCCTGTAATCCTGGCTGCTCAAGAGGCTGAGATCTGAGGACTGTGGTTTGAAGCCAGCCTGGGCAGGAAAGTGTGTGAGACTCTTATCTCCAATTAAGCACCCAAAAAAAAAAAAAAAAAGCCACAATGGAACTGTGGCTCAAGCGATAAGATGCTAGCCTTGAGCAAAAACACTCAGGGACAATACTGAAACCCTGAGTCCAAGTCCAGGATCACAAGAGAGAAAAGAAAAAGCAGGAGGAGGAGGAGGAGGAGGGGAAGGAAAAGGAGGAAGAAGAAGAGTAACTGCAGTTAATACATTTGCTCTGACTTATCATATGATGGCCTCTGGCATGTCAAGACATGGTAAGAAGGTCCTTACTAGGTACCAAGCAGATGCCAGCACCATGATCTTGGACCTCTCAGCCTCCATAACCATGAGCTAAATAAACCTCTATTTTTATAAATTAGGTGGTCTCATAGTTTTTGCTATAGCAGCAGATAGCAGACTAAGACCATCAACACAATCAGTGCCCTTCACAAACGATTCAAATTCTTCCTCAATCTTTTCTTCAGAAACTTGCTGCAGTGTTAATGACAAGCAACTTCCCTGATTCTTCCCTGGATCCCCTGATGTTGAGCTTACCCATCAGGCCTAGTAAGTACCAATGAATATGTTGCTACATGTGTTAAGCTTCAGCATTACTTCTAGTACTTTCCCTAGGGCTTTGTACTTGGTCCAGTGCCCTGTTTCCTGCATTTCAGAGCTATTTTTCCATGCATGAATAACACTATGCTTTTAAAAGTAACAGACAAAACTGAAACTAGCTAACTCTCAGATCCAAAAGTTGAAGCAAATAGCCTCAACCAAGAAGCAACTAAACAGGAGGGGGGCTGCTCAGTAACAAGATTTCAAGATAAGGCTTTTTTCAAATCGTAATAGAGTCTGGAGTAGTCAATATGGGGGAAAAAACTAAGAATTTAGTTTGCTGGGAGTTTGTATGCAGCAGGAGAATGCGTATAGCTGCCAAAAAAGGAACCACAACCTTTAAACGGAACTATAGAAATATAACATTTCAATAGGAGTGAAATCCAGATCACGTTTACCCCTTAAAGAGAAGGGTTGATGAGCTCTATCAGTAACTCTCAATGTGCATCATAATCACCCGGAAAACTCATTAAAGCCCAGATTGCTGAGCTCTACTGCAGAGTTTAGAATTCAAGAGATCAGGTGAGGCCAAGAATTTACATTTCTAACAAGTTAAAGATAAAGATTGTCCACCAGATGCCCCTCAGTAGATGAATGGATCAAGAAAATGTGGTATATATACACAATGGAATTCTATGCCTCCATCAGAAAGAATGACATTTCCCCATTTGTTAGGAAATGGAAAGGTTTGGAAAAAATTATATTAAGTGAAGTAAGCCAGGCCCAAAGAAACATAGATCCCATGGTTTCCCTTATTTGCAATATCTAGTATAGGTATGAGTCAAGCGGAAAAGGTCAGATAATGTGATGGTAGGAAAATGAACCCTTAAATATGTATTTTAATGTTTTCGTTTCTTTCATGCATGTGTTTCTAACGCATTTATAAGATTATTTCTTTGTTGCTTTGTATGTCCCTCCCCCACAGTGTAACCCCCGCTTTCACTATATTTGATGTCAGTATAACATGTGGAGGAGATGGGGACAAACAAGTCGTTTAAGGATTCAGGTGGACATGTTGCAACAATGAGAAGTACAAAATGTCATGGCAAAACCAGCTTTACAATGTCGGTGTGTGGGGGGGGGGAAGGGGGGTATGGTTGGGGGGGGAGGCTGGGAAGGGAGGTGAAGGGTAAACAAAGGAGGAGGCTGCAATGCTTGGTAAGAAATGTATGCATTATCCTGCCCATGTAATTGTAACCCCTCTGTACAGTATGTTCTCAAATAAAATAAAATTAAATTAAAAAAAAAAAAAAGATTGTCCTGGCACTATGTTGCAAATGAACTGTACAACCTTGGGGAGGAGGGAGGCCTGGAAGGGAAAAAGTTGGAAGGAATGAAGGAGGGGGGTCACACTGTTCAAAAAGAAATGTACTCATTACCTGACTTATATAACTCCTCTGTACACACCTCTGTGATAAAATTTTTTAATAAATAAATGTTTGATAAAGGTTTCAAAAAAAAAAAGCTTCTCCTGAGATTAGTGTTGGAAAACCACTGCTTTACAATGGGTAAAGGGACACAAAATAATAACAAATGCTCTAGAACTCTTGACATGATGAAATAACATGATGAAAGAACTCTACCTCTTTAGCTTGAATAAGTGGGATAATGTACTACCCATATTTGAAGGCTTAGGTAACAGAACAAATGGGCTTGCCAGTTGTAGATGCACTGTATTGCATTTATAAAGGGCTTTGTTGAATGGCAACTCCTTTGCACAACTGTTTAAAGATAGTAATTTTTTTAAAAAACAATAATTGAAAATTACAAAGAAGAAAATTTAAGCTTAAAGTAAAGATATATTTTCTTTTAGAACTAATCAAAACTAGATTAAATTGCTTTTTTAAAAAATCTGGTTTTAGCCAGGTGCCCACAGCTCATGCCTGTAATCCTAGCTACTCAGGAGAGATCTGAGGATCATGATTCAAAGCCAGCCTGGGCAGGAAAGTCCATGAGACTCTTATCTCCATTAAACCACTAGAAAAGTGGAAGTGGCACTGTGGCAGTACAGCACTAGCCTTGAACTGAAGAGGGCAGGGACAGCACCCAAATCCAGAGTTCAAGCCCTACATCAGACAAAATAAATAATCTGGTTTTAGACTTGTATGTATTATGTGATTGCTTCTCATATATGTATGTATGTATAAAGGGATACATATACAAATACATATATGAGGACAGATGTAAATGTAGTGGATCTCTTTTGCTCTTTGAGGGTCTTCTGTAGCTTTTATGTTAAGCTATCTATGTTTGCCTTTGACATGAAGATGGCCCCCTGTAGGAGGGTGTTGGTTAATCATATAATACATATGTGTATACACATGCATATGTATGTGCACATGCATACGCATACACATGTGTGGGTATGCATGTACATATGTGTGCACGTGCATGTGTATGCATATATGTGACTGTATATATGTGTGTATATATCTTGAATGTCCAGAACCATAATATTCACTAGAAGTTCGGAGTCATGATCTTTTAGTGATAGTAATAAGACAGATTTTTTTGTATCATCTCATTTTAATACGATGCATAAGGGTGATTTCTGTAATAAAGTATTAACAGTTATCAAATGAAATGGGCTACTTTGTAGTAGGTAAGTAGTTCTGTGACCCTGAAGTAATTAAGCAGAAGCCAGTGGGATGGCTAAGCAAATGCTTAGAGAAGTGTGTCTCAAACCCTAGGGTGCATCAAATTCCCTGGAGGGCTTGTTAAAATAAAGTGCTGACTCCAATCCTGAAGTTTCTAATTCACCAGGCCTAGTATAAAGTCCAGGGATTTGCATTTCTAACAAGTTCTCAGTGATGCTTATGCTGCTGGTCCAGGGTGTCACCATTTGGGTGGCTCTAGTATGGTACACATCCATCTCAAATGGCTCTCAGGGGCTGGGAAGGTGGCTCAGTGGTAGAGTGCTTGCCTTGCATGCCAGAGGCCCTGGGTTCGATTCCTCAGCACCACATAAGCAAAAAGAAAAAAACCGGAAGTGGCGTTGTGACTCAAGTGGTAGAGCACTAGTCTTGAGCTGAAGAGCTGAGGGACAGCGCCCAGGCCCAGAGTTCAGGCCCCACGACCGGACCCAAAAAAAAAAAAAGTTCTCAGCTTGTGCTATTCATGTCCTCATGTCAATCTCTCTGCTTGGATGTAAACTGAACCTACTGACTTGTTTCTAGCCAAAAGAGGCCCCCAAAATGATGAGATGTCTTTACTGGGATTAGGCTAGAAAAGACTAGGAGATTTCTGACTCCAGAAAAAAATAGAGAAGTACTTTTTTCTCCTTCTCTCCTCTTGCTAAGCACAACTGAAAATTCTGGACATGACGTATAAACAGTGGAAAGAGACACTGAAAAGTGAAAAGAAGAAGACAGATGGGCTAGAGACCTTGAGATCCAAGAAATATGATATGATTGCATTGGAATAGACAGCTAGACAAGTGGGAAAGAGGATGCCCCCCACACACACTCCCACACATCTGAGACATTTCAAACATAACAAGCACCCTTGGGTTATGATTAACTAACACCCTCCTACAGGGGGCCATCTTCATGTCAATGGCAAACATACACAACTTAACATAAAAGCTACAGAAGACCAATAGATGATCCTCAAAGAGCAAATGGGATCCACTACACTTGGCATTTGTCTACATTGATGTCACTGTGCAAGCATACAGCTTCCCACAAGGAGGCAACATGTGCTCATGCTCTGACTCACTTAGGTGAAGGCAGACCCAAAAGTACCATTAGCAGATTTCCCCTCCCCATTGCCTAACAAAAGACAGACAGTGAGATCTTGAGATAGTCAAACAACTGGCCTTGCATGTGGAAGTATACCTTCACCTTCATAAAAATCTCTTTCTTTTTGCAGTAAAAAGTTCTCGTTGAACTTCTCTGTTGAACTTACTTTTCCTACCACCAGGACGGTTTTCTTATTTTAGATGCCGTATCTCAAAATTGAGGACTTCACAGTACCACCCACCAACCTTTACCAACTGGTAGCAGTTATAAGTTGCCTACACTTTCTTTTTGCCTCACATACCCAAGACTTGGTACTGGAATAGCTGGCAACCTGGAAATATCAATGGATAGATCTTTTTCTTAAAGCTGCCACAAATGTCATTGCTCTCTACCCAAAGGGCTACCAAAAAGACAGAAGAAAAAAAAAAGCTATGGCTTTTCTCCCACCAGCAAGGGCAAGAAAAGACCCTAAATTTCTATTCGTGCCAGGCTATCATACAACAGCCCAATGCTTCCTCTACTGAAGCAGTGTCAGAAAAGGCCAAGTGGGGAGCTAAGACTTTTATCCACCCATGCAATAATGCTTGCCCACCCTCCCTTCACTACCAGGGAACTTATGTGGGGAACCTGAACTCCACCTGTCTCCAATGGGTAATGGTGCCTATTCTGTCTTCCTATCTTCCTGTTTGTGTTAGAGGAAGCCTAATGAAGAATCAGCTTTTTCACCACTGCCCAATAATAATAAGAATTCTTGTTATTCAGCATCTACGATCACATGGTCAGAGAGGCATGGCAGAGAAACATCCCTTCCACTTGGAGGAAAAAGGGAAGTGGGGCATAGACTTGCCTTAGAATCCAGCACTGGGCCCCTTGTAAAACCTAATGCCAGTAGGCCTCCAGAGCCTCCAGCTCCATGCTGGTACCCATTGAATGAGCAGCCCCAATTCCAGCTCAACTTTCATAGCTCCAGCTCCAGGCCTCCCTTTGGATCTTCCCCATCACCACCAGGACTGACACCAGCAGCCTCAAGGTTTCAGGTTCAACCCAGGCTAAGGCTTTAGAACACACACACACACACACACACACACACACACACACACACACACACACACACACACACACACACACACACACACACACACACACACACACATCTAGTTAGCCCCAACAAGCTTCAGAGCCATTCCAATACTGAGTCAACTGCAGAAGTTTATGGCCAAAAGGTCAGCACTCACTCAAAAACCCACCTTTCAGGCTGGCTCCTGTATATATAGGCATCAACCCCATTGGCATAAAAACTGACAAAGGAACAGAATGATAAGCCCTGAAACAAATCTGTGCATTTATAGCCAATTGACTTTTGACAAGACTAGCAAGAACACAAAATGGGAGGAGAGCAACCTTATTACATGAAATTGAGACACTAGATATCTAAGCTGCTTTTCCCACTATGAAGTTATTGGAGTTCCTTCTAATACTTTGGGTATTGGCCTTTATGAGATACATGGTTTTGAAGTATTTATTCCCAATAAGTGAATTGTCTCTATACTCTGCTGTTTGTTTTCTTTGCAGTAAAAAGATTTTTTGTTTTAAATGCAGCAGTGATACTCACTAGACACTATGTTGAAAATAAACTAAACAACTTTTGGGAGAGAAGGGTCAGGAGGGAAAAACTTGGAGTAAATGAGGGAAGAGGTGACACTGTTCAAAAAGAAATGTACTTATTACCTGATTTATGTAACTGTAACCATCTGTACATCACCTTTACAATTAATGTTTTTTCATTTACCACTTTTTTTAATTGTGAAAAAACCATACAGAGGAGTTACAATTACATGGGCAAAGTAATGAGTACATTTCTTATCAAGCATTGTTGCCTCCTCCTTTGTTTCCCCTTACCTATCTCTCCCCATCCTCCCCCCCCCCACCCTATGCCAAAGTTGTAAAGTTCGTTTTTTGACATAACGTCTTGTACATCTCATTGCTGCAGTGGGTCCACCTGTATCCCTATTTAAACCATTTGTTTTTTTTCCTTCCCCTTCAAATATAATAAAAACAAGAGTTACACTGTCATTCTTTCTGATGGAGGCATAGAATTCCATTGTGTATATATACCACATTTTCTTGATCCATTCATCTACTGAGCGGCATCTGGGTTGGTTCCATATCTTATCTATGGTAAATAATGCTGCAATAAACATAGTTGTGCTGGTAGCTTTAGTATGGCCTTGTTTGTGCTCATTTGGGTAAATGCCCAAAAGTGGGATTGCTGGGTCATAGGGAAGCTCTATGTGGAGTCTTTTGAGGAACCTCCATACTACTTTCCAAAGTGGTTGAACAAGTTTACATTCCCACCAACAATGAAGTAAGGTTCCCTTCTGTCCACATCCCCTCCAGCATTTGTTGTTATTAGAATTCTTGATTCTAGCCATTCTAACTGGAGTGAGGTAGCATCTCAGTGTTGTTTTGATTTACATTTCTTTTATGGCTAGGGAGGTTGAGCATTTCTTCATGTGTCTATAGGCCATCCTTCTTTCCTCTTCAGAGAAGTTTCTCTTTAAGTCTTTAGCCCACTTATTTATCGGACAGTTGTTTCTTTGAGGATTTGTTGTTGGGGGATTTAATTTCGGGGGGGGGGGGTCCAGTCGTGAGGCCTGAACTCTGGGCCTGGGCGCTGTCCCTCAGCTCTTCAGCTCAAGGCTAGCGCTCTACCACTTGAGCCATAGCGCCACTTCCAGCTTTTTTTCTTTTCGCTTATGTGGTGCTGAGGAATCAAACCCAAGGCCTCAGGGCATGCAAGGCAAGCGCGCTACCACTGAGCCACCTTCCCAGCCCCTGGGGCATTTAATTTTTTGAGTTCTAAGTATATTTTAGATATGAGACCCTTGTCCATTATATGGCTAGTGAAGATCTTCTCCCGATCCCTAGGCTTTCTATTGATCTTGCTAGCTATGTCCTTTGCCATGCAGAAGCTCTGCAATTTCATGCAATCCCATTTGTCCAACCTTTCTTTGATTTGTTGTGTTTCTGGGTCTCTATTAAGAAAATTTCGGCCTGTGCCAAGGAAACCTACGATTTCTCCTATTCCATCTTGTAATGTTTTCAGAGTGTCTGCTTTAACTCCGAGGTCTTTGATCCGTTTGGAGTTAATTCCAATAAAAATTTTTTTAAGATTTTTAGTTCAATGCCAAACCATTGTTTCTGTTTATCTATGTTTTTTTGTTACCTATGCTTTTGGGAATCATATACAAAAAATCATTGCCTTAGACCAATACTGTGCAACATTTCTTGTGTTTCCTTCTAATGGTTTTACAGTGTCATGTGTTAACATTTAAGGCTTTAGTCCATTTTGAGTGGAATCTTACCTATGGTAAGATTTCATTCTTCTGCTCATGGATATCCATAGATAGGGATAACTGACAAACCAGAATTTAACAAATTCATAATTTTTTGCTCTGTAAAAGACTCTGGTAAGCAGGTAAAAGACATTTATATATAGCTTGGCAGAAAATATTTATAAATCATATGCTAGCTTTTGCATTACTGTAATAAATGCCTGAGAAAATTCAATTAATAAAGAGAAAAGGTCTAACCTGGTTCACTATTTTGTAGATTTCAGTTCCTGGTCAGTTGGCCTAATGCAGATTGTGATAAAGCATTACATCATGGCAAGAAGCATGTAGTGGAAGAAAACCTCATAGAGGTACTGGGAGAGTATGAGTCCCATGGCCTCACAATCCTCTTCAAGGGAGTGTCCCTAATGACCTGAAGACTTCCCACTAGGCTTCACCTCTTAAAGTTTCTACCATATTCCAACAGTGCCATAGGTTGGATGCCAGACCCTTAACACAGGAACCTTTAGACAACATTCCAGATCCAAACCATAGCACCACATATGCCACAAAGGCCTAGGATCTCAAAAGGATAAATGAATGATAGATAGATAATAGGTAGATGAATAGATAATACACCAAAAGATAGATGATACATGACAGAGATAGGTGATAGATAACACATAGACAATAGATGATAGATGATATATAATAGATAGGTGATTCGATGGCAGACAGAGATAAATGGTAGGTAATAAACAAATAGATAAATAGATTCACTATAATGCATAGATGATAGATAGTAAACAGGGAGACAAATGATAGATTGATAGATAGATAAATAGATAGATAGATAGATAGATAGATAGATAGATAGATAGATAGATAGATAGATAGATAGATATTCAATAATTTTAAAAACAACCCAATCCAGATATTTCTCCACCCATCTTCCTGGATGCTCTCATATTCTCAATCTGGCCAGCTGCTGGCAAATGACTCTCAACCTCTGTAGGAAGTCCGGCACTCTCACTGCCTTTCCTGATTTGGTCCTCACAAACTTTTCCCAAATCAGCACTCCCATCTAGTCCATGCTGTGAGCCTTAGTTGGTATTGAGAGGCCTGAAACTGGGGGACAGTTAAAGCCTCCCAAATCAAGCCTACAGCTGAGACCTGAAGAAGAGTGGTTAAAAAAAATAGAGCTTTTTCAAAAAATACATTGTTTATTGTGAAAATACTGTACAGAGGGTTACAGTTATATAAGCAAGGTAATGAGTACATTTCCTAGCAAGCACTGTTACCTCCTCTGTTTTTCCCCTACCCTCCCTTTCCTCCACACATCCTCAACTACGCTCCCGGCCCTCTACCCCTCCCTCCTCCCTCCCCGCCTAAATTGTAAAAATAGGGCTTTTAGGCTTGAGGTTTGAAAAGGACAGACACTGCAGGATATGGGCAGGGGCTCTTTCTGTTCCCCTCATCAAGTCATAGAGGCCACTAAAATTTTCCCCTTCTCTTTTTCTCAGAGCAAATGGACTAACATGGAGTTTTTGACTACCTAAGCTGCAGAAAAAAGCCTTGACCTTTCCAATCAGTGTTAAATGTGCCACTTAATGGCCAGCACACTAATCTCTAGTAATATTGAAGCACAAAAGTGGGGGAGGTATGGTTGGTTAAGTGACAGGGCAGATTATCCAGACTGGGGGGGAGGAGAGAAAGAGGAGAGAGAGAGAGAGAGAGAGAGAGAGAGAGAGAGAGAGAGAGAGAGAGAGAGAGAGAGAGAGAGAGAGAGAGAGAGTGTTCCAAAGGGGCAAATATTCACAAAATGAAAACAGAAGAGGGCAGAGGCCTTCAGGATTCTTTGAAACTCCCAGGTGGAACCTAGGTCAGACACACATCCTGCATAAACCTTTCCTGTGCAGCTGGGATATCCTGTGTTTGTTGAAAGAACCACTCTGGGAAGCTGTGGCCATTGTCCTTCCCGAAATCTGCCATTGAGCCCCTCCCCAAGCTGTGGCAGCCACCCCAGGCAAAGGAAGAGGGACTCTGGGAAGGTCTTTATCAGCATCCTCCATGGACTTCCTTACCTCCCGTCCAGCCTCATTAGCCCTAAGGTCCTCAGCATCCTCAGATAGAAACCTGGGAGGGTGGGATGGGCGCAGAGGCCTGAAACCAACTGCCTCTGACAGATTCCTCTCCTGCCAAACCCTGCCCCTTGTGTAGCCCTGAGTGAGCGGCTGGAGGCCGCAGCTGGAGGCCATAGCCACAGCACAGAGCCCAGGATGGACCCACAGCTGGGGCCTGAGGCGGCTGCTCTCCATCCAGGTTGGCAAGCTCTGCTGCTGTTGGTGGTGTCAGTCTTGAGCTGTTTTTCCTCGCCAGCATCTCCCCCTCCTTCTCTGGTATCCCGAGTCAGAACCAGCTACAATTTGGGAAGGACTTTCCTCTGTCTTGATAAATGCAATGCCTGCATCGGGACATCTATTTGCAAGAAGTTCTTTAAAGAAGAAATAAGGTCAGAATCTCCATCAAACAATGCTAAGGGGCAAACTTCTGTACCTTTCATGTGAAGATGTCCAGGAATTTGTTGAAAATGCAATGAAATGTAATTGCTTGGGTGGGAGAGAAAACAAAACCAGTTAATGGCAGTGATGGTTTGACTTTACAATGGGTAGTTGAACAAGGGCTGATTCCAACTTCTAGCCCTAAATGCTAAATTCAAAGTTCCATCTGAAATGAAAACTTGAAAGTTTTCTTTTTTTATGAATAGAGTAATCTGGGGCTGTTTTTCAAGTTTACTCTTCATGGTGAGGTGGGGGAGAGGTTAAAATTTCTAGAAATCCTACTGCTTGACAAACCTCTGTAGTCATCCTTGGTGCTAGTAATTTGTACCTCTTGCTTTAGCAAGAGGAAAGGATTTGCCCAAGGGCAAGTGGCAGGTCTGGGATACAAACTAGGACAGTTTGTGTGTGTGTGTGTGTGTGTGTGTGTGTGTGTGTGTGTGTGTGTGTGTGTGTGTGTGTGTGTGTGTGTGTGTGTGTGTGTGTGTGTGTGCCAGTCCTGGGGCTTGAACCCAGAGCCTGGACACTGTCCCTGAGCTCTTTTGCTCAAGGTTAATGTTTTACCACTTGAGCCACCGCTCTACCTCTGACCTTTTTTTTTTTTTTTTGGTAAATAATTGGAGATAAGAGTCTCAGTTTTTCTTGCAAACCTAGAACAGTTTTATCCAAACTCCAAAGTCTCAGAACAAGTTTTCTGCTGGGTGATGTTGATCAGAGGGAAATCAGAGGTTAGTAGATTGCAATACACATGGCTGTCACTCAAGGATGCCACCACACTCTGCAAAACCTTCTCAACATACAGTCACTGAGCTTTTACCAAAGCCAGACCAAGAATATGCTGTGATGATGCTCACTATAATTGTGGTCACTGACCTGTAGTGCATCAGAAGGAGGAAGCCATGTTGCAAATAAAGAGAAAAGGCTTGGTCTGATGCAGGTCAGGGCAAAGGACCTCCAGGATCCCCAGGGACGGGGCATTAATTCCAAATGGGTCAGGAAAGGATTTTTCTTCAGGGGAGGAATTCTGAACAAGACCGTAAAAGAGAAACAATTTCATGAGAGGGGTTAGAGATCAGGCAGAAGTGGCTTAAGCAAAGGTACAAAAGTATGGAAAGACATGATAAGAGGTTGGTATACAGAGCACTGGATAGCTATGGAGGTGTGACTGAGGACCTTGAAAGCCATGCCAAGGAATTGAGACACTAACCTGTGGGCCAAGGGTTTCTAGCTTTTTTGGTACCAAAGCCCCTTTTTCTTACAACCTGTCATTATTTGAAAATATCTTTCCTTACCTTTAAGTAGTTGTACAAAGGAGTTACCCTCTAACAAAGCAGTTTATGAATACAATTCATCTTGATTAATGTCATCTCTTTCAACATTCTCATCTGTCCCTCCCCTACCCACCCATTCCTCACTCTTCTTAATTTTGTAGGATAGACATTAAATTTTTATTGCATTCTACCCCCTCCTCTTCTTCTCTTCATATACAATCCTTTCTTCCACCCTTCCCTAACAACCTACCTCATGCTTGTAAAGTTCCGTGATCAAGCTAAAAGCATCAACAATGATTTTATAACCAATCTTTATTAACCAGGCATCTATGATTAACTAAACTAAATTAATTCAGCAGAAAAAAATAGAAAATATCAATTGAAAAATGCTAATTTTTTAGAGAATACGTTATGCAGGTGATAAGAATTTTTCTCCTCCTAAACCCTTTGTAAGGCACTTTTTACAGGGTGCTGGTGGCTCACATCTGTAATCTTAGCTACTCAAGAGGCTGAGATCTGAGGATCACAGTTCAAAGCCACCTAGACAAAAATAAATCCATGAGACTTTGATCTCCAATTAAGCACCAAAAAACAAGGGCTGGAAATAGAGTGTAGCTCAAGTGATAGACTGTTAGCGTATATATGTATATATATATATATATATATATATATATATATATATATATATGTATATATATATGCAGTTTTGAATGAGGAAAAGTAGGAAGGGTCCCCCACTGGAATAGCTCTATGGCACGCAAAGGGTGAAGCTGAGGTAGGGAAAATGAAGCCTGGGTTTCTGGAAGATCTTATAGAAAGCAGTGTGCAGGTGGGACAAGATTGTGGGACTAGTTCTCATTGTCTTAAAGAGGTCATTGAGGATGAAGTGGAGCAGGAAAGATATGAGTCCTTGTTGACTAATTTGATGTAAGAGGAAATAAAGGTGGAGATGTTGAATGTGAACTCCAAGTTTCCTATCTAGGAAATGAGAAGAGAACCAAGTAGGATGGTAACTCCCGCAGGAAGGAAAGCAATGGGAATATGGCTGTGTTTTAAGCTAGGAGGAGAGAGATAAATTTATTGAACTGAAAACGATGTCTGATTTTCCATCCTCCTTCACCAAGTAGCAGCTAAGGAGGGTTTTCTCTTCAGGCAGATTACTAAACAAATTCAGAAACTAGTTCTCTAAATAGATTTGTGTTCCATAGAATTCAGGATATTACTTCACCTCCCTTGTAATTTATTTCCCATGTGTGCCTGAAAGAAATGTGCAGATACATACAGGAAAACACTAGACAGGAAAACACTAGGCAGGAAGGCTCAGGGCTGCAGCTGTCCATGTTGAGTGTTCATCCCCAGCACAAAGAGGGAGACAGAAGCAGGGAGTAAATCTCACAGGACTTGATTGTCATCCTGCTTGATAGATTGTAAAATAATTCTTTTTTGTGTGCCAGTCCTGGGGCTTGAACTTGGGGCCTAAGCACTGTCCCTGAGCTTCTTTGCTCAAGGCTAACACTCTACTACTTTGAGTCATGGCTCCACTTCTGGTTTTCTGGTGGTTAATTGGAGATAAGAGCTTCACAGACTTTCCTGCCTGTGCTGGCTTTGAACTGCAATCTTCAGATATCAGTCTTGAGTAGCCAGGACTCACTGTGAAAACTCCTCCAAGTAGGATATTTGGGTCAAAAATGTAAAATAGTTTGGATGTATATCCATCTTCAGATGCATAATTCTACCAATAAAATTCACTTCTTGCATACGCACAAACTCATCTATTAGAAATTTGTAAAGAAATAGGAAGACCTGGTAAAATTATGCTAAGTGAAGTGAATCAGGCCAAGAGAGACAAAGGATGCATGTTTTCACTTATGTGTAGAAGCTGGGTTTAGCTTATAAACTTAAGTAAGTAAATACGTTGGGTAATATATAAGTATATACAAATGTATTAACTGAAATATAGTAGATTCAAAGGAGATCTTAAATAGTGTAATTCCTTAGAAAGGCAAAGTGAAAGCCCAACAAAATATACACCAGGAATTGGGTACTTGAAAGGGTGGAGTAGGATCAAGGGGAGAGGGGTATACAAACAATGAGAGGGAGAAGCAGTTACAAATTCAATACACATCCTACAAAATTAAGAAAAGTGGTGGGTAGGGGAGGGATGAGTGAGAATATTGAAAGGGGTGACAGTCAAATGCATTGTGTTCATAAACTGCTTGTTAAATGACAACTTTGTACAACTACTTACAGACAATAAAAAAGGAAATAAAAATAATCATATATTAAATTATATCTATTGAATTAATAAAATTAGTAAATTTTAAAGACATTAAATAAAATAATAGTATGTATGTATTTCCTATAGTAATTGTATTAATATTTCATGTTATCTTTATAATGTGTTAAATGTATTAATAGTAATAACTTAAACTGATATTTAATATTAATTTTTTTTAGTTTTCATTTCATTTCTTCTAAGTTTTGAGCATTTTTTTCAGGTTTATCAGCCATTTGTTCTTCTTCTTTGCTAAATTGTCTCACTGTGCTTCTTTGTCTCTTTTCTGCGGAGGAGGGCTACTGAAGATGGAATTCCAGAGCCTCATGCATTCTAAGCAGGCACTCTATCACTGAGCTATGCCCAGCCACCCTTTTGCTTTTCTTTCTAATGTTGTATGTATTCTTGTTCTTGCTGATCTCCTCTCTGAACTGCTTACACACTCTTAAGATCGATTCTCATTATACTTCAGGGAAAAAAAAAAAAAAGTCCATCCCAAAGTTTCCGTCGTTTGGCTACAATGTTCTAACTCAATCTGATTGAGCATTTCCACCCCGATCTCATTAAGGACTATACAATGCTGGAATGCAAACAGCAGAGGGCCTTTCTGGACTGGCAGGGTATGCTGAATATGCTGGTAGATGAGCGTGGCTTTGTCTTCTTTCCTTTACCTCTTCTTTGGTGAGAATGCTAGTAATATATCAGAGTCTTCTCCATCCCATACTCAGCCACTAAACACTGAAAATTGGAATGCTTTCTGTAACAATTCTCGCATGCATTCCCTGTTGACTTTTACATCCTGAATGAAAACATTAAAGGAAGCCAGAAAATTGAATATGCCTTATCGGAATACTCTTCCTATTGAAAATATACATATATATATAAAATCCTGAAAGGCCATATTGGGAGCATCTACCAGGATTTGATTGATTAGCATTTTTATAGGGGAGAGCACTTTGAGGCACCATTTTAGAAATATTTAAGAAGGACCAAAAGAATACAACTTATCTAGTAATTAGTCAATGGCATGATAGGACACCAAACTTGTAAGTACAACAAAAGGTAATGGAGCATAGAAGGAACATGGTAAACTATGCTAAGTGGTATGAGTCCTGAGGCTTTCAAAAGATACTGGGTGCTGTCAGCTTTCCATGCAAAGCTAAGGAATGAAGAAGAGAGGAGAGGCAGGAAATACATAGGAAGGCCTGTGTATCCACAAGGGAAAAGAACATTTCATTCAAAATCCAATTCTGTCTCCTTTCCCACAATAACCACCCCACTCTCCATGTTGAGAAAGTTAGGGAATTGACTGGGAGACTTCCTTCCTACTCTGAGAAATTGTGATCCTCCTTTGTTGTTGAATGCAGTGAGGAATTTAACCAGCCTTACTTCAGTCATACTAATTATCTCAATTCAAAAGGATGATCTAGAGAGGTACAACTGGCTGAGGGCTAGTGGCTCACTCCTATAATCCTAGCTCTTGAAAGGCTGAGATCTGAGAACCACTGTTTGAAACCAGCCCAGTCAGAAAAGTCTATTTATTTCCAATTAACCAGCAAAAAGCTGAAAGTGGAAGTGTGGTTCAAGTTGTGCCAGCCATGAAGATGAAGAGCTGAGTAAGAGCATGAGGCCCTAAATTCAAGCTCCTGCATCATTTTTTTAAAAAAAGAAAGAAGGAAGGAAGGAAGGAAGGAAGGAAGGAAGGAAGGAAGGAAGGAAGGAAGGAAAGAAAGAAAGAAAGAAAGAAAGAAAGAAAGAAAGAAAGAAAGAAAGAAAGAAAGAAAGAAAGAAAGAAAGAAAGAAAGAAAGAAAGGAAAGAAAGGAAGGAAGGAAGGAAGGAAGGAAGGAAGGAAGGAAGGAAGAAAGAAAGAAAGAAAGAAAACGGAAGAAAGAAAGAAAGAAAAGCTACCTCTGCTTTGTGGTTTTCAACATTTCAGTGAATTTTTAAAAAGCTCATTTTTCATCAACATTCTCCTATTCAATAATGTAGGTGACCAATGTTATAAAAGTATACATTTTCCATTTGATGAAATAATTGCATTACCATGTTCAATGTGGCAAACCTATTTGCCTCAGTTAGTCCTTATGGAATGCCTTGATCACTGAACCTGTGGGTCACCTACCAAATCGGTGTTATTACTTTGGAGCCTCCTGAGGAGATAGGGACTGAAGAAAGCTTGTCCCATGGAGCAGGAAGTCTACCTCTGCAAGCCAATTGAGCAAGCAGGAGCCTTGAAATTTGCATTCCTCCACCAATAATTGTGATTGCTTAGACATATCAAATTTGTTTTACCTTTAATATTCTCATCCTCTAAACAAGATGGGAATGGGGCAAAGAAAAAACGAACTCTCAGCTGGGAGAAAGCAAAAGAAGGGGTGACATTATCTGAAAACAAATGTACTCATTATATGACATAAAATGGTAACCCCTCTGTACATCATCTTTAACAATAAAAAAGCAAAAGTATAAAAAGTAAGCTTTCAGGACCTTGTCAACTCTTAATCTTAATAATATTATCAATCTATTCCCAAGTACTAATTCAGGAAATGGCTGATGGGTTAAAAAGCAATATCACAGTAATTTACCTTGAATGCTGCTTCTCCAATTCCCAGTTGTATTTCCTTGGGCAAAGAACGCATCCAATTTTATGACTCAATTGTATAACTAATAATAGTATTAAACTCACAGATCCATTGAAAAGCTTAAATAAAGATCAGGCATGATGACACATACCTATAATCCCAACTACTTGGGAGACTGAGGTTGGGATGATCAAAGACAGCCTCAGCAAGGAGCTAGCAAGACTATCTCAATCAAATAAGAGTAAACTGGTGACATGCTTGTAATCTCAGCTACACCAAAGGCATGAGTAAGAAGGTAAAGGTCAGTGGCTGGCTCTGAACAAAACCACAAAACACTACTTGAAAAATATTTTTTTTAATAGGGGCAGAAAAAAAAAAGAGAGTTAGAGGGCACAGCTCAAGTGGTTGAGTCCCTGCCTAGCAAGTGCAAAGCTTTGAATTAAAAAAAAAAAGGGACTAAAGAATTAAATCAATTAATACACATAAACTATTTAGCAAAGTGACTGGCACACATAAATGCTTCATAAATATGTGGTTCTGTTATTATTATTTTTTTTGTCAGTCATGGGGCTTGAACTCTGGGCCTGGGCGCTGTCCCCCAGCTTTTCAGCTCAAGGCAAGCGCTCTATCACTTGAGCCACAGCACTACTTCTAATTTTCTGGTGGTTTATTGGAGATAAGAGTCTCATGGACTTTCTGCTTTGAACTGTGATCCTCAGATCTCAGCCTCCTGAGTTGCTAGGATTACAGGCTTGAGCCACCGGTGCCCGGCTGTTATCATTATTTTAAAAAGCCACCTAGTTGTAAGACTTAGCCCCAGGACCTTTGTGAGGTTGAATCTGCATAAGCAAAAGCAGCCATGAGAAAAGGAGAGAGAGGCCTTCCTCTGGGCCTTGGCACTTTTCTGATCCTCCAAGAAGGAAGAATCACATCCCAGAGTTGTCCCAAATCTGAGTAAACTGGATGTCTTATAAGTTTACTGTATTTCATCATTTTTAATGTTTTGTGACAAAATTCTTGACTAGGAGTTTTACTGCCTACATCCATAACAATTTGCCTTGTTGCATTGTAGAAGTTGCTGTCTGGCAAACTGAAGCATACTTCCAAACGTGGGAGGACAATGTTCTAGTACATTCCTCAAGGACTCAGAGGTTTGGGCTCTCCAGCTCCCTGGACAAGTCTCTTGACCCTTTTGTCCTTGTAAGTTTTAGAATGGCTTACTTTATCATCAAAACAAGAGGAAAGGTTGGGATGGTAGCTCAATAGCACAGGCAAGGTCCTGCTGCTATCTCCAGTGTCATAAATTAAACAAATAAATAATCCATAGGAGAGAAATTGTGGTGTCTTTGGGTAAAGCTATACCATGTTAAGGGAGAAAGCAAAACAATAAGATTTGTGACTCCTCAAAAATCTTAATTCTTCCAAAACACACTCACTAAAATCTTTTATCATGGGGTTACCTAATAGTTCACAATAATAAGAATTTCAACATTCTCATTGAAATTAAATACATTATATATGTCAGCTTTATATATATATATATATATATTTATGTATGTATGTATGACTGTATATATTATATATATGTCGGTTGTAGAGCTTGAACTCAGAACCTGGGTCTTGTCCCTGAGCTCTTTTGCTCAAGGCTACCACTCTACCACTTTGAGCCACAGCTCCACTTCTGGGTTTTGAGTGGTTAACTGGAGATAAGAGTCTCATGGAGACTTTTCTGCCTGGGCTGGCTTTGAACCATGATCCTCAGATCTCAGCTTCCTGAGTAGCTAGGACTACAGGCATGAGCCACTGGCGCCCAGCTACATACTACATTATATAGCCTGATATAGCCTGATTTTCACTTGCAATATAACTCTTAATAATCATGAAGGTAAAACATTTTCTGAGTAAATTTTCATACATAAATCCAAAAAATATTGAACATTCATTCTTCCCTAATGAAAATGTCAGTATACAGCTGGAGAAATGTCTTTAGAATAAAGGGTAACCAGAAGGCTTTGGAAACTGGCAGATGATAATAGGTCTGTGCCCTGAGGAGAAATAAAACCTGGCCAGGCCCTTGTGGGTAATTTGCAGACCTCCTAAAGCTCAAAGATCTTCAAATCTGGTGACCATTTAGCAGCCATGATTGCCTGAGACTTCAGGTTCTGATTACTTAAATCTTTAAACTGAAAACCAAAGTGATAGGGCTTCTTAGGGGGTTGGCTTTCAAGTGTCTTTTGGAAAACTATGGTTCTAAGACCTAAGCAGTAGTAAGCTGATGATAGTTTGGGGCACCTAAAATATTTACCTGTAGCACAAGTTCGTAAGGGCGAAGTGACCTATGCCTGTAATCCTGGCTGCTTTGGAAGCTGAAGGCCATGATTTGAAGACAGCTAGAACAAGATAGTACATAATACTCTTATCTCCAATTAACTGCCCAAAATAAAACGCCAGAAGTTGAACTGTGGCCCAAAGTGGTAGACTGCCTGCCTTGAGCAAAAAAGCTAAAACCACACGAGACTTCAAACCCCAGTACCTGTAGACAAAAAAAGAGGGGGAGAACAACTCAGAAGGCCATAACTAGTCCTTCTCTACATGTTGAGTGAAGAGAGTAGTTTCTCTCTGACCCATACCTTTTCTGATATCACATATAAATGTACCTAAATCTGGGGAAAGAAAAATTACCTTTCCAGGCCAGCCACCGGTGGTTCACATCTGTAATCCTAGCTACTCAGAAAGCTGAGGATCATAGCTTAAAGCCAGCCTTAGGTAGGAAAGTTCTCAAGACTCTATATCCTATTAATCACTAAAATAGCTAGAAATGGAGTTGTGGCTCAAGTTGTAGAGTGCTAGCCTTGAACAAAAAAAGCTCAGGGCCAATGCCCAGACCCTGAGTTCAAGTCCCAGGACCAGCAAAAAAGAAAAATGGCCTTCCCATTAAAATGTTTCAAACACTTCAGTCTGAAAAAAAAAAAGTAGATCAAATAGGCTGCTGTCCCATCTCTCGGCTCAACTGACCTGCAGCTCACAAATCAATTATAAAAAGGCTATTCCTCCAACAGGTTTGACAACTCGCTGGCTTCTGACCTTGAACTGGCCTCTGACTACCTGCCTTCTTACTCTGCAAATTACTCAGATGATTCCAAAACCTGGCGGCCTGTGGAGATCTTCAGGCTAGTGAGCAAAGAGCAAAATGAGATCTCAGACAGGAGAATCTGTGCCTTTGCATCGGCCCCAAAGACCTGCAGCATTGAGCGCATCCTGCGGAAAACAGGAAGATTCCAGAAATGGCTGCAGGCCAAACGCCTCACACCAGACCTGGTACAGGTGAGTGTTTAGGCTTTGGGCAGAGGGGGTTAGGGAGAGGAGAAAAGAGAAAGGAAGGAGGGAGGGAGGGAGGAAAAGAAGAAGTCAGGGAGGGAGGAAGGGAAGAAGGGAAGAAGGGGAGGGAGAATGATAATGGATCCACCATCATCTCAGTCTAACAAAATGAAGTTGTAGTCCAAAATATCCGAAATATGGCTGTCATAAAAAGTGGCTGTGACAAGACCTAATCAAGAGTTACTTATAATGAGCTCCATCACATTTTCATCCACCATTCTTTTTGATGTGACCCTTGGTGATTATTTAAGGAATATTCAAACCCCACATCTTGTCTGAAGACCTGATAGGATGGCCCTTACAAGCCACTCCCTGACAAGGTTTAGCTCACCTGGCAGTCTTCACCAAACCCTAGGCCAGCTGAGCATCCTGCTGTAGAAGTTCCATATGCATTCTTTTTCACCATATAGAAATCAGCTTCTTTTCTGTCTCCCACTATAAAAAAAGAACCTGCCGGGCACTGGTGGCTCATGCTTATAATCCTAGCTACTCAGGAGGCTGAGATTTGGGGATCATGGTTCAAAGCCAGCCTGGGCAAGAAAGTCTGTGAGGTTCTTATTTCCAAGTAACCATCAGAAAACTGGAAATGGAGCTGAGGCTCAACCTGATAGAATGCTAGCCTTAAGCACAAAAGCTCAGGGACGGTGTCAGGCCCTGAGTTCAAGCCCCACAACCAACAAAAGAAGAAGAAGAAGAAGAAGAAGAAGAAGAAGAAGAAGAAGAAGAAGAAGAAGAAGAAGAAGAAGAAGAAGAAGAAGAAGAAGAAGAAGAAGAAGAAGAAGAAGAAGAAGAAGAAGAAGAAGAAGAAGAAGAAGAAAGAAGAAGAGGAAGAAGAGGAAGAAGAGGAAGAAGAGGAAGAAGAGGAAGAGGAAGAAGAGGAAGAAGAGGAAGAAGAGGAAGAAGAGGAAGAAGAGGAAGAAGAGGAAGAAGAGGAAGAAGAAGAAGAAGAAGAAGAAGAAGAAGAAGAAGAAGAAGAAGAAGAAGAAGAAGAAGAAAAGAAGGAGAAGAAGGAGAAGAAGGAGAAGGAGAAGGAGAAGGAGAAGGAGAAGGAGAAGGAGAAGGAGAAGGAGAAGGAGAAGGAGAAGGAGAAGGAGAAGGAGAAGAAGAAGAAGAAGAAGAAGAAGAAGAAGAAGAAGAAGAAGAAGAAGAAGAAGAAGAAGAAGAAGAAGAAGAAGAAGAAGAAGAAGAAAAAGAAGAACTACTAGACCTCAATCACTGCAGCAGACTAATAATACAGCACCCTGCCCCAGTTGAGGGTGCTGCACCCACTCTCATAAAGACCCTCCCAGTTTTTATGCTCTTTAACTTGCGATGTGTCTGCTTCATTTATTTAACTCATTCTAACTGAATACCTACTTTCACCAGGTACCAAGCTGCGCTTGGATTTTCTTGTGTCTCAAATGGCAGCAAAAGGTCCCTACTCTGTCTCCCTCACTTATCCTAATGAGTCTATAAATATGAAAATATTTTAGTGACAATCCATAACTATAGAAACACTTAGCAGCATTCTTATAAGTAAAGCCCCTTTATTTATTATACTAGATCTTTCTTTTGCCATGTTGCATTTGACATGCGCTGAAACAAGTTTAGCTTCTTTCTGCCTGAACAATATCCATTAACAACATTCTGACAACACAGCTTAAACCATAACCATTTTCACTTTACTTTGGTCTTTCTCTAGCCTATCTTCTCACTTTCACCAGATTTTTCCCCTTCCTTGTAAAAACCAGGAAAATATCAACAATCACTTATAAATTCTGGGAAAACTCCATCCATTTTTTCTTTTCTTTTCTTTCCTTTCGTTTTCTTTTCTTTCTTTTTTTTGGTGCCAGTCCTAAGGCTTGAACTCAGGGCCTAAGCGCTGTCCCGGAACTTTTTCTCTCAAAGCTAGTGTTCTACTATTTGAGCCACAACTCTACTTCCAGCTTTTTGGTGGTTAATTGGAGATAAGAGACTCATGGACTTTTTTTCCCAGGCTAGCTTTGACCTGTGATCCTCAGATCTCAGTAGAGAAAAGTACTAGAATTAGAGGCATCTGGCTTCCATTTCTCTTTCATCTACCAAGATGAAGGTTGTTACTAGTCCTTTCTGGCACCATCTCCTCCTTTTCCTGCCCTCTTCTCCTCCTAGAGATTTTTAGCCATTGGGACTTCACAGCCTGAGCAGGGTGATCTTAGGCCTCATCTGGGTAGCACTTTGAATGCTTGTTATTTTCTTCTTAGTAAAACTCATACACTGAACAGTTTCAAAAAACTCACCCCTCCATGTTAGAGAATTAAAAACAAGAGTTTAAAGAAAAACTTGTATTACTTATAGTATATCTATAACAGACAGAAGGTAGAAACAGCCTAAATGTCCATCAACTGATGAATGGATAAACAAAATGTGCTTTATCTATACCAGTAAATATTATTCAACCACAAAAAGGAAAGATGTACTAATTCATGCTATAACATGAACATTGGAAATATTCTCAGCAAAATAAGCCCGATCCAAAAGGCTGCACATAATTCTATTGATAGGAAATAGCCAAAATCCATGCAGACAAATGACAGACTAGTTGTTGCCAGGAGCATGGGGAAGGGAGAATTAGGAGCAACTGCTTAGCAGGTACAGAGATTCCTTTGGGGAGAATGAAAAGGGTAGTTGTACTAGCTGCACAATGAATGAAAATGGAGAGTTGTACTAGTTGCACAACCTTGTGAATGACTAAAACCCACTGAGATATACATTTTTAAATGGTTAAAGGGGTGACTTTTGTTATATGATCAATTTTTAAAAGGAAGAATAACATTAAAAAATAAATTTGCCTGGCAGTCATGGGAGTGCACAACTGTAATCCCTGATACTCAAGAGGTTGAAATAGGAAGATTGAGGTTCAAGGTCAGCCTGGGCAAAAGGTTAGTGAGACTCTTATCTCAAAAACAAGTCAATCTAGAAATCCAATGCAATACCTATCAGTATTCCAACCTCATTCTTCAATGAAATAGAAGCAGCAATCCAAAAATTCATATGGAATAATAAAAGATCCCGAGTAGCAAAAGCAAGCCTTAGAAGAAAGAACAGTGCTGGAGGAATATCAACACCAAATTTCAAACTCTACCACAAAGCCATAGTAATCAAAACAGCTTGGTACTGGCACAAGAACAGACCTCAGGACCAATGGAATAGAACTGAAGACGCAGAAATGAATCCACAGACCTATAGCCACCTAATCTTCAATAAGGGAGCTTAAAAAAGTAGAATGGAAGAAAGACAGCCTCTTCAGTAAACCGTGCTGGCAAAACTGGTTTAACACCTGTAGAAAACTAAAGCTAGATCCTTATGTATCATCCTGCACCAGAATCAACTCCAAATGGACCAAAGACCTCAGAGTCAAAGCAGACACCCTGAAAACATTATAGGACGGAATAGGAGAAACTCTAGGGCTCCTTGGCACAGGCTGAAATTTTCTTAATAGAGACCCAGAAACACAACAAATCAAAGAAAGGTTGGACAAATGGGATAGCATGAAACTGCAGAGCTTCTGCATGGCCAAAGACATATCAAGCAAGATCAATAGAAAGCCCACGGATTGGGAGATCTTCACTAGCCATACAGCCGACAAGGGTCTCATATCTAAAATATACTGGAACTCAAAAAATTAAATCCCCCAACAACAAATCCTCAGAGAAACAATTGCCCAATTAATAAGTGGGCTAAAGACTTAAAGAGAAACTTCTCTGAAGAGGAAATAAGAATGGCCAATAGACACATGAAGAAATGCTCAACTTCTCTGGCCATAAAGGAAATGCAAATCAAAACAACACTGAGATACCCTCTCACCCCAGTTAGAATGGCTATAATCAAGAACTCTAATAACAACAGATGCTGGAGGGGATATGGACAGAAAGGAACCCTAGTGCATTGTTGGTGGGAGTGTAAACTTGTTCAACCACTTTGGAAAGCATTATGGAGATTTTTCAGAAGACTCCACATAGAGCTCCCCTATGACCCAGCAGTCCCACTTTAGGGCATTTACCCAAACAATCATAAACAGGGGTACACTAAAGCTACCAGCAACTATGTTTTTTGCAGCATTATTCACCATAGCTAAGATATGGAACCAACCCAGATGCCCCTCAGTAGATGAATGGATCAAGAAAATACAAGAAAATGTGATATATATACATACATATATATGTATATATAATTGAATTCTATGCCTCCATCAGAAAGAATGACATTGCCCCTTGTTAGGACATGGAAAGACTTGGAACAAATTATATTAAGTAAGTAAGCCAGGCCCAAAGAAACATAGGTCCCATGGTTTCCCTTATCTGCAATAACTAGTATAAGTCTAGGACAAGCAGAAAAGGTCAAAAGCTATATACATATGACCATATAAGATGATGTTAAGAAATGGGAAAGAGGGAACAGCTGATGCTATGCAAAACAATGTGGAAGAAATAACTGTATCGCAAAGCTCATAGAACTCATAAATGTTATAGACTGTGATAGACAATTTGCTCCAGGAAAGTTAGAATGTGTTTGTTACTTTAACTGAGCATCACTATCCCACAGTACTGTGAAATTTGGGAAATTATGTAATCACTTAATCACAATAAAGAAATAATAAAGGTTGCTCCTTTGCTAGGTTGCTCCTAGCTACTCAGGAGGCTAAGATCTGAGAATCACGGTTTAAAGCCATGGAATGAAGGAAAGAAAGCCATGAGACTCTTCTCCAATTAACCACGAGAAAATTGGAAGTGGATCTGTGGCTCAAAGTGGTAGAGCCAAAAGAGTTCAGAGATACCACCCAGACCTTGAGTTCAAGCCCCACAACCAACAACAACAACAACAAAAGGCCAGACATGGTAACTGATTGCTACTCAGGAGGCAATTAGGAGGAACTACAGCTCAAGATCAGACTGAGCAAAAGTAAGAGACCCTATATGAAAAACAAGCTAAAGCAAAAAGGGGTGGGGGTGAGGCCCAAGTGGTATAACAAGCACAAAGCTCTAAATTTGAACCCCAATACTTTTCCCAAATAAACAAATAGATATGCAAACAAGCAAACAAAAAAAACCTAACCTGTTCAGTAACTCCATTCTCTTCGATCCTTGTGATGGGCAACTAATCTAAAAATTTGATCCATACAAAATACCAAACTGTTAATATGTAGTAGCATTTCACTGTTAGCCCTCCAAGAATTCCTTGAGCTCGGGAGTTCAAGATCAAGCTTGGGCGACACAGTGAGATCCTGCCTCATCAAAAACAAAAAATACCCCCAAAGTGCCTCTACTAAACATGTGCAAACCTTTTGCCTTATCATTATTCCCTGAACAACACAGTTTAACAACAATATGCATAGTGTTTAGGCTATTTTAAGTAATCTAGAGATGATCTAATGCATGTCAGTGGATGTATATAGGCCCTATGTAAATATTATGCCATTTTATATAAGGAATTTGAGCATCTTCAGATTCTGGCATCCCTGCATCTTGCCTTATTAAATCCAGATGTGGCCTCGGAATCTGTCCCACTAGTGTTCCAAAAAAGCACCCCTCTATCTTTGATCTCATTTGGAACAAGATGAAATCTCTGTGTGGTTATTCATCCCAGATTTGGCTACACAGCTCTGCCCTATTTTCTGACAATTTGCCAGACATAAGTTCTAGTTTCTGGTTTGGAGACCATGATCTTTTTATACTTAAATGGGGGTTCCAAACATCAAATGGGGAATAGTTACAGCATGGACAGGAGATATGTCTCATCCTTCAACTTGTATCAAATGGCTCAGCGCTCATTTAGCCTATATTCTCTTAATGCTGCTATATTCTCTTAATGCTTGACTTAAATGGTTTCCCTTGATTTTCCTCAAGGGCCACTTTCTAACAAGAACCTATGCCAGAACCCTCGTGTGTGTGTGTGTGTGTGTGTGTGTGTGTGTGTGTGTGTGTGTGTGTGTGTGTGTGTGTTGGTGTTTAAGGGAGGAAAAAAGAAGACACAAGGGACTAACAGACTTTGTTCATAGAAGTGCAAGGCAGTGGTGAGAAAAAAAAAATCAAAGAAAGTAAAAAAGGGATCTGATTGGCTCATGGGACCTTGGTTATTTATGAATAAAGTCAACTTGGATGAGAAGTTAGCTATGTCTAAGAGTCTCGGGTCCCTCTCCTGCATGGGCCAGTGTGGCCTGATCTTAAGCACACTATCTCTGGAGCCACAGACAGGATGCTGACAGCAAAGAGGCTCCCAAGGAAGGCCACAGGACCAAGTATCCAAAAGGAGATCAGTGTTCTTATATGTGTTGTCTCTGCATGTGTAATGTTTATGCTAATAAAACCAAGACTTTTCACATGCAAAAATGGCATTGTTCAGATGGGACAATCCCACAGGCTAAATTACTAGCCCACAGACAGAACCACAGCCAAGAATACTACTCAGAGCTTTTCATGAAGTGTTTGTTCGCAAACCCACAAAGAAGGCTTCCTCGGCTTTTGTGCCAAATGCCAAAGAAGCAAACGTCTAGGCAGCCCATGGCTAATGAGAGTAAAATACACTGTGCTGGCTTCCCATTCCCTCAAGAACCAGCCCATCCTCTGCTGCTGTTTTGTCCAACGGTTATTCCCTTTACCCTGAATGGACTAGATGGCCGCAGAACATTTTCTCCCACCAGATGGCAATAGAGAGTTCTCAAGCAGCTTTGTTTAAACAAGGATGGCTGGTAATTTTACTTCCTTGTCTCCATTATTTCCTTAAATAGATTGGGTCCAGGAAATTAACCAAAATGCACTTTAATCATTCAATCAAAACACAGGTTTACATGTAACTGCCACCAAGGGAAAGTAATTTTTGCTTATTTAACTCAGAAGTATTTAAGGGACTTCACAGGACCTGCATTAGGCACTGAGAGGGTTTTTGTTTATAGGTATCTAGAAGCTATTTCTGCACTCTGGGAAATGACACCCCAGTGGGGAGATAGATTATACTAGAATCAACTGATACAAAACAGACTGTTATGAAATGTTTCAATGTAGATGAAAATCTTATATTGGATGCATAGCTACTTCTCAAATTAGAATTTTTTTCCTTTTTTTTTCTTTGTCTTTGTTCTTTTTTTTTTTTTTTTTTTTTGGTGCCGATCCTGGGCCTTGAACTCAGGCACTGTCACTGAACTTTTGTGCTCAAGGCTGACACTTTACCACTTGAGCCACAGCTCCACTTCCAGTTTTCTGGTTGCTAATTGAAGATAAGAATCTCATAGTCAAGAAAAAAAAAAAAAAGAATTTCATAGTCCTTCCTGCCTGGGCTGGCTTTGAACCACGATCCTCAGATCTCAGCCTCTTCAATACCTAGGAGTACAGGTGTGAACCACAGGCACTCGGCTAGAAATCATTTTTAAACTTTTTTATTGTTAAGTAGTTGAACAAAGAGATTACAATTCCTTAAGTCAGGTTAACTACAATGCATGTTGATCAATGTCACCCCTTCCATCATTCTTCCCCATCATTCCTCCTCCCATCCCATTCAAATTTTTGCATAGTGTATATTGAGTAATAATGATTGCATTTTTTCACCCTTCCTCCTTCCATTCATGTGCTCCCTCTTTTTTCCTCCCCCACAAACATATTTCTGCTTTCTGGTATTCATTGTTATAAACTGTTAATTATTAGAAAGTTAAATAATATATTACTTATTAGAAAATTTTAATCTGTCATAGGCTACCAGATCAAGGACCTTCCAAAGAATGTTGCAGTGCTTTTTGTTGCTATTTTTTGTTTTGTTTTTTGTTTAGAAAGTGACATGACTACACTGATGTTGAAACAAAAAAGAGCTGTATCATTTTCATGATTATCTAACTCAGGAATAAAACATGAAATGACTTGGTCGGAAAGGAAATTCAAGCAACCCAAAGTCTTTTGCCAGTACACCTGTCTGCCCCCTCGTGTAAAGTCTTCCAGATCAGAGCCCCAACAAAAGTGATTAGAAAATCATAAGACTTGCCCTACGTATAACTCTCAGGAAGGAGATCTTGTACTGTGTGTTGCTCGTAGAGTTTCAAGAGATATTATGGGCTAGGTACATGTGTACCCACACTGCACTTTCTCTTTCCTATCACAGAATGATTAGAGGTAGGAACAACTAATATATTGAAGAATGGGATTTGTTTAGGGTTAGAGTTACTGAGACCTTGCATTGTGGCAAAGAGTTATTTGGAATGGAGACTTGACCTATTAGTTTCCAGGCCTCTGTTGTATTAAAGACTTCTATAAAAGAAATAAATAGATCACTCAGTCTGTCCATTAAATGAATCCTAAATTATTCTTGCTGTAGCTGTGAATGAAAGGAGATAGTAAAAGGCTTCCCCACTTTTGACATAAGTTGAAAAAGAAAAGGAAAGCAAGGTAAGACTAGGAGAAATGTTGCCAAAGGATAAGCCCCCACAAACCACTTCCAGATGAAGCTCAGGTGCGGAACAAAGGCGTATCTCCCCTCCTGCTCCCAACCATAATAGAAGTGAAACCTGAACAATCTTGAAGACAGACCATCCAAGGCAGGCTTTGTCTTTAAAAGGCTTTCTGCTTTCCTTGAGCTTAAATGTGAGTCAGTCAAGGCTGTTTTTACAGAGTTTAAGGCATCCTTTCCACTTACTATGTAATTCTTCCTTCGATATCTCACTTTCCCTATTCTGATGAATAGTAATCCTCCTGCCCATCTTGTCTCAGTTTTACTTGCTAGTTCCAGTTATCTGCAGTCAACAACAGTCCAGGAAATAGTACATCGAATGTTCCAGGAAGAAACAATTTGTGAATGTTTTTTAATTGTGAAAATACCATACAGAGGGGTTACAATTACATAAGCAAGGTAATAAGTACATTTCTTATCAAGCATTGTTGCCTCCTCCTTTGTTTCCCCTTAGATGGCTTCACATCTCTCCCTCCTCCGCCCTCCATCCCCCACCCTCCCCCTGCACCAAAGGTGTAAAGTATATTTTTTGACATAACATCTTGTACATCTCATTGTTACAATGGGTCCACCTGTATCCCTATTTAAACCATTTGTTTTTTCCCTTCCCCTCCACAAATTATATCAACATCAAATACAATGAAAACAGGAGTTATACCATGAGGGAGGGACATAAAAAGCAACAAAGAAATAATTTCATAAATATGTTAGAAACAATAGCAAGAAAGAAAAAAACATTTGAGTCCTTATCTTTGGGTTCATTTCACCTAACATCAACTTATCTGACCGTTTCTGCTTGTCTCAGACTTATACCAGTTATTGCAAATAAGAGAAACCATGTGACCTATGTTTCTTTGGGCCTGGCTTACTTCACTTAATATAATTTTTTCCAAGTCTTTCCATTTCCTAACAAATGGGGCAATGTCGTTCTTCCTGATGGAGGCATAGAATTCCATTGTGTATATATACCACATTTTCTTGATCCATTCATCTACTGAGGGGCATCTGGGTTGGTTCCATATCTTAGCTATGGTAAATAATGCTGCAATAAACATAGTCATGCTGGTAGCTTTAGTGTGGTCTTGTTTGTGATCATTTGGGTAAATGCCCAAAAGTGGGATTGCTGGGTCATAGGGAAGCTCTATGTGGAGTCTTTTGAGGAACCTCCATACTGCTCTCCAAAGTGGTTGAACAAGTTTACACTCCCATCAACAATGCAGTAAGGTTCCCTTCTGTCCACATCCCCTCCAACATCTGTTGTTATTAGAGTTCTTGATTATAGCCATTCTAACTGGAGTTTTGATTTGCATTTCTTTTATGGCCAGAGAGGTTGAGCATTTCTTCATATTGGCCATTCTTATTTCCTCTTCAGAGAAGTTTCTCTTTAACCCACTTAGTAATTGGGCAGTTGGTTCTCTGAGGATTTTTGTTGGGGGATTTAATTTTTTGAGTTCCAGGTATATTTTAGATATGAGACCCTTGT
Organism: Dipodomys merriami; assembly: GCF_024711535.1. Lineage (NCBI taxonomy): Eukaryota > Metazoa > Chordata > Mammalia > Rodentia > Heteromyidae > Dipodomys > Dipodomys merriami. Next base: position 88,732,087 of record NW_027204492.1, read on the forward strand.
CCATTGTATGGCTAGTGAAGGTATTCTCCCAATCCATGGGCTTTCTATTGATCTTGCTACCTATGTCCTTTGCCATGCAGAACCTCTGAAATTTCATGCAATCCCATTTGTCCAACTTTTCTTTGATTTGTTGTGTTTCTGGGTCTCTATTAAGAAAATTTCGGGCTGTGCCAAACAGACCTAGGGTTTCTCCTATTCCATCCTGTAGTGTTTAAAGGGTGTCTGCTTTGACTCCGAGGTCTTTGATCCATTTGGAGTTGATTCTGGTGTAGGGTGATATTTAAGGCTCTAGCTTTAGTTTTCTACAAGTGATTAACAAATTTTTCCAGCACCATTTGCTGAAGAGGTTGTCTTTCTTACATTTTATTTTTTTAGCTCCCTTATTGAAGATTAGATGGCTATAGGTCTGTGGGGTCATTTCTGGGTTTTCAATTCTATTCCATTGGTCCTGAGGTCTGTTCTTGTGCCAGCACCAAGCTGTTTTGATTACTATGGCTTTATAGTAGAGTTTGAATTTTGGTATTGATATTCTTCCAGCACTGTTCTTTCTGTTAAGGATCGTTTTTGCTATTCAGGGTCTGTTAATTGTTCCATATGAATTTTTGGATTGCCTCTTCTATTTCATTGAAGAATGAGGTTGGAATATTGATAGGTATCACATTGAATTTGTAAATAGCCTTGGGAAGTATAGCCGTTTTCATGATGTTGATCCTTCCAATCCAGGAGCATGGGAGGTTTTCCACTTTCTAAGTTCGGTTTTGATTTCCTTTTTCAGGTTTTTAAAGTTTTCATCATAGAGGTCCTTCACTTCTTTGGTTAAGTGAATTCCTAGGTATTTTATTTTTTGTGGGGCTGTTACCAATTGAGTTGCTTTCCTGATTTCAGCCATGCTTTTCTTATTGTTGGCATACAGAAAAGCCATTGATTTTTGAGGGTTAATTTTATACCCTGCTACTTTGCCAAAGTTTTGAATCAGCTTGATTAGTTTGGGAGTGGAGTCTGTGGGATTCTTTAAGTACAAGATCATGTTATCTGCAAAGAGGGAGAGTTTTACTTTATCTTTCCCTATTTCGATCCCTTTTATGTTTGCATCTTGTCTTATTGATGTAGCTAGGCATTCTAATACTAAATGGAAGAGAAATGGAGAGAATGGACATCCTTGTCTCATTCCTAAGTTAAATGGAAATGGCTTTACTTTTTCACCATTAAGTATAATTCTGGCTGTAAGTTTGTCATATGCAGCCTTTACTGTATTGAGGAATGTTCCCTGGATTCCTAGTTTTTCCAGAGCCTTCATCATAAAGGGTTGTTAGATCTTGTCAAATACTTTTTCTGCATCTATTGAGATAACCATGTGGTTCTTATCTTCGCTCTTGTTGATGTGATGAATTATATTAATTGATTTGCATATATTGAACCAGCTTTGCATCCCTGAAATGAATCCTGTTTGATCATGGTGTATGATTTTTTGGATGAATTGTTGACGTCGATTGGCCAAAATTTTGTTGAGAAGTTTTGTATCAATGTTCATCATAGAAATGAGTCGCTGCCTGGTTTTGGGATGAGGGTTATGATGGCTTCATAGAAAGAGTTTGGTAGTGAACTTTCTCTTTCAGTTTCATTGAAGAGTTGGAGGAGTATTGGTGTGAACTCTGCTTTTGGGGCCTTGTAAAATTCTGCTGTAAATCCATCTGGTCCTGGGCTTTTCTTAGATGGGAGGTCTGGTATTGCTGTTTCTATTTCAGTGTTTGATATGATCCTGTTTAACTCATCTTGGTTTAATTTTGGCATGTCGATATTTGCTAGGAAAAGGTCCATTTCTGCCAGTTTCTCAAACTTATTAGCATAAAGGTTTGAGAAGTATTCCCTTATAATGTTCTGAATCTTGGTTGTTTCTGTGGTGATGTTTCCATTCTCATCTCCAAGTTTGTTTATTTGGGTGTGTTCTCTTATTTTTCTGATAAGATTTGCTAAGGGTCTGTCGATTTTGTTAATTTTTTCAAAGAACCGACTCTTTCTTTTGTTGATTCTTTCTATAGATTTTGGATTCTAATTCATTTAATTCTGATTTAATTTTTTATTTTTTCCATCTATTGGATTGGGGTTTATCTTGCTGCTCTTTTTCAAGGAGGTTCAGATGACCCATTAAATTGTTGGTTTCAGATCTCTACAATTTGTTGATATAAGAACTCAGAGCTATAAACTTTCCTCTGAGTACTGCCTTTGCTGTGTCCTTGAGGAGCTGGTAATTTGTGTGTTCATTTTTGTTGAATATCATGAACATTTGAATTTCCTTTCTAATCCCTGCCGTGACCCACTCATGATTCAACAGTGTGTTGTTCAGCCTCCATGTGTTACAGGACTTTCTTTGGTGGCTTTTGGTGTTGAGTTCTAATTTTATTCCCTTGTGGTTAGAGAAAATGCAAGGTATAACTTTAATGTTTCTGAATTTGGACAAGTTTGCTTTGTGACCTAAAATGTGGTCTATTTTGGAAAATCTTCCGTGTGCTGCTGAGAAGAATGTGTATTCTGATACTGCTGGGCGAAGTATTCAGTAGATGTCTGTTAAATCTAGTTGATCTATGCAGTTGTTTAGATATGCTGTTTCTCTATTGAGATTTTGCCAAGTTGATCTATCTAGTGGGGATAGTGGTGTGTTAAAGTCCCAACAATTAATGTCTTTGCATCTATGTGAGATTTGAGGCAAAGTAGTGTTTCTTGGATAAATGTGGGTGCTCCGTTGTTTGGTGAATAGATATTTAGAATTGTAATATCCTCCTGAAGAAGAGATCCCTTAATTAGTATGTAGCGACCTTCTTTATCTCTTCTCACTAACTTTAATTTGAAGTCTATTTTATCTGATATTAGGATTGCAACTCCCGCCTGTTTATGGGGGCCATTTGCTTGCAGATTTTGTTCCAGCCTTTCACTTTCAAAATGTGTTTGTTTTTATGGGCAAGGTGTGACTCTTGAAGGTATCAGATAGAAGGATCTTGCTTTTTCATCCAACTAGACAGTCTATATCACTTAATTGGAGAGTTAAGTTCATTAATGTTGAGAGTTATGACTGAGAGGTATTTGGGAGTCCCTGCCATGTTATCCACCTTCTTGGGGGCTGTGGCAACTGGGTTCTTCCTATGGTTCTTGGATTCTCAGTTTGGATGTGGTTTCTTGGCCTTTATTGTGGTCTTGTTGGTTTTCTATGTGTAGGACATCTTTAAATATCTTTTGTAGGGCTGGTTCGGTGGAGATACATTGTTTCAGTTTTTCTTTGCTATGGAAGGTTTTTATTTGACCCTCCATTATAAAGGAGAGTTTATCTGGGTACAGTATTCTTGGTTGATAGTTGTTTGTCTTTAGGGCTTGGCATACATCATTCCAGGCTCTTGTGTCTGTTGAGAAGTCTGAGATTATTCTAATAGATTTCTCTTTATAGATGATTGATCTTTTCTCCTTGACAGCTTTAAGGATCCTGTCCTTGGTCTGAATTGATCCTGTGTGGATTATAATGTGACAGTGGGATGTCCTGTTCTTGTCTGGTCTATTTGGGGTTCTAAAATCTTCTTGTATCTGAATAGGCCTATCTTTTTGCGTGTTTGGAAAGTTCTCTGCTAGTATCTTGTTAAATAAATTTCCTAGACCATTAACCTATTTTCTCCCCATAGTGCTTTTCAACAAGTCTTAGCTTTCTTTGTTTTCTGTGCATTGTGAAAGTATACCTTTTCTTTTCCTTCTTCCTTCCTTCCTTCCTTCCTTCCTTCCTTCCTTCCTTCCTTCTTTCCTTCCTTCCTTCCTTCCTATCTACCTTTGTTTTAATTTTACTCTGTTTTTTCAGACAATGTCCCTGTATAGCCTAGGCAGATCTCCTCCTCCTCCTCCTCCTCCTCCTCCTCCTCCTCCTCCTCCTCCTCCTCCTCCTCCTCCTCCTCCTCCTCCTCCTCCTCCTCCTCCTCCTCCTCCTCTTCCTCTTCCTCCTCCTCTTTCTCCTCCTTTTCATTTTTGTACTGGCACCAAGGCTTGAACTCAGGGCCTCAGGCTCTCATTTGGCTTTCTTGCTTGACTTTCTTGCTCACAGATGGCACCTCTACTTGTCAAAACTCTGGCCTGCCTTTTAAAAGTGGTTACCTTGGAAAGAGTCTCAGGCTTTTCTGCCTAGGCTAAGTTCAAGCTGCGATCTTCGGTATCTCAGCCTCCTGAGTAGCTATGATTATAGGTGTGAACCACCAGGACCTTGCTGTGGCCTCCAACTCCTGATTCTGTTGTCTTGACCTTCCAAGTATTAGGATTTCAAGTATACACCACTATGCCTGGTCAAAGATAGATCCTTTTAACGATTTTTGAACAAAATATACATAATACACAATCACATAAATCTTAATTGGACAGCAGGATAATATTTCATGCATGTATTCAATAATGGCTAAACTCATAACAAGATATTGGACATCTCATCCCTTAGGTTCTTTCATAACGCCTACTAAAAAAAAGATCCCCTTCCAGGGTGGCCAGCTATCCCAGTTTGCTTGAGGGTTATCTTGGGTAAATTAGCAGTGAAAGTACCACATCCCAAAATAACCTCTGGATCCCAGACCAACCAAATCAGGTCACCTAATCCTCTCCTGAAAGTAGCCACTATTCTGGACAAAATCATTATGGAAGCCCGGTGCCTGTAATCCTAGCTACTCAGGAGGCTGAGATCTGAGGATCATGGTTCGAAGCCAGCCCCAGCAAAAAAGTCCCCATGAGACTCTTATCTTCACTTAGCCACTGAAAAACCTGAATTGGCACTCTGGCTCAAGTAGTAGAGTGCTAACCTTGAGCACAAAGAGGCTTAGGGACAGCTCCCAGGCCCTGAGTTCAAGCCCCATAACTGACAAAAAAAATCGCTATGGATTAGTTTTGCCCGAATTCATTTAAGTGGAATAATATAATATTACTATATTGTAATACAATATCATCAATCCAAGCTACTTATCCATGTTATTTCATAAATCGTTAGTTTTCTCTTTCATTGAAGTATAAAAATCCCCTGCATGATAAGATCAAAATGTATGCTTTCTACTGTTGATGAATAATTGGGTTGCTTTTAGATCAAAGTGTTGAGTAAAATTGCTGCCAGCATTTCTTTACATGTCTATCTCTGAATATAAGCACACAGAAGCAAAATTTCTGGGTCATAATGTTACCTGTAAATAGCTTTAGTAGCTATAGTGTAGAGCGCCAGTCAGTTTTCTGAAGTAGTTGAACTTCTTTCTTCCTATGTGCCATGGAAGAGAGCTTTCCATTGTTTCCTATCAGCACCTAAAATTGTGGGTTTTTACCTTTAGTTATTTTACTGGGTGTCTAGAAGCATCTTATTATGCAGCTTCATTTGCATTTTTCTGATAATTAATGAACTAATGTCATCTATTTACTGGCTTCTTTGATAAAGTACTGACTTGTATGTCTGTTTTCTTATTGGCTTGTCTGTCTTTATTACCAATTTGTACATTATATTTATCGGCTGAATACTTGTCCTTTGGCAGATATTTGTATTATAGATAGCTTCTCTCAGGCCCCACTGCGGACCTCTTGCTCTCTATGCACATCTTGTGTCTGTGTGCAAAAAAAAAAAAATCTTTCAGTCATGTCATCCTTCTATAGCACACCCTCAGTTTCACCCCATTTATTGGGAGGTAGAAAGACACCATTTCTAGACTGCTTCAAAAAGCCTAGAGCCCCATATTCTTGCGTCTCACCCTTTCTTTCTCCAACACATCCTCAACTGGCAACCTGCTAGTCTCTTGCAATGAAATGTTTCCTTTTCTAGCTCAAGAACATTCTTTTCTTCTGTTTTTGTTGTTGTTGTTATTGTTTTCTGGTCCTGGAGCTTGAATTCAGATTTCTTCCTTTCTTTCTTTATTCTTTCTTTTTTCTTTCTTTCTTTCTTTCCTTCCTTCCTTCCTTCCTTCCTTCCTTCCTTCCTTCCTTCCTTCCCTCCTTCCTTCCTTTCTTTCTTTCTTTCTTTCTTTCTTTCTTTCTTTCTTTCTTTCTTTCTTTCTTTCTTTCTTTCTCTTTCTTTCTTTCTTTCTTTTTTCTTTCTTTCTTTCTTTCTTTGGTGTATGTGTATGTGCTAGTTCTGAGGCTTGAACTCAGGGCCAGGGTGCTGTCACTGAGCTTTTTTACTCAAAGCTGACATTCTACCACTTTGAGCCACAGCTCTACTTCCAGCTTTTTTGGTGGTTAATTGGAAATGAGTCTTACAGACTTTCCTGTTCATTCTAGCTTTGAACATTGATCCTTAGATCTCAGCCTCCTGATTAGCTAGGGTTACAGACATGAGATACTGGTGCCTGACCACTACAGTCTTCAAAACTGTATGCGAATTTGTGTGTGTGTGTGTGTGTGTGTGTGTGTGTGTGCACATGTGTATGTGTGTATGTGTTCCAGTACTGAAGCTTGAACTCAAAGCCCTGAGCTCACCCCTGTTTTCAATGTATTTGATTCTGGTGCCCTGCATCTTGTATATACATTTTTCTAATTGGGGGAGGAGAAGGGAAATAACAAAATGCTGAAATAAAGGTACAGGTTGACCCATTGTAACAATGAGATGTACAAAACACTATTTTGAAAAAAAACTTTACAATCTTCGGGGGGGGGAGTTGGGGAGGTTGGGAGGGAAGGGATGGGAGGGGGGAAACAAAGGAGGAGGTAACAATGCTTAATAAGAAATGCACTCATAGCCAGGCACCGGTGGCTCACGCCTGTAATCCTAGCTACTTAGGAGGCTGAGATCTGAGGATCGCGGTTCAAAGCCATCCCAGGCAGGAAAGTTCGTGAGACTCTTATCTACAATACCTCCCTCCCCCCCCCCCCCCGCTAGAAAACCGGAAGTGGTGCTGTGGCTCAAATGGTAGAGCGCTCGCCTTGAGCTGAAGAGCTGAGGGACAGCGCCCAAGCCCAGAGTTCAAGCCCCATGACCGACAAAAAAAAAATAAAAAAGAAATGTACTCATTACCATACTCATGTAACTGTAACCCCTCTATACAGTCTTTTTTACAATAAAAAAATATGTATATAAACATGTAATAAAAAAATATGTATATAAACATGTAATTCAAGCATTGATGTAAAATAATTTAAATACAAAATTCAAGTCAAAGCAATAAATTCGAGTTGTTTACAGGAAAAAAAAAAGCCTTGAGCTCTCATTTGGCTTTTGGTTCAGGGCTGGTGCTCTACCACTAGAGTCACAACTCCACTCTCAGCTTTTTTTTCAGTTAATTGGAGAAAAGAGTCTCACAGACTCTCCTGCCTGGACTGTTCAGCCTCCAGAGTATAGGTGTGAGCTACCAACACCTAGCCTCAATGGGAAATTCCCACCCCCCTTTATAGATGTGAAACTGAGGACTTGCCATAGGTCACTCAACTAGTATATTTTAGACCTGGGATTTGAACACAGGCCTGTCTCCTGACTCCAGAAACTATAACCTTAAATACTATGTTTTGTTTCTTTCCTACTTTTCTATAGCATAACCAGTAAGTCAAGGGTATGAATTTTTTTTGTATATTTGAATGCATTTGAGCCAATCAAATTTAACTCCAACCAGAAATTGAGTGCCCATAACATCTTTTGTTTTTTTCTTTTTGGTGGTACTGCTAATTGAGCTCAAGGTCTTACAGTTGATAAGCAAGTGTTCTATCACTTGAGCCATGCCCCCTATCCTTTTTTCCCCTCCTTTATTTCAGAGAAGTTCTCACACTTTTCCCTAGTAGTTAGGATTATAGGTATATACCACCATGCCCAGCGGTCCATGGAATCTCATAAACAAACATTTCTCTCTATGATTTTACACATTATCTATAGAATAAACTCTGAATTAATTACAAGATATAGTGTTCAAAAGCTTCACAGTTTAGTTTTAACCTATTTTTCCAAACTTCTCTGATAAACCCATGTCTGTATCCTAAAGGCCAAACATGGTCTCTAACTTCTCCCTGTCTTTGCTCAATTCTGATCCTTCAACTTGAAATAAGTGACATTAGAGCTCCACTTTCCAAAGTCCTACTCATTGATTGAGACTTTCCATGAAGTCTGCCTGGATTCCACTACTGATTTTTCCTCTGTATTCCCAAAGCACCTAGGTATAACTCTCACAGCATTCGTCCTGTTCTTTCTCTTGGTAAGTGTGGTATGGCTGTATATTCTGGCTCATAAGAGTACCAGTTCCTTGAAGATAAAGCCCTCTATTATTTATCTTTGTAATCTCTACTTTATATAAGGCATTTTACATATGTTTGGATAAACATTTGGTAAACCAATAATTTGCAACAACCTCAGAGGGAAAATGAGCAAGATTTCTATTCATGTGCATGGTTGGAGTAGGAGATTTGGGTTGGAGAAAGAGTTTCCAAAAGCTGGGCACTGGTGGCTCATGCCTGTAATCCTAGCTACCCAGGAGGCTGAGACTGGAGGATTGCAGTTCAAAGCCAGCCTGGGCAGGAAAGTTGGTGAGACTCTTATCTCCAATAAACTAATCAGAAAAAACTGGAAGTGGTGCTGTCGCTCAAGTGGTAGAGTGCTAGCTCTGAGCACAGAGAGGCTCAGGGACAGTGCCCAGGTCCTGCATTCAAGCGAAAGAAAGAAAAGAAAGAAAGAAAGAAAGAAAGAAAGAAAGAAAGAAAGAAAGAAAGAAAGAAAGAAAGAAAGAAAGAAAGAAAGAAAGAAAGAAAGAGAGAGAGAGAGAGGGAGGAAGGAAGGAAAGAAGGGAGGGAGGGAGGGAGGGAGGGAGAGGGGGAAGGAGGGAGGGAAAGAAGGAAGAAAAGGAAGGAAGGAAGGAAGGAAGGAAGGAAGGAAGGAAGGAAGGAAGGAAGGAAGGAAGGAAGGAAGGAAGGAAGGGGTTTCCAATTTCTTTTTTATTTTCCCTGCAATGCAGTTCCAAAAGGCCATTGATCCTAGAGACAGGCCTGGGTTTAAACTGCTAGTACTTTCTTCGTCTTCTTCTTCATCTTCTTCTTCGTCTTCTTCGTCTTCTTCTTCGTCTTCTTCGTCTTCTTCTTCTTTCTCCTTCTTCTTCTTCTTCTTCTTCTTCTTCTTCTTCTTCTTCTTCTTCTTCTTCTTCTTCTTCTTCTTCTTCTTCTTCTTCTTCTCCTCCTCCTCCTCCTCCTCCTCCTCCTCCTCCTCCTCCTCCTCCTCCTCCTCCTCCTCCTCCTCCTCCTCCTCCTCCTCCTCCTCCTTCTTCTTCTTCTTCCTTTCTCAGTAATGAGGTTGAACTCTGGGCCTGGGCTCTGTCCCTGAGTTCTTCAGCTCAAGGTAAGCACTCTACCACTTTGAGCCACAGAGCCACTTCCAGTTTTCTGGTGGTTAATTGGAGATAAGAGTCTCATGGGGACTTTTCTGCCTGGGCTAGCTTCAAACTGTGATCCTCAGATCTCAGCCTCCTGAGTAGCTAGGATTACAGGCGTGAGCCACCTGCTCCTGGCTTAGTACTTCCTTCTTAGGAGAAAAACTCAGCTTTGCAGCTTCTCTCTCCAGTGCCTCTGTGGCTCTTTCTCACATCCAGGAAGCTACCTGCTTTCCTCTCTCTCCTGACCCTTCTACCACAAACAAAGATATGTGGTACCCTGTGAAGCCACCTTAGGTTCACGGCAGTGGAAGCAGTGGGGGCAGTGAATAGGGTGAGAACAAGGGTTAAGAAGTGCACTAGGAAGAAGATACAGTGATAGAGCACTTACCTCGCATTTGTGAGGCTCTGATTCCATTCCCAGCACCAAATGGAAAATTGACAATTCTGCTCCTAGGATTTTACCTGACTGATACAGATGACATATTCTCACCAGAAAGGGCCCAGGGGGTGGGGACAGAAGAGAAGAAACCTAACAGCTCCTTCCCTAGGTCAAGATAAAAGTTTTCTTGACTATCAGAATTCTCTCTGGACTTTTGGGACCACAGTACCTTTGCACAGTAGAAGTTACTGAGCTCCTCTGGATTTTCCTACAAACTTGGGTGCTTAGCTGCATCAGTGACTTGTCAGAAGTGCTTAGCTTCTTATCTTCTGATTTCTAAAACAAGAATGAAGGAAAGAGAAAACCCAGCAATCCATAGAAAGAAATTGCCCAAGGGAGAATTATGACCAGCTTTAGCATACCTGAATCAAAATGACAGACCATGAAATAATGTAGTTTACTCTGCATCAGCTGCCCTGTCTGCCCAAACTATCAGCTGAATGGCCTGCCACAATGATTAGAACTCATCTGCCAGGGTGAAAATCTTAGAGCAGCCTACAAACGCTCCAGCAGCAAAGCCCCAAGGGCCCTGGGATGGAGGAAGATAAAGGTTCAAGTTGGAAGTGGGAGAAGAAATGAAAGTCTCTGAGAAAAAGAGAAAGCCAGCTACTGCTTGCACCAATAACATCATCCAAGATGTCAGCTCCCCATAGAAGTGTGGATCATGGTGGCTCCCAAGCTAGCCTCTGGGTGCCAAGTGTTTGCCAGAAAAAGATGCAAGGCCTATTGCTAGTGTCTCACACATTTAATCCTAGCTACTTGGGACACTAAGTTCTGAGCATCCTGTTCAAGGTCAGCCCAGGCAGGAAAGTCTGTAAGACTCCAACTAACCAGCAAAAAGCAAGAAGTGGGGGCATGGCTCAAATGGTAGAGCACCAGCTTTAAATTTAAAAAGCCAGCCAAAAGCATGAGTCTTTGATTTCAAGCCCCAGTACTACATTAAAGAAAGAAAGACACAGGAAAGTTAGAACAAGTAAGCCGGACCAGGGTTAATGATACATAGACATCATGTATGACATTGTGAGATATTCAGCAAAGATGGCCACCTACTTAACCCTGACAAGGTGTGCTTCCAAAAGCAACCATTCACTTGCATCATAATCAGGGTTCAGTACTTGTAAGGATCAGAGACCAATTAAAGTCTAAAAGGTGGTTCAATGTCCTGGAGGCAAATCTATCCAGGTCTACTGGGAACCAGGAAGATGCAAGGCACCTCTTCAGTCCACCTCTGTCTCCAGGGCCACATTGTTTCTCATCTCTGTTCCTTTCTGGCTGTCTGTTTCATGAGCAGTGAGAAGATTGGTTCTCTCTGTATTAGTTATGTTCCCTGATTGTCCAACATTGCCTGAGCACAACATCAGCTGTCTGACTCAGCCCCGCAGGAATCTGGGGTTGAGAAAGACATTGCAAGCAGGTGTACTGCAGTTGATCAATGCATCAATCATTCTGGCAATAAGGAGTTGCTTCTTCAGTACCTTGGAGGTGCCTACTCTCTACTAGAACTGGTCTTGGTTACAGAAGTGTGATTATGCAAAGTTTCTTTCTACAAGGCACCAAACAGCTGAGGAGAGATCCTGTGAGCACACAGCATAAAGCCTGCATATATGGATTGCAGGAGAAAAAAGAAAAGGGGTACTAGAGACGTTAAGATATCTGCATGGAGGAGATGGGGTCTGAACTGGGAAAGAAAAGGAGGGAGGAAAAATGCCAATGACCCACCTTCCGCTAAGTGGGACAAAGACTGGAAGTGAGAATGCAGTGTGATTGTGGGAAGCAGTATCTTGACTCACCATTATAGTATTGGAGAACAATGGGTAAACATTGTAATAGCTGAGGTTGAGAGAGCAAAGCTAAAGTTCATTCTACAGGACGTTCATTGTCAGACTTGAGCATGCATCAGAGTCCTCAGGAACACACACACACACACACACACACACACACACACACACACACACACACACACACACACACACACACACACACACACACACACACACACACACACACATCAGACCTCAGGTCTGGGGCAGGATCTGGGTCTTTGCTTTCCTAAAAAAAAATGGCTTGAAAACAACTGATCTTTCCATAAATGGCCTATGAATGGTATACAGGGTAGACAAGCAAGGATCCACATAGGGGTCTAGAAAAGCTCCAAAGCAAAGGGATTCTGGAGAAAGCAAAGAAGGAAGGGCACATGTCAAAGATATGTCATCTACCAGAGGCCAGACTATATCCAGAGTTCCTAAAGAAAGGAGGGTGTATGAAATCCAGTTTCTGAACTTGAAGCATGGACTACTGGTCAGTACTGGAGAAAGCAGACCCACAAGGAGGCTGAGCCTACTTCCTACAATACTAGGAAGTAATAGGGCCTGATCAAGGACTTAGTCAGATATAGGTTTGGATCCTACTACTATCTACAAAACCCTGAATATGTCACTCAGCTCTCTGGCACACAGAATCCTCATTGTGGGCTATCACAATGCCTTGCCTCCAGTAAGTGTGAGAATGAACATGGAAACACATATCAGGAACTCATGCAATAATGTTCACTATTGTTTTGGTTATCATCAAGTCGAAGCTCAATCTCCACACAGTTGACCCTCTCCCCGCTCTCCTGAGCAGATACCGTGATTGTTATAGCAACCATCTTTTCAGGTTGCTTGAGGCAGTCCTAGTATATTGCCTGATGGGCTGGTTTTAAAAACATCTACTTCACTCTTTAAAATAACCTGGTTCAGAAGGTAAGTCATCAGGACCCCTCCGTTATATATGAAGATACTGTGGCAGTTGCTAAGTGACAGAGCTGGGCTCCAAACCAGGTGGCTTGACTGTCCAGGACATGCTTGTAACTACATTATCACACTATCTCCTGAATGGGGAAAATATGAATGCCTATATTTTTCTTTAGAAATCTGGGCTGAAGCACTGGCCACACATCCATGCAGAGACCTTTTCCCCAGGCCAGTGGAATACAAGATAGATTGAACAAGGGCTGGGAAGGTGGCTCAGTTGGTAGAGCGCTTGCCTTGCATGTATGAGGCCCTGGGTTCGATTCCTCAGCACCACATAAGAAAAAAGAAAAAAGCCGGAAGTGGTCCTGTGGCTCAAGTGGTAGAGCACTAGCCTTGAGCTGAAGAGCTGAGGGACAGTGCCCAGGCCCAGAGTTCAGGCCCCACGACCGGACCCAAAAAAAAAAAAAAAAAAAAAAAAAAAAGATAGCTTGAACAAAACTTGGCAATCAGCTTGCAAAGATGAGTCGCAGAGATGTGCCAGAAAATTCTGGTAGAGTCAGGAAAGTACAAAGCATGTGAAACACTGTCTTTCGGGGGTGACTCTTCAATACTCTTCCCAGGCAACTGAAACAAAACTTCTCTCAACTTCTCTGCTCATGATATAACATTCCATTTATCCCTCCAGAGCACCCAGAACCTAAAGAGAAGTTCTGCCCAAGCAAAGGATTTCACTGGAAGTGAGAAAGTGAAAAGACTTTTTTTTTTTGGTGCTGGTACTAGGTCTTGGACTTGGACTCTCTAAGCTTATTCATTCAAGTCTGGCAAACTACCACTTGAATCAAATGTCCATGTCTAGCATTTTGTTGGTTAATTGGAGATAAGAATTGCACAGACTTTCCTGCCCAGGTTGGCTTCGAACTATAGTCTTCAGCTATCAGTCTCCTGAGTAGTTAGGATTACAGATATCAGTCCCAAGCACTGAGTTTCATAGAATCGGAATTGAACAGCCTAAGCAAAAGAGCATAGAGCAACGTGGAAGGTACCTGACCTAAACTTTCTGTATCTTGTAGATTTCAAAGCAAAAGCAAAACGGTTGAGCAACTGTCTATATTATATCTTCCCTTCCTCTAGTACCTGTAGCAGTGAGCTAAGAGTGAATGCTGCCTGTTAAGTCATGTGACTAAGAGTTACAATGAATATTTTGGATCGTTAAGCTTTTTAAACTATTTCTCCAAAACCATCACCATAGTGGCAGACAATCGTAAAGTGAAATTTAATACATCAAAACACTCTGCATTTATGTCTGGATTTCAAAAGAAAAATATAATCAAAAAGAACTTTGGGGAAGGGAAGAAAATTCCTCTACTGGCGTAGCAAAAGAACTGTAAATCCAGGCACCAGTGGCACATGCCTGTAATCCTAGCCACTTAGGAGGCTGAGATTTAAGAATAGCTGTCCAAAGCCAGCCTGGGCAAAAATGTCAGTGAGACTCCATCTACAAAATAAACAGTAAAATGTCCAGCTGGAGATGGAACTAAAATGGTAGAACACCAGCTATAAGCAAGGAAGACAAAGAGAGCCCAAGGCCCTGAATTCAATAACCAATACCAGCACAAAAGAAAAAGAAAGGAGAGGAGAGGAGAGGAATAAAGAACGAACTGTGAGATGTTTTTCTGAGTAATAAGTAAAATGGAACATCTCATGATGTTTATTTGTTTGTTTGTTTGTTTGTTTGTTTTGCCAGTCGTAGGGCTTGAACTCAGGGCCTGGAACCTGTCACTGAGCTTCTTTTGCTCAAGGCTGGCATTCTACCACTTGAGCCACAGTGTTACTTCTGGCTTTTTCTGTGTATGTGGTACTGAGGAATCAAACCCAGGGCTTCATGTATGTTAGGCAGCACTCTTCCACTAAGCCACATTCCCAGAACATCTCATGATTTTGAATACAATGCAGCTTGAAGAAATCTTCAGAACATTTTGCATCTATTATCCATAACCATCAAGACAGCTATTGAATTGTCATTGTTGTAATTATGGCATACTGATTAACTATTATATATGATTAACCTTAGTGCTATTTTGCAAGCATATTTAACAACTATTACATCATGTAAAAAGTGTTCAGAGCTGGGTGCCAATGGCGCATGCCTGTAATCCTAACTACTCAAGAGACTGAGATCTGAGGATCCCAATTTGAAGCCAGCCTAGACAAAAAAGTCCGTAAGACTCTCATCTCCAACTAACCAGCAAAAAATCAGAAGTGGAGCTGTGGCTGTAGTGATAGAGCAACAACTTTGAGTGAAAAAGCTCAGGGACAGTGTCCAGACCCTGAGTTCAAGCCCCAGGGCTAGCACAAAGAAAAAAGTGTTCAGGTATGTTAACCAGAAAGTATGTATATTAGAAACTACTAGAACTTGGGTGCTAAGAGAGCTTGAGAACCGGTAAGTTTATTCATTCAAAGTAAAACTTTATGTACCTAAGAAAGCTCTCCCTCTGCTTTTCATACCTAACTGTTAAGGGCAATGTTCCTCATGAAAAATGCTAATTTCTCACGTTAGAGAGAAAAAACATACTTCTGTTCTTAGATTCTCTGAGAACAGTTATATTTCCATCAGAACAAATGTTCAAATATGTCCAGTAATGATCAATCTTTGTCTTTCTAGTAATAGCTGCTTCTGACAACCAAGTCATTCAAGTGGGTCAATTAGGATTTGGAAATGAGCTTGACCATAATGTGACTCTCTAGAGGCCTGAGATGTTCAATGCTTCATACAAATATCACCCTCTTTGTGATTAATGTGAAGTCAGAAAAATGCCCCATCATTAACCTTATAAAGGCCAACATTGAGTTTCATCAGATCTAATACTTCTGATCCTAACCCACTGCCCTTCCCTTGTATTGCAAAATAAACCTATAATATTTTATCTATAAAAATAATCACATTTCTGTACATCAGTGGGCTGCTTGGCTTCCCTGGGTATAAGGAGCAAATAATCAGAGAACACAGTTTCTGGAAAATGAATTTGTGATCATGTTTTCTGTCTCAAACTTCTTTTCTGTTGCTACCATGAACATCACAGACCAATGTGTAATAAATATTTATTAAGCACAAGGTTCTAGAAGTCTGAGACCTAGGCACTCACATCTGGTGAGGGACTCTATGTTATTCCATGGTGAAAGCATCATGTGGTGAGGCAGAGTAAGTGTGCTAGCTTACATGTCTCTTGAGCTCTTCTCTTTTTTTTTGTTAATCATGGGACTTGAACTCTGGTTCTGGGTGCTGTCCCTGAGCTCTTCAGCCCAAGGCACTCTACCACTTGAGCACAGTGCCACTTCTGGTTTTCTGGCGGTTAATTGGAGATAAGAGTCTCAGGGAATTTTCTGGCAGGGCTGGCTTTGAACCATGATCCTTAGAGCTCAGATTCCTGAATAGCTAGGATTACAAGTGTGAGCCACTGCACCAGGGACTTGAGCTCTTCTTAAAAGCTACTAATACCTTCATGTTGATCCCACCCTCTTGACCTCTTCTAATCCTGTCTCCCAAATGTTTCCCACTCCAAGTACCATTAACATATGATTTGGATTAAGTTTCCAACTATGAAGTGTTGAAGAACACATACAAACCACAGCACCATGCCTGGTCCAGACCTTAGCATAGAATCTTCCAGGAACTGAGCTCATCTTTAGCACCTGTGATGCTGGTGCTAGAGCTTCTCCTTTTTTTGACCTTCAAGCACTTTGGCTCCTCTCCTCTCTACTTCCTCCTCTATCTCTACCCTACCAACTCTTTCCCAGATAGATCAAAAAAATCTAAATCCAAAAAGAGAGTCCAAATAATTGGATTCACTTTGCACAACAACCAATTAGTTAGAGCTTTTACACCAGTCACCCTGTATCAGAGATCCATGCTGATGACAATGATGGGAAAAATTAAACATGCCATTTACTGAGTACAGAGCATGTGCTCTCACCAAGCCAGGCCTTCTTCCTGCATGATGCATGTAAACTGAGTCTTGCTTCAAGGCACAAAGAAGTGACCGTACAGTCAGCAAGAGAGCATTCCAACAATTTCTCCAGTCCTTCCACCATACTAAATTGGACTATTTCACAGCATTACTTCTGACATCTTTTTTTGTTGAAATGACCAAAAGGGTAATTTTACTACCTTTCCCTGCCCTGATCCAACTTAGGAGGTCTCAGATGTTCTTGTCTTTCCTCGGCCCTGGGACAGTTGATGCCTATCCAGCAGCAATCTATCACTCCTGTTTCTTTATGAAGCTGTCTGGAAGAGAGTTTACCTTCCGAAATGCTCAACTAGTTCTTTGACATCATTTGAGTAGTCTGCAACACCATCAGTCCTCCAATCAGCTACCACTTCCTCTCTGCAACTCCATCTCTCCTTGAATCATCTATGAAATTCTCTCTGCAATTCTGTCTCTCCTCCAATCAGCTATGATTTCCTCCTGACAAAATCATTCCTTGATTTTTTTTAATTTTTAAATTTAATTTAGAGATAGGATCTCATTACACTGCCCTGGATCCCTACTAATTGGGTCTGTAGTTTTGTGCCTACTCATTAGTTAATCCGTGCTTCTAAATTAACCTTTCTATAATAAGCATATTCCCTTTTAAAGGATAACTTTTTTTGGGGGGGGGGTCTAGTCATGGGGCCTGAACTCTGGGCCTGGGCTCTGTCCTTCAGCTCTTCAGCTCAAGGCTAGCACTCTACCACTTGAGCCACAGCGCCACTTCTGGCCTTTTTCTTTTTGCTTATGTGGTGCTGAGGAATCGAACCCAGGGCCTCAGTCATGCAAGGCAAGCACTCTACCACTGAGCCAACTTCCCAGCCCAAGGATAACTTTTATCAGTCAAAACCTCTCAAGAAGCCAGGCTCTGGTGGCTCACACTTGTAATCATAACTAGTCTGGAGGTTGAGATCTGAGGATCATGGCTTAAAGCCACCCTGAGCAGGAAAAGCCAGTGAGACTCTTATCTTCAGTTTAACAACAAAAAGTGGGAAACTGGATGTGGCTCAAGTGGTAGAGTGCCAGCTTGAGTGAAAAAGCTAAAGGACAGTGCCCTAGGCCCTGAGTTCAAGCTCTGGTATACACACACACACACACACACACACACACACACACACACACACACACACACACACACACACACACACACTTCAGTGCAAGATAACAGCTATCTGAAGAGTGATAGGGAAGCCATCACCAAATGTCCATACTATACCATCAAAAATGCACAACCATCTGTATTATGTCAAAATAAAGGAAGATGTCTGCCCAGGGACATCTTCCAGAGCTCCTAATGTAGGACAGCTAAATCACATCTAATTCCTTATCACCATGCTCACTGCCTATGTTCCTCAAACTTGCCTGGTAAAAAGAATGACTGGGACACCGCTCAAAAACACAGAATTCTGGGCCCCTACTGGACCTCCATATCCAAAGTTTTTAAGTTGCAGCCTAAGGATGTATATATATATATATATATATATATATATATATATGTATATATATATATATATACATATATATATACATATATACATATATATATATTACAGTATATATATATATATATATATATACTATATTTCATTGTGTATATGTGTATAAAAGAGAGGGGGGAGGGGCTTGAATTCAAGGCCAAGGCACTATCCCTGAGCTTATTCACTCTAGGCTGGTGCTCTATCACTTCAGCTACAGCTCCACTACTGGAATTTTTTGGTGCTTAATTAAAGATAAGAGTCTTACAAACTTTCCTGCCTGGGCTGCCTTCAAACTGAGATCCTCAGATCTCAGCCTCCTGAGTAGCTAAGATTACAGATGTGAGCCACCAGTGCCCAGCTGGGATTTATATTTTTATAGTACTCTGAAGGTTTTGACCATCAGTCAAGTTTGGAACACATTGCTCATTGTACAATTTTTCTTCTCTCTCGGTCTCTCTCTGTCTCTGTCTGTCTATCTGTCTGTCTGTCTGTCTGTCTGTCTGTCTGTCTGTCTGTCTGTCTGTCTCTCTCTCTCTCTCTCTCTCTCTCTCTCCCTCTCTCTCTCTCTCTCTCTTTCTTTCTCTCTCTCTATCTCACTCTCTCTCTGTCTTTCTTTCTTCTCATTAAATCTCTGCCTACTGGAGTATGGATATGAAAAAAGTTTGGGCACCCATAAGCAGCATGGTCTTTGCCAAGCCTCTTCCCCTTCATAGGCCTTGTTCTTGTCTGGAAAATAGAATAGACCTGGAAAATAGAATAGATCATCTGATAATTTGGTCCACTGTTTGCATTTGCTGGAGTAGGGTGCGTGATTAATGTTATGCCTTCTACAAATTTTTTAAGGCTTTTTTCAGTCCATCATTTTTAATTTCCAGGGCATTCACTAGGGAAAGAAAGAACTAAAGTGCTGATAGAGAATGCCTGGGGAAAAAGCCACAAGCATAAACTCTGACACTGAAAACTTCCAGAATGTTAACTTCTTTTGCCCAACTGTGGCAGACCAACCATGTTCTCATGCTTTTCAGGCCTCAATGTCTGCCAATGGGTCACCTTTGAGTAACACACACCTGTAATGAATAGGCAGCTCCAAAGCCTGGACTCATCCTCATACTGTGGTCCCCTATATGTGACATCTTCTACTTTTGCCCCCCTCCCCCAATTTCTACACCTCACCTAGGCTTTTTATTCCCCACCCGGAAGTTTCCCCTCCCTTCCTCCTGCCTACCACCCTCCCCCATCTCCTAGGGGTATCTCTCTTCTACTACCCACCTCCAACCATGACTTCTTCTCCAGCAGAACCTGTCTGTGCCCTCCACAAGAACGTAACATCCTTTCCCCCTCCGGGGATCTCTCTCACATGGCTGCAGGGCCTTCCCAGTCCTTTCCTGCGCTGCCCTTCACAAAGACTCCTGGACCGGGTGGTTCGGCGCTATGCTGAGGTAGCAGATGCTGGCAGCATTTTCATGGACCACTTCACCGACCGTGATAAGCTACGCCTTCTCTACACGCTGGCTGTCAATGCGCATCCCATCTTCCTACAGGTATTTGGTGACTCTCACAAGTCCTCCGTGTTGGGGGCTACCTCCCCCTGGGCTGAGCTCTCTCCCCCTTTACTGCTTGCATGCCTGATAGTCACAAACCCCATGCTAGTACCTTTGTAGGTGTTCAGGAACTGTGTGATGGCTTTTGCCATGTGAAAGGGCTTTAAGTGCTGTTAAGTAAAGAGATTTGGAGTAGGAGGGGACAGCAGATGCCCACCCTGACTGAGGCAGCCCCAAAGGGCTTTGTGAAGGACAGCAATATTTTTTTCCTTGTATGATTTCTTTTTTGTAAAATATTTTAATAGGCTAGGCATGTGGCTTAGTGGTAGAGTGCTTGCCTAGCATGCAGGAAACCCTGGTTTCAATTCCTCAGTACCACATACATAGAAAAGGCTGGAGGTGGCACTGGGGTTCAATAGGTAGAGCACTAACCTTACAGTGCCCAGGCCCTGAGTTCAAGCCCCAGGACTGGCAAAAAAAATTGTTATTATAAAGGTGATGTACAGAGGGGTTACAGTTACATGTCAAGCAATGAGTACAATTCTTTTTAGCCAATATCACCCCTTCCCAGTATTTCTTTCCTGTCCCCTCTCACAAGTTGTAGAGTTCATTTTCAACATAGTGTCTAGTGAATATTACTGCTATATTTGTTCATTCTTTGTAAGGAAGACAACTTTGATCTATATTTCAAGAAAATCAGTAGGATTGATTGAGTGGATGATTAGTTGATTGAGTTCTGGTCCTGGGCCTTGAATTCCAGACCTGGACACTGTCCCTTAGCTTTTTTTTTCTTCAAGGCTGGTATTCTACAACTTAAGCCACATCTCTACTTCCAGCTATTTGGTGGCTAATGGCAGATAAGAGTCTCCTGCCTAGACTGGCTCAGATTTCAGCTTCCTTAGTAACTGATATTATAGGCATGAGCCACCAGCACCTGACTTGAACTGTTGTTTTTTTAAAAAAAACATTTTCCTTTCAATAGCTCTTAAGTGGAGCCTATATTATTTTCCCCCAGAATCCTTAAGCAGTGATATGTGTGAAATCTCAAAGACCAGTCATCATTTTGCAATGATACAACTCTCCAGCACATTCTCTGGAATCCTGAGTACTGCTGAAATCATGGCAGACCCATCAGCATTCTCATACCTCATTTGGAAACACTGTTGCAATACACTCCACTGCACAGAAATGAGAGCAGCATCCTGCCCAAATCTTTCCATGTGCAATAGAATTTTTTTTAATGGGGGAAGGGCAAGAGTATTGCCAGATTCAAGAGGCATAAAAAAGATGGAAAGACACTTTGCTGATGGGTTTGGAAATCAGGTGCCGTTGTAAGGTTGATGATTTTTTTTTTCTGGGAGTTCTCAGTGAGAAGTAGAAAGCTGTCTCTGAGATTTTTCTCTGTCTTTCTCTAATGTCTGTTCCTCTGGCTTGACAGATCTTCCCCGGGGCGGAGGGATGGCCACTGCCCAAGTATCTGGGTTCCTGTGGCAGATTCTTTGTCAGCACCAGTACCAGACCCCTACAGGAATTCTACGGTGCACCCCCAGATGAGGCAGCTGACCTCGCCTACCAGCTCCTTGGTGTTCTGGAGTCTCTGAGAAGCAATGACTTGAATTATTTCTTCTACTTTACCCATGTTGATGCAGCCATGTTTGGCATCTTCAGCAATGGGCATCTGTTCATCCGGGATGCTAGTGCACTGGGCGTCATCGACAAGCAGGAAGGTACTCAGCATGGGCCTGGCTAAGCAGCTGTCAGTAGGGAGAAGTCAGGGTGACAGGAACTAAGAAGGGATGACCCAAAGTCACACTGTTGGACCTTTCCAATCTCTGTGTGCCACTGTGAGAACAATTTGAGATGTGAAAAATGTCCCTCACCTACATTTCAATGTCTGCTCCAGACCCCATTTCCAAAGGGGAAGTAGATTTGATTTGGTCCACAATGGCAATGTCCACAGTGGCACAGTCCGAAGTGTACCCTAATTGAATCTGTGAGGCTCCAACTCTCTCTCTCTCTCTCTCTCTCTCTCTCTCTCTCTCTCTCTCTCTCTCTCTCTCTCTCTCTCTCTCTCTCTCTCACACACACACACACACACACACACACACACACACACACACACACACACACACACACACACACACACACACACACACACCCTCTGGGCCTATCTCCCTCTCAGAGTCTTTTTCATCAGATGCTTTTAGCTCTTCTCTGAAACTTAAATATCTGCCTGATTCACTGGTACATTTTGTAATTCATGTTGGCACATTCACTTTTTATAAAGCTTTCAAATGTAAAAGCATGGAACCAAACGAGGTGTATGAGTGAATCATGCTTCTCACTATGTGCAAAAGCTCGCTGGCTCTGGACTCCTCTAAACATTTCAGTTTCTCATGGTGAACACATTTTCTGAGCCCTATAACAGGACAGAAGGTTTTCCTCCATCCTTCCTTTACTCCCTTCCTTCTTTCCTTCCCTCTTATCTTCCTTCCTTCTTCCTTCCTTCCTTCCTTTCTTTGTTTCTTATTTCTCTCAATGTCTATTATTTATCTATCACTTATCTATCACCTATCATCTATCTGTCTGTCTGTCTGTCTGTCTATCTATCTATCTATCTATCTATCTATCTATCTATCTATCTATCTATCTATCTATCTATCTATCTGACACTACCAGCTTTTAAACTCAACCTCAGTCTTTGTAGGAAGGAATTGTACCACTTGAGACAAATCTCTAATCCTTTGTTTCCCATTTCTGATTTTGTTTATATAAAGAAATCTACAAGAATAAAAGAAGGAAACCATTCTTCATTTTCTGATTAGCTTTTATTAAGAAGATACAAATTGGAATAAATAAGGCTGGTTCCAGAACATTCCAGATATGTAAATCAGCTCCATTTCCACTTGCTGAGTGCATAATCTGACTTTGAATACTCTGACTTTGGATTTTAACTGGTAAATGAAAGCACTTAGAACAGTTTCCTTGGTTGTCAAATTCAGTAATAATAGGATTAGTACAATCTGGATATGACCTCCATAATTCTAAGCTCAACCTCTGGTAGAGTTAAGAGGGTTTAACGTGTTCTCAGAAGGGTCCATCGTGTTCTTGAGCCCTAAATCTAGGCTTGGAGACTAAACCACTTGACCTAACAATTCTCATCGGTGGTGCCCTCCTCTGAAAACAGGTTGCAAAGTGTGTAATGTTGCCATTTCTTTTTCCAGGCAGCCAAGCAGCCCCCAGGGCAGGAGAGAATCAAGACATTTTTAGCTGCCTGGTTTCTGGTTGCCAGGCCCAGCTACTGCCCTCTTGCGACAACATCCCTGACAAGCAGAGTGTGGTGCTTGTATGCCAGCAATTGTTGCCTCAACTTCTCCAGGGGAAATTTCCCTCTCCGGTACAAGTGGAGATAGACTCTGCTCTTGCCCAGTGTGGACAGGGCATCCGCCCAGACTCAGAAGTCTTTGGAGCTGCCAGTCGACTGAAGGACATCTTGAGACCACTTAGAACCTGTGACCCTAGATTTGCCTACCGCTACCCAGACTGCAAGTATAATGACAGGTTCTGAGGGGGTGGAGCCTCACTGACCTGAGGGGAAAATATGATTGGTGCTCTGTTTCCCCAGTTGAGTGGTCTGCCAGGCAGAATGAAGCGGCTCCATTTGAAACACTAAAGAACTGATGAACACTAACTAGGGAAAGAAGTTGTGTGACACTGAGCACTGAGCAATCACACTCCGCCCCCCCACACACACACACACACATACTTGCAACTGGCAAGACATCATGGCAGAGCCCAGGGGCTGGCATCAGAAGATCCTGAAGTGGCTACACACTGTCTGTCTTTGAGCCTTAATTTCCTCTGTTTTCTACTGGACTCTCATGAGGCTGACAGAATAGAGAGATGTGAAGGGCCTAGGACACATGCTCACAACCTGCAGCTTAGCTGGTTACAAAGTATTTTTGAAAAGCATGCACAGGAATGGTGAATGAGAAAAGCATGCAAATCAGGAGGGTGATATGGAGGAATACAGGGTGAAGATGAGGATCTGGAGGACTAAACAGATTTACATTTCCCACAAGGAGGCCTACTTTCTGCTCCTGCTCACCCTGCCACATTCTCCCACCATCATGGGGTGAGGGGATTGAAGCCCCAGCGGATATGCCCACCAAGGCCTATTCTAGAGCCATGCTTCTGGGTAGGACTCTAGAACCATCTTGCAACATAGGAAGGAGAAGGTGGTAAGAGGAGACAGTGGCCAATGTGTTAGTCCAGGTCACATAAGAGGCAGGTATTAGGTGGGTGCTGGTGCCTCACACCTGTAATCCCAGCTGCTCAGGAAGCTGAGATCTGAGGATCACAGTTCAAAGCCAGCCCAGGCAGAAAAGTCCATGAGACTCATCTCCAATAAACTACTCGGAAAAAGCTAGAAGTGATGCTGTGGCTCAAGTGGTAGAGCACTAGCCTTGAATGCAAAGAGGCTGAGGAACAGTGCCTACAGCAAAAAATAAATAAAAAAGAGGCAGGTGTCAAGAAAGAATGACACAAGTGAAAATTTTCTTAGGGGAAACACCCATGGGAAAGAAAAACACAGAACAAATGAATCCTGAGAGGAGCAAGATCAATAGTCAGTGTGTCTTTGAGGCAAAGTCAGCCACCAAAGGAGCCCTGTCTTCCACGAATGGAACCGTCTTAGTATCCCTTAGTTCCCTCTCTAGCCACAGCAGAAACCATAGCCTGCTCTCTCCACATCACATGCTCAATATATGATTCTAAGGAGTCCCAAGAATTTTCCTTCATATTTAGGGTGCTAAGTCATTATTTTTAATAAGTTTTTTTATTGTGAAAATACTATACAGAGGGATTACAGTTACATGAGCAAGGTAATGAATAAATTTCTTATCAAGCATTATTGCCTCCTCCTTTGTTTTTCCCCACCATCGCTTCCCTCCCACTTCCATAACTACACTCCCACACACACACACCTAAATTGTAAAGTTGGTTTTTCAACATAGTGCCTTGTATATCCCATTGCTGCAATGGGTCAACCTGTATCACTATTCAGACATTTTGTTTTTTCCCTTCCCCTCCCCAAACTATAGCAACATCAAATACAGTGAAAACAGGGGTGAAAGAGGGACATACAAAGCAACAAAAAAAATCACATGGTACCTTATAAATATATTACAAACAATAGCAAGGAAGAAAAAAAACTTGTAACCTTACTTCATTGTTGGTGGGAATGTAAACTTGTTCAACCACTTTGGAAAGCAGTATGGAGATTCCTCAAAAGACTTCACATAGAGCTCCCCTATGACCCAGCAATCCCACTTTTGGGCATTTACCCAAATGTTTACAAACAAGACCAGCACAACTATGTTTATTGCAGCATTATTTACCATAGCTAAGATATGGAACCAACCCAGATGCCTCTCAGTAGATGAATGGATCAAGAAAATGTGGTATACACTAAAGCTACCAGCACAACAATGTTTATTGCAGCATTATTTACCATAGCTAAGATATGGAACCAACCCAGATGCCCCTCAGTAGATGAATGGATCAAGAAAATGTGGTATATATACACAATGGAATTCTATGCCTCCATCAGAAAGAATGACATTGCCCCATTTGTTAGGAAATGGAAAAACTTGGAAAAAATTATATTAAGTGAAGTAAGCCAGGCCCAAAGAAACATAGGTCCCATGGTTTCCCTTATTGCAATATCTAGTATATGTATGAGTCAAGCGGAAAAGGTCAGATAATGTGATGTTAGGAAAATGAACCCTTAGATATGTATTTTAATGTTTTTTTCTTTCATGCATGTGTTTCTAACGCATTTATAAGATTATTTCTTTGTTGCTTTGTATGTCCCTCCCCCACAGTATAACCCCTGCTTTCACTATATTTGATGTCAGTATAACTTGTGGAGGAGATGGGGAAAAACAAGTCGTTTAAGGATACAGGTGGACCTGTTACAACAATGAGAAGTACAAGTTGTCATATGGAAAACGAACTTTACAACTTGGGGGGGGGAGGATTGAGTGGGGGGGGGAGGTAGGATGCGAAGGGATGGGAAGGGTAAACAAAGGAGGAGGCTACAACGCTTGATAAGAAATGTACTCACTATCTTGCCCATGTAATTGTAACCCCTCTGTACAGTATTTTCACAATAAAAAAAAAGAAAAATTAAAAAAAAAGAAAAAAAACTTGTGTCCCTATCTTGGGGTTCATTTTGCTTAACTTCATCTTATCTGATCATATATACATAGCTTTTGACCTTTTCTGCTTGTCTCAGACATATACTAGTTATTGCAAATAAGGGAAACTATGGGACCTATGTTTCTTTGCGCCTGGCTTACTTCACTTAATACAATTTGTTCCATCTGTCCATTTCTTAACAAATGGGGCAATGTCATTCTTTCTGATGGAGGCATAGAATTCCATTTTCTTGATCCATTCATCTACTGAGGGGCATGTGGGGTGGTTCCATATCTTAGCTATGGTAAATAATGCTGCAATAAACATAGTTGTGCTGGTAGCTTTAGTATGGTCTTGTTTGTGCTCATGTGACTAACTGCCCGAAAGTAAGATTTCTGGGTCATAGGGAAGCTCTATGTGGAGTCTTTTGAGGAACCTCCATACTACTTTCCAAAGTGGTTGAACAAGTTTACACTCCCACCAACAATGCCGTAGGGCTCCTTTCTGTCCACATCCCCCCAGCATCTGTTGTTATTAGAGTTCTTGATTATAGACATTCTAAGTGGGTGAGATGGAATCTCAATGTTGTTTTGATTCGCATTTCTTTTATGGCCAGAGGGGTTGAGCATTTCTTCATGTGTCTATTGGCCATCCTTCTTTCCTCTTCAAAGAAGTTTCTCTTTAAGTCTTTAGCCCACTTATTTTTCAGGCAGTTGTTTCTTTGAGGGTTTGTTGTTGGGGGATTTACTTTTTTGAGTTCCAGGTATATTTTAGATATAAGACCCTTGTCCGTTGTATGGCTAGTGTAGATCTTCTCCCAATCCGTGGGCTTTCTATTGATCTTGCTAGCTATGTACTTTGCCATGCAGAAGCTCTGCAATTTCATGCAATCCCATTTGTTCAACCTTTCTTTGATTTGTTGTGTTTCTGGGTCTCTATTAAGAAAATTTCAGCCTGTGCCAAGGAGACCTAGGGTTTCTCCAATTTCTTCCTGTAATGTGTCTGTTTTAACTCCAAGGTCTTTGATCCAGTTGGAGTTGATTCTGGTGCAGGGTGATATATAAGGATGTAGCTTTAGTTTTCTACAGGTGATTAACAAATTTTGCCAGCACCATTTACTGAAGAGGTTGTCTTTCTTACATTCTATTTTTTTAGCTCCCTGCTCAAAGATTAGGTGGCTATAGGTCTGTGGGTTCATTTCTGGGTTTTCAATTCTATTCCGTTGGTCCTCAGGTCTCTTCTTGTGCCAGTACCAGGTTGTTTTGATTACTATAGCTTTGTAGTAGAGTTTGAAATTTGGTATTGATAGTCCTCCAGCACTGTTCTGTTCTTTCTGTTAAGTATCATTTTTGCTACTCGGGGTCTTTTATTGTTCCATATGAATTTTTGTATTGCCTCTTCTATTTCCTTGAAGAATGAGGTTGGAATATTGATAAGTATCATATTGAATTTGTAGATAGCCTTGGGAAGTACTGCCATTTTCACGATGTTGAACCTTCCAATCCAGGAGCATGGGAGGTTTTTCCACTTTCTAAGTTCTGCTTTGATTTCCTTTTTCAGGTTTTTAAAGTTTTCATCATAGAGGTCCTTCACTTCTTTGGTTAATTCCTAGGTACTTTATTTTTTGTGGGGCTATTACGAATGGAGTTGCTTTCTTGATTTCAGCCACGCTTTTCTCATTGTTGGCATACAGAAAAGCCATTGATTTTTGAGGGCTAATTTTATACCCTGCTACTTTGCCAAAGTTTTGAATCATCTTGAGTAATTTAGGAGTGGAGTCCGTGGAATTCCTTAAATACAAGATCATGTTATCTGCAAAGAGGGAGAGTTTTATGTCATCTTTCCCTATTTGGATCCCTTTTATGTTTGCATCTTGTCTTATTGCTGTAGCTAGGCATTCTAATACTACATTGAAGAGAAGTGGAGAGAGTGGACATCCTTGTCTCGTTCCTGAGTTGAGAGGAAATGGCTTTAGTTTTTCACCATTGAGTATAATGCTAGCTGTAGGTTTGTCATATACAGCCTTTATTGTATTGAGGAATGGTCCATGGATTCCTAATTTTTCCAGACTCTTCATCATAAAGGGGTGTTAGCTCTTGTCAAATGCTTTTTCTGCATTGAGATAACCATGTGGTTCTTATCCTTGCTCTCTAAATCATTATTTAAATAAAATCAAGCTGGGTGCCTGGCTCATGCCTCTAATCCTAGCTACTCAGGAGACAGACATCTGGAGGATCATGGTTTGAAGCTAGCCTGGGCAGAAAAGTCTGTAAGATTCTATCTTCAAAATCACCAGTCTAAACCTAGTCTAGAATCATGACTCAAGTCGTAGAACACCAGCCATGGCCAAGAAACCCAAGTGAACACAAGGCCCTGAGGTTGAAATTCTGATACCATCACAAACATTTTTTTTTTGATCAGTCATGGGGCTTGAACTCTGGGCCTGGACACTGTCCCTCAGCTCTTCAGCTCAAAGATAGCACCCTACCACTTGAGCCACAGTGCCACTTCCAGTTTTTTCTGCTTTTGTGGTGCTGAGGAATCGAGCCCAGGGCCTCATGCATGTGAGGCAAGCACTCTACCACTGAGCCAACTTCCCAGCCCAACACAGACATTTTTTTAACTGCTTAAGGTCAACTAATAGAACATACTTTACTCAAAAATTAATTTGCGGCCAGGTGCTGGTGGGTCATGCCTCTAATCCTAGCTACTCAGGAGGCTAAGATCTGAGGATTGCAGTTCAAAGCCAGCCTGAGCAGGAAAGTTCGTGAGACTCTAATCTCCAATAAACCACCAGAAAACCGGGAGTGGTTTGTGGCTCAAGTGGTAGAGCGCTGACCTTGAGCTGAAGAGCTCAGGGACAGCACTGAGGCCCAGAGTTCAAGCCCCACAACCGACAAAAAAAAGTTTGTGTTATACATTTTAAATGAAACATTTAGCCACACTGAATGTGGGTTTGCAGGTATGCTATTTCCTTGGTCCTTTGAACAGTAGTGAGAGACTTTTCTACACTTTTGCCCAGCCTCCCTGCCAGCCCTCTACTACCAGAGACTTTTCAGTCTACCTCCTCTCTTCCACCTTTGAATCAACATCTTGAAGGTCTGAATGCCTGGTATAATAGGCCTCACATGCAGATGGGGAAACTGAGGCTAGAGGAGGAAGAGTGATTTGTTGGAATAGTTCCAGAACTCTTGCTATCAGTCCATACCTTCTTGCCTTCCTCATCAGCATCCAACTCAAACCCTGTGCTATCCAATTGTAGACCTTTCACTCACATTTACTCAAAAGGTCCTATTATATGATGTACCAGGTGGTGTTTGGTGTCTGCTTTTTGTCATTTCTAATTATTTCCCCATGGCAACCATGACAGAGAGGATAATTGGCCAAGCTGATGGACAAACAAGCTTTGGCTGCCTGAAAACCTTTAGAACAACTACCTTCTGGCTGGTCCTTGAAAGTAAAATCTGACCACTCTTCTCCGCTGAACAATCATGGTCCCTCTTCCCTGCAGGGTTTTATTTATTTATTTTAGTGCCAGGCCTGGGGCTTGAACTCAGGACCTATGCATTGTCTCTGAGCTTTTGTGCTCAAGGCTAGTGTGCTTTGCCAGTTGAACCATGGCTCCAGTTCCTACTCTTCAGTAGTTTATGACAGATTAATGGGATTATTGGATTACCTTGGATTATAGGCACGTGCCATCCCTCCCTGTGTTTTAACTACAGTGTGCTGCTTCCTTTTCCCCCCCCCCCCCACCCCCACCCCAAGTCAGCCTCCTGAGCAGAACCCAGGACAAGGTCCTTTGTCTCCAGACCCTCCTGAGTTGCACAGAGAATTAAGATTGTCACAGAGATTCTTTCATTCATGGGTCAGGTCTAGTTTATCTGTCTGGCGCCAGGAAAATCTCTCTCTCTATAGATAGATAGATAGATAGATAGATAGATAGATAGATAGATAGATAGATAGATAGATAGATAGATAGAGATAGAGATAGAGATAGAGATAGAGATAGAGATATAGATCCAGTCCTGAGGCTTGAATTCATGGCCTGGGTGTTGTCCTTGGGCTCCTTTTGCTTAAGGCTAACACTAATGCTTGAGCCACAGTGCCACTTCTGGCTTTTCTTGTTATTAATTGGAAATAAGAGTCTCACAGACTTTCTTGCCCAGACTGGTTTTGAACCATGATCCTCAGATCTCAGCCTGCTGAGTAGCCAGGATTACAATCATGAACCACCAGCACTTGGCCAGGAATACTTTTTTTCTCTTGCAAAATTCTTGCACAAGCTAAGTATTTTTGAGATAGGTCCCTGGGAATCCATGATGCCCACCTGTGAAGACCTCCAGACCTCTCCTCTAGACCAATCACCTGAAACTCTGGGAAGTGTTCCTTAAACACCATTTTACCCCAGAAGCTACTGAGTCTAGCCTCAGACTCCTGCTGCATCAAGACAAAGAGAGCTTAAGCAGTACTGATGTGATGGAATCCTAGTAGACAGCAAAGTACAAAAACACCCAAGCACCAACAGAAGGAGGTTGAGAGGTTTGTTTTTGTTTTTGTTTTTTATACATCAGAATCAAACTCTTTTTATTTGTGCAGCTGTGTTCAGATCTGCAGTGAATGCTAAGAGCTAATGCAGGCAGAGCAGATAGATAATAGGTAGGGCCTACATATGCTTTGGAATGACCTAGAAATAGCTAATACCCATCTAGTAGATTCTCGCAGTTTTGGAAAGTCTTGGAAGTCCCTTTGCTCATACACATTCAGGATAGAGCAAATGTATTATTCTTGTCAACATGGCTGAAAATCACAGGCCCCACTCAGGTACTGCCTTCAACGTACATCCTTCTCACCCCCTGTCCTCTTCTAACTGGCTCTTCCCTTGAGGTCACATCCTTTCTAGGATATATTCATAATTAGTGACTGGATTTGGCAAAGTGTGACAGACCAACTGATTTGGCCCACTGAACTGTTAGTCTTGATAAGCTATTCTCATTTTAGAACTCTCTACCAAGCTAATCTATATAGCTAGTGTGGGCCTATATCACAGTCTAATTTCCATCTTCCCAACCTACTTCCTCCACATTTTTTCACAGGGGTTGAAACACCTGTAGTGGGCTGAATATCCACACCCAGAAAGATATGTACATATCCTCGCCTAGAACTGGTGACAATAAGGGCCTCACATTCTTGCTTAGCTTTTTTGCTCAAGGCTGGTACTCTCTCACTTGAGCTACAGCTCTACTTCCAAGGGTTTTTTTAAAAAAACATATATATATATATATATATATTCTTTTATTATTATTGTAAAGGTGATGCATAGAGGGGTTACAGTTACATAAGTCAGGTAATGAGTACATTTCTTTTTGTTCAGTGTCACCCCTTCCCTCACTCTCTCCAAGTTTTTCCCTCCCATCCCTATCCACAAGGTATATAGTTCATTTTCAACATATTGCCTAGTAAGTATCACTGCTGCCTTTGTTCCCCTTTATCCCAAAGAAACATAGTTTGCATGGTTTCCCTCATTTGTGGTAACTAGAATGTGACTATAAATCTACAAGGAATCACACTGGATGGTAATAGACACTTGCAGGTTTTTGTTGCTTCATTGGACCTGTTTGCCCAAGCTGGCTTCAGACAGTGATCCTCAGATCTCAGCCTCCTGAGTAGCTAGGATTACAGATATGAGTCACTCACTAGTACCCAGCCAGTTGATATATTCTTACAAAAGAAAGGCAGAAGGAGTTTTGAGATTTAAAAAAAATAGCAGGAGGTTGAGATTGGGGTAGATAGTCACAAACCAAAAACCTCCAGCAGCCACCAGAAGCTGAAAGGAGTAAGAAATAGATTTTCCTTCAGCGCTTCCAGAGGCAGTATGGTCCTAATGACATCTCAGTTTCAGCTCAGAGAACTTGACTTCGTAATTCTGGTCTCCAGAATTGTGAGTAGTGGGGATGTGGGGAATATTGTTTTGGGCAGCCTAATGTCTAATAATGTGCCATAGCACCTACAAGAAATGAATACACACTTGAAAGTCCATCTCAATATTGGCTTCCTGAGGACCCATTTTACAGCAATCAACTTCAGTCTAATGGGACGGATTCAAGAGGAAGATCTGATATCAGAGAGTGTGTGAACACACTACACAGAAGCTTCCATTGTCCATTGACAAAACTCTATGCCTCACTGAAGGTGTTGTCCCAGTCCTCCCTTGACCCAGAGATTTGCCTGACAGGCTAGCCCTGGGAGATCACTGTTTGAACCTCTTCTCTGAGATTTTTGAGCCACAAATCTGTGCTCCATTTAGTTCAGTGTCCTACCTTCCCATCCCATTAGGAATGGTAGAGATATGGGGACACTTGGTGTTCCCCATAGCAACACAGGGATGGACACCAAGTGGATGCTGGGAAAATGTTTTTGCTAAACAGAATGATTGCATTTTTCTGCCCTTTGCGGGTGTACCTACACCATACTGGCCACACATTAGACAGAGTCACATCCTCTCAACAGCCAGGAGGTGGGTGAGTCAACACTCAAGAGATTTCAGCCAGAACAAAGCCATCATTGTGTATTCTCACTTTCCTGAAATTTGATTGGAGGCATTCTTTTTCTGAGTTATATCAGCTACTGCCCTTTAGTCTATAGAACTGGCTACAGGATTCACAGGACCTGGAGTAAAATGAAAATGTAAGGTCAA
This sequence comes from Dipodomys merriami, assembly GCF_024711535.1. Taxonomy (NCBI): domain Eukaryota; kingdom Metazoa; phylum Chordata; class Mammalia; order Rodentia; family Heteromyidae; genus Dipodomys; species Dipodomys merriami. The sequence continues at coordinate 88,764,523 of NW_027204492.1, forward strand.
TCCTCTATTCAAACAATGACTACAAATCACAAGGTGAGACAGCAAGAACAGGAAGTTAAACCCAGGCCCTCTACAACTTCATAGGTTGCAGGCACACCAAGCTGGCTATGTGGACATGCAGGTACAAGTTCTCCTTACAGTTGGCATTGAGTATACATGGCTATTTGACCCATACCCAAAGAGAACCAGTGAGTGAAATATGAAATATCTAACCACTGCCATAGCACAGGCTGATGAGAACAGACTGCACCAGCAGCAGCTGTCAGGAGAGTGAAACCACAGCCCAGTGGGCAACACCTTCTTTTCAGAAGATAGTCCTTTCAATTCATTTCTTGGAGTGACCATTTTACAGCACCAGTTTTCCTAGTACTTTTCTATACCATCTGACTTCTGTCAGTGATTCTGTAAGTGATCCCATGAGCCTGAAGGTTTCCTTTAGTGTTAAAATAAATACTCTGTTGGATTTGTCCATTCTTTTCTTTTCTCTTTTTGGCAGTATTAGTATTTGAACTCAGGACTCTGTGGTTGTTAAGAAGGCATCTTACCATTTAAGCTATGTCTTTAGTCCTTCTTGCCCTGTTTAATTTTGAGATAGGGTCTTACTTTTTTTCCTGGGCTGGACTGGATCATGACAGGCACGTGCAATCTCACCTAGTTATCAGTTGAAAGGGGTCTCACAAACTTTTCTGTATGGGCTGGCTTTGAACTGTGATCATCTCAGCCTCCTAAGTAGCTAAGATTCCAGATGTACTAGGATTACAGGCATGAGTCAGCCACTGGTACGTGCTGGGTTTGTGTTCATTCTGGGAACTGTCTAGAGCTCTGAAATCAGACAGACTTGGTACCAAATTATGACTCTTCTGGGTACTGTACAACCTTTGGTGAATTAACTTCTCTGAGCCCCAGTTTCCATGTTTATAAAATGGGGAGGAAAGATGTATCCTGCAGGAATATTGTCCTGTTTAAACATTGTGATGTCTCTCGAGAGCTGCATTCTATATTTGAAGTCTAAGGTAGGGAAAAAGAGAAACAGCTTCCTCCCACAGATGAGCACAGCAGTGTTTAAGACAGGACCATGATCCCTAATCCAGGTCTCAACTCTAACACAGAGGAGCCACCACAATGTCTTGGGCTGCTAGACCATCTAACTTAGGTGTGGTTTTTCTTGCCTCCCTCATTGAGATCTTGAGTCAATTGTGAATGGCAATTGAGTAGCCACTGAACACATTGTCCCAGCCTGACCCTCCACCAGACTCAACACCAAATGTCCCCCCACTGTGGGTACTGATGACTCACACCTGTAATCCTCACTACTCAGGAGGCTGAAATCTGAGGATGATGGTTCAAAGCCAGCCCAGGCAGAAAAGAGTCCATGAGACTCTTATCTCCAACAAACTACCCAAAAGCCAGAAGTGGTGATGTGGTTCAAGTGGTAGAACGCTAGCCTTGAGCAAAAAGAAGTTCAGAGACAGTGCCCAGGCCCTGAGTTCAAGCCCCGAGTTCAAGCCCCAGGACCAGCACAAAAAAATGTCCCTCACACAGGGGGTGTTAGGAGCCTGAAGTCTATCTGTGCTCAATATGTGGAGGGGAATGAGGAATACATCTTGGCTTACTGAGACCCCCAATCTCATTAATGGTTCCTAACATTGAGGAGGGAAGTGTTTTGGATTTCTTGTTGTTTTGTTTGTTTGTTTTGGTGCTGGTCCTGGGGCTTGAACTCAGGGCTAGGGCACTGTCCCTGAGCTTTTCTGCTGAAGGTTGGTGCTCTTCCACTTGAGCTATACCTCAACTTCTGGCATTTTGACTGTTAACTGGAGGTAAGAGTCTCACAGACTTTCCTCCTGAAGCTGGCTTCATACCATGATCCTCACATCTCAGCCTTCTGAGTAGCACAGGATAAAAGCACCGACCTGTTTCCTTACTGACACCCAGGCTTTGTTGTGGATTTCCACCCCTGTCCCCCAACTTTGGGCCCTGTTGCCTACATATATTGGCACATGCTCACAAGGATATCCTCTTTATGTAAGAAGACCAATACATAGTCAGGGGGTCCTTACATTTGCAGAAAGAATGACCTTCTAAGAAGGCAACTTGTAGGAATGGACCAACAAAGCTAACCTGTGCAAGTGGCTCACCCATTAGAACCCTTTGAAGAGGACTATAAGGAGAAACCCTGTTGTCCTTCTTTAGTGGCTAAAGAATAACCTCAAGCCTGGACTATGACCCTAGAGCCAGTGTGGCATCTGAAAGCAGACATATTAGTCTTTCCATCCTATTCCAGCCCCTCTCACAAAAGTCAGTGTATCCAAGTCATTCTTTGCAGCAATAATATTTATTACAATTGAGTACTGAATAAACAAATCATTTGCAATGGATATGCATAGTCATTCATTGCAATTACAAAATACTGGAAATAACCTAACGGCCAGGATATAGAAGAAAGGTTGAATAAACTATAGACCAACCACATGAACAGAGTGCCACACAGCTGCACAAATAAATGAAGAAACACTCTAGGAAGTGATAAGACAGTTCTGAGGATATAGGGCAAAGAAAGAAGCAAAGCACAAAAAGGATATTTATAAGAATTTATTATTCATGTGGGACACCAAGAGATGCAAGAAACCATTTGTGTGTGCTCATTTCTAATGCTCTGAATTAGATGCTGTAAGGAAATGGAAGTAATTCTATGATTGCATCTCTCAATAAGGCTTAACTATAGGCCAGAAGGAATGAAATGTAGCTAAGGCTACAATCAGTAAATCAGCAGCAGCAGTTGCTCATATTTTCCTATTACCCATAGTAGGGTTGGGGGAAGTGTTTGGTCATTTTGTCTGAACAATGTCCGTGTTGTTTTTTGTGTTCAGACATGAGGACAGAGTGGCCTTGTTTTGTCTCAATCCATCATGATCACAGAGTGGCCTTGTTTGATGTTAGCATTTTGAAAAATTGTTTATGTCCGAGGAGAACAAGAAAGCAGAGCTGTGTGGGCCAGGCCATCAGTGAATAACACAGAGGGTATGGCCTGATAATGCCACCCATTCCAGCTGTCATGGACGCTTTTTCTCCTTGGGACAAATAGTGAAGTCAAATATCAGTGGTAATTTCTTAGTACTTTGGTTAAGTAAGGCATTCACATGAGGGCAAGTTAGAAAAAAAAATGTATAGAGGAATTCTGTGTACTATTGTAGAGCTTTCTTTTTCAAAAAGAATCCCCAAGTCAAAAAGATTTTTTTTTTAGGGGGTCCGGTCTTGGGGCCTGTACTCTGGGCCTGGGCGCTGTCCCTCAGCTCTTCAACTCAAGGCTAGCACTCTACCACTTGAGCCACAGCGCCACTTCCGGCTTTTTTCTTTTTTCTTATGTGGTGCTGAGGAATCGAACCCAGGGCCTCATGCATGCAAGGCAAGCACTCTACTACTGAGCCACCTTCCCAGCCCCCAAAAAGATATTTTTTTGTCTGTCATGAGGCTTGAACTCAGGGCCTGGGCATTGTTCCTGAGCTTTGTTGCTTAAGGCAAACACTCTACTCCTTTGAGCCATAGTTCTGCTTCCAGTTTTCTGAGGGTTAATTGGAGATAAAGGTCTCATGGACTTTCCTGCCTGGGCTGGCTTTGAACTGAAATCCTCAGATCTCAGCCTTCTCAGTAGATAGGATTACAGGCTTGCGCTACCAGTGCTCAGCTCCAAATCAAAAAGTTTTAAAATACACACACACACAGAGAGAATGGAAATTAGTTCAGCAAATAGGTGGGTTTGAACACAGGGGGGAGGGGGATGTTCAAAATAAAGCACATAGTTCAAAATACCCTATCTGATCATGAGAAACACATTGGAATGGATTTGGATTTAAAGGAGGATTCTGGTCTCCTACATGAGGCATCAACTAGGGTAAGTAGAGTATCCCTGCACTGTTTCCATTGGTACTGCTCTTTCTCTCCCTCATGTGTTGAATTTATTCAGGTTCATGTCCCCTTATTGAGACCCAGGCTGACCTTTCTGTGCTAGGAGACAGTAGAGTCCTAGGGTTTTTTCCACATTCACCTCTGATTCAGCCCATTCTGTACACAAACCACAATGCCCCTTGTGGAGATAGGCATGGGGCACCAGTTGAAATCCACTCACCCTCTCCCCATCTCTTTACCCTGCCATCCCCACCTGTCATCAAATCCATCTTTCAGCTACGTGCCCATACCTGGAGCTTCTCTCTGGAAAAAAAAAAATCACTTATTAAGGGGAATTGTACCAAAAGTGTGTTTATATTTGCCTAGTCAAAATAACAACTATTTTAAACTTTTATTTTTTTAATGATCCTATGTAAGGCAAGCAAAACATTTTTCAGAAAAAGACGAAGAGGCAAGTCATGGACATTTGGTGGAATATAACCCTATTGCCAAGCAATTGGGCAAAGTTCATTAAGAATCTCCAAAAGGATGACACTCTACCCAGTAAACTCCACTTCTAGGATGCTGTCCAAAGGAAGTCATCAAGAATGCAGAGAGATTTATGTGCAGACTGCCTGTGAAAAATCATAGATAGAACATTTCTAACCCCTACTGAATGAGAGTAAGTGGAATTTTTTTTGGGGGGGGTCCGGTCGTGGGGCCTGAACTCTGGGCCTGGGTGCTGTCCCTCAGCTCTTCAGCTCAAGGCTAGCGCTCTACCACTTGAGCCACAGCGCCACTTCCAGCTTTTTTTTTTCATTTTGCTTATGTGGTGCTTAGGAATCGAACCCAGGGCCTCGAGCATACAAGGCAAGCGCTCTACCACTGAGCCACCTTCCCAGCCCAGTAAGTGGAATTTTTAATAGGCATAAACTACAAGACAAGAGAAAATGAGATAGGAGAAAAATAGAAACATTATTTTAAAAGCTGGGAAGCCAATAACTTAGGACCAACAGAACTGAATCTTAAACTGGCTACAAAGAATGTTGAGAACCAAACCAAGTTATGCCATGAAGTCACTTAAAAGGGAACTGTGGAACTGAAGGCACTTGATCCCTCAAGAAGTGGGGTTCAAGAGGTAACTGAACATGGATGAGACTTAACTGACTATTGTCAAAAGCAAGTGGGTGCCAGGTGCTAGTGATTCACGCCTGTAATGCTAGCTAGTTTAGAGGCCAAGATCTGAGGGCAGTTTGAAGCCAGCCAGGGCAGAAAAGTCCATGAGACAATTACCTCCAGTAAACTTCTCAGAAAAAGTCAGAAGTGGTACTATGGCTCGATGTGATAGAGTGCTAGCCGTGAGCAAAAGAAGATTAGGGACAGTGCCCAGGCCCAGGGTTTAAGCCCCCAGACTGGCAAAAGATTAAAATAAACAAAATAAAAACAATTGAGTGTCTGGTTCGTCTATTCTTTACAGCCCTCCAAGACCAACAAAACATTGGAGACCTCTTCCCTGGAGAAAGGCAATCATAGGACCTTTGGGCCAGCATACAAAGATTAGGGTAGCAGGTCACAATTAAGGCCTGTGTATACACGAATTGTGAACTTCTTACACTTTCTTTCACTGGTAGCTTAAGGGAATGGATGAGTGAAAAGACCAAAATACTACAAATACCTCAACCGTGAAGGTCACATTGGGCAAACCCTACTGGCTGTGCAGTGCACTGAGTCATCATTATAGTTCCCCACTCCTTTTGTTTTCTGTCACCCCCAAATAACATTGGGGGGGTGATATGTTATTTTTATTTCAGGCTTTCTGAAAAGCTAAATGTACACATAATTCCAGTATATTCTGTATTTGTGTCCCTGCTCGTTTGCTTTTTAAAATCACGTTTGCTTTATCGTGTTCTCCCATCTCTAGCTATTCTTTTCTTTCCTTCCTTCCCTCTCCCCTCCCTCCCTCCATGTATTTCTCTGCCTTCATGTGTTCCCACCCCTTTTGCATCCTCCTCTTTTTTTGAGCCATTTTAGAGAAGTCACAGATGTACCCCTAAATACTTAAGCATTATACTAGAAGCATTATACTAGAACATATGGTTATGTAGCCATATTATGATGATCAAAACCAGGAGATTCACATTGGTACAACACTATGATTAACTACAGCCTTATTCAACTTTTGTCAATTTCCCCAAAACTATCCTTCAAAGAAATTCGTGGTTTTCTTTTCCTTGTCCCAGAACATATTCCAGGACCACACATGACATTTAGCTGTTGAATTACTCTGGTCTCCTTTAATTTGGAGTCATTTCCGTGTGTGTGTGTGTGTGTGTGTGTGTGTGTGTGTGTGTGTGTGTGTGTGTGTGTGTGTGATTACTTTGATATCTTCAAAGAAGAAAGTTGGTTGTTTTATAGAATATCCATCAACTGGGTTTGTCTGTGTTTTCTTCCTGATTCAATAAGAATGTCTCAAAACTCCTCATTGAGGTCTGTTTTCCCATTATTGGTGACAATCACTTAGTTAGGGTGACTATAAACCTACACTGCAAAGTTAATATATAACTAAAGGGGAAATACTTTGAGACTATGTCCATATTCCTTCTCCATTTAACTTTCAGCTACTCATTATAGCATCCATTGATGATTCTTGCCTAAATCAGCTGACTTTATAGTGGTTACTAACAGGTGATTACCTATTACTCATACATTTTTGACTCTCAACCTATTATATATGAAATAATTTCTCCTTTTCCCTTGCCATTTTATTAATACATTCACACAAGTAGACTAGTGGATTCTTATTTTATTCAATGGGTTATAATTTATCTCTCATTTATTTTGATGCTCCAAAATTTCTTAGGTTTGCCCAGTGAGAAAACTGTCAAGAGAAATAAAGTAAAAAGTCCTATTAATGCTAGAGAATTAAAGTAAATTACAAACTATCACAAAATCCAAATCAGGAGATCCAAACTATCAAAAATAAGAATTCCAAAAAGAACATACATATACATTTTCACACACACACACACACACACACACACACACACACACACACACACACAGATGTGTAAATAAACAAAACTTCACACAGTGACATAAGCACATACATGATTTTTTCCTGTCCTAGGACCCAATCCAAGTTAAGGACCCACAGACATTCAAACATATACACTCAGACCCAGACAAAAGCATACAAATACACATAGGAACACATAAGAAGATGTCAACAAGAAAATTCAGTTTCCCAGAACTGACAACCGTTAGTGTTTCCATTAGAAGGACTTTTAGAATACCTATTGCAATTGCAATTTATGAAAGTTCACAGCTTGGTAGACTAAGGAAAGACTCCATCATTTTCCAGACATGGGTAGAGAGGGGACTCAGAAACATTAGAATCTCAAAGATAAGCCTTCAAAATTCTGAAAGGAAATTATTGCCAAGCCTGAATTTATGACCCAAATAATTGGGCAATTCTATAGCTTTTCAAATTATCCAAGGTAATTTCAGATGCCTGAGGTATCAAAAAAATTGTTTTCAAGCACCTTGGTCTTAGGAGGTGATAGGGGATTGTGTTCTACCACAGGACACATAAAACATGATAAAGGAGATGTTGGTTGTGGTAAATGAGAGATCTAAAATAACACATGGGCAAAAAAGGTATCCTAGGAGGCTGGTAGAGTGGTTCTAGTAGGCAGCAAGCATGGGCCCACCCAGTCTCCAGAGGTCAGGACAAAAGGCTTCAGAAGACAGTTGCTCAAGGAGAAGAAACACAAACCTGATGTGTCTGAATGGTTTCAGAGATTCAGATTATTGGGAAAGAATTTAGGTTTGAATTAAAGATACATAAAAAATTACCAGGCACCAGTGGCTCATGCCTGTAAACCTAGCTACTCAGGAAACTGAGATCTGAGGATCTCAGTTGAAGCTAGCCTGGGCAGGAAACTCAGTGAGACACTTATTTCCAAATAAACACCAAAAAGCCAGGAATGGAGCTGTGGCTTAAGTGGTAGAGCACTAGTCTTGAGCAAAAGAAGCTCAGAGACAAGCACACAGACCCTGAATTCAAGCCCCAGGATCACACATACCACACACACACACACACACACACACACACACACACACACACACACACACACACACACACACACACACACACACACACACACACACACACACACACACATGGTGCATAGAAAACTAAGGCATCAATATAGCTAATCTCTGAGATAACAAAATGGTATGCCAGAAAAAAAAATGTGGGCATTGTATACTTCGTGGCTCAGCCTTTGAGTGGCCTTTGCATGGCCATGGTAATCCCCAGAGTGATGTAACCAAAATAATGATATATCTCTATTGAGAATACAGGAAAGGTTTACCTGGGACCACTAGGCCAGAGAGAAGATACATAAAGTGAACTGAATTTTCATCTTCCATAATGGGGATTCAGTGGATAATGCCTCCAACAAAGCAAAGTAAGACATTTCAGTTCAAATCCGTTATGTCAGCAAAAGGACTCACTGAAAGTTGTCGATGTCTATGTGGTAAGGCAAACAGAAGGCAAACGATGGATGGGAAGAAATGAAGGTGGCTGATTTTTCTAACAAACCCTACAGAGCTTGACTCTCTAGCTTATGTGTAATATATCTTTGTTCTTTAAAAAAAATGCAACACTAAAACTTTTAAAGAAATAGATTTCTATGCATTGAAATGATATTCGCACCATTACTTTAAACAACAGTTTGTTTTTATTTTTTTATTGTGAAAATACTGTACATAGGTGTTACAATTACATGGACAAGATAATGAGTACATTTCTTATCAAGCATTGTAGCCTCCTCCTTTGTTTCCCCTTCCCATGTCTTCCCATTGTCCCCCCTTCCGCCCCCCCCCACCCAACAGAGATTGTTTTAAATAAGCACAAGAGTAAAGAAATGGCTAAGAGATTTGGGTTGTATCTACACAACTATATATGCAAATTAATTTAAATACTATTTAGAGAGAAGCTAAAACCCACCAGAAAACATGTAGGACCCAATGTTAGGTGAAACTAACAGGCCATAAAATGTTCTACATTGTTTCAACTTGCATTGTCTTTTGTTTCTAGTGTTTGGCTTCTTTTCCTTTAAATAAAGTGTTTTTTAAAATAGAAATCAGACTGGAAGCAAAGATAACAAAATATTAACAATGGTTAGATTAAGATAATTGGTTTCAAATTCTTTCCAAATGTTTTTTTTTTCCACATTGAATAAGCATTAATGGGAACCATTTGTGTGTGTGTGTGTGTGTGTGTGTGTGTGTGTGTGTGTGTGTGTGTGTGTGTGTGTGTGTGTGTGTGTGTGTGTGTGTGTGTGTGTGTGTGTGTGTGTGTGTGTGTGTGTGTGTGTGTGTGTGTGTGTGTGTGTGTGTGTGTATCCTAGGGCTTGACCTCAGGGTCTGGCCACTATCCTTGAGCTTTGTTGCTCAAAGTTAATGTTCTACCACTTGAGCCACAGCTCCACTTCCAGCTTTTTTTGTGGTTAAGAGTGTCACAAACTTTCCTTCTCAAGCTGTGTTTGAATTCGATCCTCAGATCTCAGACCTGTGCCTAGCTGCAACTTAACTATTTCTAATCATATTAGTGTGTTTGTTACTGGAAGATTGAACAAAAGCATAACTAAGAAGAAAATTAAAGTCATTTGCTCTTATTATGAAAACAAAGCAGACTACTTGTTTAAATTGTGAGATTGTCTCCCTCTCCATACTCAATGCTCTGAGAGCTGCCATAGTGTGACCAGTTAAGATTGACCAAGGCTCTTAAGCTTTCATCTTGAGTTTCAGAAAGATCTTATCTGAAGTACCCAAATCATTATCTTTTAAGCTGGTGAAACTTGACAGAAAAGTTTTGCATGGTAGATACAGTTTTGAAAATTCGGAACTGGTTTTGATGTTTAGTTTCAAGTTCCATCTCAGGAACTAAAAATACCAACACAAAGTTTCTAAAGAATTTCAGATACTGGAGGACTAAACAGTGAAAAAAGTTGGCCAAAAAAAATTACAAATTTCATGTTCAGCATTCATTCTGTCTTATTTGCTTCAGTTCTAAATCTGCAGCCTGCTTTCCTTGGGTTTCTGTTTCATATCTTGTGTAAGGAATCACAGCTTATTTCGCTTTTGTGTACTCATAAGAAAAAAGGAAAGGAACAAGATTTATCCATAAGTAATTTTTGTCTAGAATGCACACATTTGGTTATTCTTATACTAAGAATAATTATCAGTCAGATACCAATGGCTCTCATTTGTAATTCCAGCTACTCAGGAGGCTGAGATCTGAGAATTGAGGTTCAAAGCCAACCTAGGCAGGAAAGTCCATGAGACTCCTAACTCCAATTAACCAACAAAAACCAGAAGTGGATATGTGGCTGAAGTGGTGGTACACCAATCTTGAGCAACAAAGCTTAAAAAAAGAACAAGTGCCAGCCTTAGTACCAGCACCAAAAAAAAAAAAAAAAAAAAGGTGTAATTATCCACCCAAAATATCTCAAACAGCTTTTCCTGGATATATATATAGAAACATGCATAGTGCGTGGAATGAGAGTAAATAGGAAGGAGAGAGGGGAGAGAGAGAGAGAGAGAGAGAGAGAGAGAGAGAGAGAGAGAGAGAGAGAGAGAGAGAGAGAGAGAAGAGAGAGAGAGAGAGAGAGAGAGAGAGAGAGATCCAACTTACCATCACACTCGAGAGAGAAATCTAACTTACCATCACACTCTTAGGACCAACAGGAGGAAATTAAACAGAAGCAGGAACAAGTCCAGTCTGAGAGAAAGAGAACAAATGACCTATGCTTTTGAACATGCAGCTCAGTAGAAAAAAAACCAACCAAGTAAACAACAGAGTTAAATGGGACCTAAGGATGAGGAGGGATGGAGGGAAGGAAAGAGGAGAAAGAGCAGAAGTTCCACTCTCAATCATTTTTTTGCTCTTCTATGGGTTAGAAAGTCAGGAGAGCTAAGTTTTCTAAGCATTAGAGGGTGCTGCTCTTAACACAGAACTCATCTGTGGCTTTGGGACACACTCTGGTCCTTCATTAAAGACTCCTCAGTTCCAACTACTATTTCTTTGCTTTTTTTTTTTTTTGAAGTTGCCATTTTTCTTTCCTTTTGGAGCCAGTTTGTGGGATTAATTCCCACTGCGCTGTGCTCTGGAAACTTGTTTCAGCTGTTTTTGTGATGCTCCTGAAACAGCTGCCAAGGGTTAAGAGACTGTAATGGGTTTGGCAAAAACTCATGTCAAATTTTATAGAATTATCTGTCTTCCCAGAAAGTCTGTAATAAACATTTCTGGAGGATGAGGAGCCTGTGGACCATTAGAGCCAATCCCTGCCACCAAGATCAAGTTGAGCCTCCTTTCCCCCAACCTTGGGCCAACTCCATAGCCGGCACAAACAGGAAGCAGCCAGGCAGGGCTGGCCCCATTCACAGGGGTGCCATACAACAGCTGCCTGGCTCCCCTCTCTGAAGACAGGCCTGCATGACAGACACTGCTAGGCTCATTTTGTGCTTTACTGGTTCTTTGATGGCTTTATTTCCTGTTTCTCAAGCCTTTCATTCCCTTTTCTCTTAATTTCAATAAAACTATCATGCTATTCATAATAGTCAAGCAATGGAAACATCCCAGATGCCCTACAATAATGGATGAGTGGACTCCAAAAAATGTGGTACCTATACACCATGGAAGTTTACACAGCCATTACAAAGATTATGTGCTTTGCAGGGAAACGGATGGACCTAGAACAAAGCATTTTAAGTGAGTCAAGCCAAGCTCAGAGAGACAAAGAGCGAGTGCATGTTTCCTCTCATTTGCAGAAGTTAGATCTGAAATACACTGGGATATGATAAATTATACAGGATTGTGGACACTCATACACAGTGAAACCCAAAGAGGATGCTCTTAGGGGAGAAACACAAAGGCATAATGCCTGTGTACCTCTTTATATTTTTATAAAATTATATATATATATATATATATATATATATATATATATATCAAAAAGAACTCCAAGATGTGCAAACAAGAGGTCTCTTTTTTGTTGTTTCTGTTTTCTTTTCTTTCTGCAGAGTTTATTCAAGTGTCTCTTTGGGAGGGGAGGCCATAGAACTTTAGGGGAAAAGGGTAAAAAAGTAACCAGGTGCCGGATGCTTATATCTGTAATCCTGGCCACTCAGGTGGCTGAGATCTGAGGATCGTGGTTCAAAGTCAGCCTGGGCAGTAAAGTCTGTGAAACTCCTACCTCCAATTAACCAGCAGGAAACTGGAAGTAGTACTGTGGCTCAAAATGGCAGAGTAAAAAGAGCAAAAGAGCAAAAGAGCTCAGAGACAATGCCCAGGCCCTGAATTCAAGCCCCACGACACACACACACACACACACACACACACAAAGGTGAAAAAGTGCATCAGTGGAGCTCACTGGACACTGTTGAAAGTGGAAACAGGAGGGAAGGACTGGGGGAGAATAAGGGAAGAGGTGATACTGTATGAAAAAAATGTACTCATTACCTGACTTATCTAACTGTAATTAATTCCTGTGTATATCACCTTTATAATAACAATAACATTTTTAAAGAACTTACCTAAAAGGCACAAACTTTGAATGTACAGATGAATTTTTCATATATTCATACACACATGCAAACACAATTAAAATCTATTAAAATCTAGAGTATTTCCTCATGACAATTGCTCAGTCCATGCCATGCCCACTCCCAAATGCAACAGAGATAATCATAACTCTTCATTGTCTCGCCACAATTACTTTTGCCTGTTTAGTTGTTGTTTGGTTTGGCTTGGCTTGGTTTGGTGTTTTTGAGATAGGTTTTTCACTATGCAGCTCAGGCTGGCTTTAAACTCACAATCCTAACATCTTGTTGATATTACAGACGTGCGCTACCAAGCCCAGCTGCTCGTTTTCTCTGTTCTTGGATTTCAGATAAATATCATTGTGCAACATGTGCTTTGGGAGACCTAGATTCTTTTACATAACATGGTTTTGAGGGTTATTGATGTTGTGCGATTCTGTATTTTATTCCATTTCCCATTTGATTGTTAACTAGAATTCTGTGATATGAAGAGATCATATACATGGTTTATTTATCCATTCATTCACTGAAGGACATTTGGGTTGTTAGAGATACTATAATAAAGCCATAATTGATGAAAAGTAACTTAACCCAAAGCACTCACCTGCCCCCTGACAGCCATATCTTAGAATTATCATTGCTGCCCACCCCGCTGAATCATCTCCCCTCCCCTTCCCCTTGAACAAATGTACCAGCAAGTCTTGGAAGAGAACCTGAGACCAAGGCCATATCTGATGCTGATGCTCCTAATGAACACAGATGCTGTTGAAACCTTGAAACTCCTCAGTGAAAATAACCTTGCTCACCCACCCTGCCTCCTTCTCACCCCACTTCCATCTGCCCCTCCCCCAGCTTCACTTTTTCTGCCTAATATTTAAAGAGGGCCTAGTTTTAAGGTGGGGAGGGATGGGGAGGGGTGGGGAGGAGCTCCATTTCCCCTTCAGTCATGCTGAACAAGACTTGGTTGCCCTTCCCAGGCTTCACTCCTGAATAAAGTTTGTTGGTCTGGGCTCTTTCCTTATCCTGATAACCTCATGACTCAGTTTCCTTTCAATAATATATATTCATGTACAGGTCATTGTGTGACATAGGCACATCCTTACTTTACTGAACAATCCATATCTCTTGGACTGGGGCAGTTAAGTCTGGGTCCAAGGTCTTCGTCAAGAACACCAGGACAGCTGGGCGTTGGTGGCTCAAGCCTTTAATCCTAGCTACTCTGGAGGCTGAGGTCTGAGGATTGCAGTTCAAAGCCAGCTTGGGCAGGAAAGTCAGAATGAGACTGTTATCTCCAATTAACTACTCAAAAACTGGAAGTGATCTATGGCTCAAGTGGTAGAGTGCTAGCCTTGAGCACAAACATGATCAAGGACAGTGTTCATGTCCTGAGTTCAAGCCCTACAACTGACCAAAAATAAAACGAAAAAAGAAAACACCAGGACATGGTTGCTATGACAATGATATTTCTGTATCATCCCATAATTCATATTCCTAAGCTCTTACTGGAGTAACCTGACTCTGCTTAGTATATGTCATCTTCTAAAATCACAAATTTTGCTTCCACAGGAGGGAGGCCTACACACCCCATTGGTGCTGCCGCCATGTCTTTAGTGATTCCTGAGAAGTTCCAGCACATTTTGCGAGTACTCAACACCAACATCGATGGGCGGTGGAAAATATCCTTTGCCATCACTGCCATTAAGGGTGTGGGGCGAAGATCCGCTCATGTAGTGTTGAGGAAGGCGGACGCTGACGTCACCAAGAGGGCTGGAGAACTCACAGAGGATGAGGGGGAACGTGTGATTACCGTTATGCAGAATCCAAGTCAGTACAAGATCCCAGACTGGTTCTTAAACACACAGAAGGATGGAAAGGATGGAAAATGCAGCCAGGTTCTGGCCCATGGTCTGGATAATAAGCTCCGTGAAGACCTGGAGCAGCTCAAAAAGATTCGAGCCCACAGAGGGCTGCGCCACTTCTGGAGCCTGCGAGTCAGAGGCCAACACACCAAGACGCCATGGTCGCACTGTGGGTGTGTCCAAGAAGAAATGAGTGTAGGCCTTTTCTGTTAATAAATAGTTTATAGACAAAAAATCCACAATTTTTTTCTAAGATTTTCTCTGAAAATTGAGATTACAATAACAATACCATTCATAACTAAATATTGAATGAGAAAATAATTTTCATTCTTTGTACTGTAATATGGCTAGTTTCATCTTACAGAATCTCATCGTGTGTGTGTGTGTGTGTGTGTGTGTGTGTGTGTGTGTGTGTGTGTGTGTGTGTGTGTGTGTTGGTCCTGGGTTTGGACTCAGCGTTGGGGTGTTGTCCCTGAGCTCTTTTCACTTAAGAACTAATGCTCTACCATTTAAGTCACAGATTCACTCCCAGCTTTTTTGATGCTTAAATATAGATTATAGTCTCATGGACTTTTCTTCCCAGTCTGGCTTTGAACTGAGATCCACAGCTCTCAGCCTTCTGAGTAGTTAGGATTACAGGTGTTAGCCACCAGCACCTGGCCACAATCTTATCCATTTTAAGATGAGGGTGCATGGTTTTACATTGTTGCAATTGTAGTAAGAAGTTTTTTTTTTCTACTTTTTCCACTAGTGAAAGCATTCTTCATATATTGCATTTGGACTTTGGGAGATTATTTGATATTAAGGAATATATGACATGGTGGATATGATTTAATTTAATTGGGTTCCTGTTACTATTTAATTTGCATTTATTTTTCCTTATTAAATTCACAAGTAAATTTTTTTGAAAGTATCTTTGCTTTTAATGAATTGTTTTGTCAGAATATTTTAATCAGAATGAAACATGGTTTACAGTTTGGCTTAAGCAGTATTTATAAAGATGTGAAATTGTTTAGGAGACACAAATGTAATAATTTCTCCCCTCATTGCCTTTCCTCATGCTACATTTAACATTTGGATTGACTGTATGTCCCTGAAAACATTTGAGCTTTTGACTCCAGGATTAATGGGTCAAAGTTACACCAAAATTTTTTCCAATAAATATTATGATGTAATCTTCAAAAAAAAAAAAAAAAAAAGAACACGAAGGCATTGGAGAGGTAGCCTTATCTCCAGAGGCCCAGCTTATAGACAGATCATCAGAGAAGCTACCAATCAAATAGAATATCAAGTGAGCTGTTCGGTGTTTTTAGTGGTCCATAAGTAGCTGGGTATGTGGCAATAAATTTCAATAGCAATAGGAGCTGTGCTCGTTTTATTTTATTTTAATGTTTTGTCGGTTGTGGAGCTTGAATTCAGGGCCTGGGGGCTATCCTTGAGTTCTTTTGCTCAAGGCTAGTGCTCTACCACTTTGAGCCACATCTCCACCTCCAGTTTTCTGGTGGTTAATTGAAGATAAAGAGTCTCTCACTGACTTTCCTACCTAGGCTTGCTTTGAACCACGATGCTTAGATTTTAGCCTCCTGAATAGCTAGACTTAAAGGCGTCAGCCACCAGCACCTGGCCTTGTTTTTATTTTTACTTAAAATTTTGGGTTTGAATGAGTTTCTTCAGAGTCTGCTTTGACATATTTAGTGTGAATGAATTATGCATCATCTGAGGAATTTGAAAAGATCTTGCTGGTTCATCTCTTAGCTGCCTTATAACACTCAGGAGGAACCATGAGTGATGGATATGGGTTAGGACCACTGATCACTCCCCATACCATGGAGACAAAGGAGAGTGATTCAGTCTTATCTATCAATTCTGTGGTGCTAAAGATAGTACCTTGCGGTCGTAATGGTGCTTGGCTGTTTGCCTTCACTTGCAGTCCTTAAGAATAATATCACCTCATATTCCATAATATATTTACTTCCTTGTTGTTTGCCTAAATTGACTTCTCACATAAGCTGTTGGAAGTTAAACCATTCTTTTTGTTGTGAGCACGTTGAGACTTCATTTCAGCTATCATAACAAAATACCATAGCCTAAGTGTCTTATCGAATAGAAATTTATTTTCTCACATGGAAGCTGGAAATTCAAGATTGGAATACCATCATGGTTGGGCTCTCATGAGGAACTTTTTGAAGGCTTGTCATCACATGTAGAAGAAAGGAAGCATTCTCTTTTCAAGTATCTCTTCATATATGAATACTAATTTCATTCATAGGGGGGAATGTACCCTCATTTGTGATTACATCCAAACCTAATTATTTTCCAAAGGCCCCATCTACAAATATCATCACGTTATGGGTTAGGTTTCCAGTGTATGAGTTTTGAGGTATCCAAATAGGAAAAGATGAAGTAAACCTCTCCCTCTTTGCAGATGACATGATCTTGTATTTAAAGAATCCCATGTACTCCACTCCCAAATTATTCAAGCTGATTCAAAACTTTGGCAAAGTAGCAGGGTATAAAATTAACCCTCAGGGCTGGGAAGGTGGCTCAGGAGTCCCTGAGTTAGATTCCCCAGCACCACATAAGCAAAATGAAAAAAAGCCAGAAGTGGCGCTGTGGCTCAAGTGGTAGAACGCTAGCCTTGAACTGAAACGCTGAGGGACAGCGCCCAGGCCCAGAGTTCAGGTCCCACGACCGGACCAAAAATAAAAATTAAAATTAAAAATTAAATTAAATTAAATTAACCCTCAAAACTCAATGGCTTTTCTGTATGCCAACAATGAGAAAAGCATGGCTGAAATCAGGAAAGCAACTCCATTTGTAATAGCCCCACAAAAAATAAAGTACCTAGGAATTAACATAACCAAAGAAGTGAAGGACCTCTATGATGAAAATTGTAAAAACCTGAAAAAGGAAATCAAAGCAGAACTTAGAAAGCGGAAAAACCTTCCATGCTCCTGGATTGGAAGGATCAACATCGTGAAAATGGCAATACTTCCCAAGGCTATCTATAAATTCAATGTGATACCTATCAATATTCCAACCTCATTCTTCAAGGAAATAGAAGAGGCAATCCAAAATTTCATATGGAACAATAAAAGACCCTGGATAGCAAAAACGATACGTAACAGAAAGAACAGTGCTGGGGAATATCAATACCAAATTTCAAACTCTACTACAAAGTAGTGGTAATCAAAACAGCTTGGTACTGGCACAAAAACAGACCTCAGGACCAATGGAATAGAACTGAAAGCCCAGAACTGAACCCACAGACCTATAGCCACCTAATCTTCGATAAGGAAGCTAAAAAATTAGAATGGAAGAAAGATAGCCTCTTCAGTAAATGGTGCCGGCAAAATTGCTTAATCACCTGTAGAAAACTGAAGCTAGGGGGCTGGGAAGGTAGCTCAGTGGCAGAGTGGTAGAGTGGTTGCCTTCCATGACTGAGGTTTGATTCCTCAGCACCACATAAGCAAAAAAGAAAAAAGCCAGAAGTGGCGCTGTGGCTCAAGTGGTAGAGCGCTACCTTGAGCTGAAGAACTGAGGAACAGCGCCCAGGCCCAGAGTTCAGGCCCCACGACCGGACCCCCCCCCAAAAAAAAAGAAAACTAAAGCTAGATCCTTATATATCACCCTGCACCAGAATCAATTCCAAATATACCAAAGACCTCCAAGTCAAATCAGACATTCTGAAAACATTACAGGATGGAATAGGAGAAACTCTAGGTCTACTTGGAACAGGCCAAAATTTTCTTTTCTTTTTAATTTATTTTATTTATTTATTTATTTATTTATTTTTGTTGGTCATGGGGCTTGAACTCTGGGCCTGGGCGCTGTCCCTCAACTCTTCAGCTCAAGGCAAGCGCTCTACCACTTGAGCTACAGCACCACTTCTGGTTTTCTGGTGGTTTATTGGAGATAGGAGTCTCATGGTCTTTCCTGCCCAGGCTGGCTTGAACCGCGATCCTCAAATCTCAGCCTCCTGAGTAGCTAGGATTACAGGAGTGAGCCACCTGCACCCGGCTCAAAATTTTCTTAAAAGAGACCCAGGTGAAATGAACCCCAAGATAAGGACTCAAGTGGTTTTTCTTTCTTGCGATTGTTTCTAACATATTTATAAGATATTTCTTTGTTGCTTTGTATGTCCCTCCCCCACGGTATAAGGCTTGTTTTCACTGTATTTGATGTTTATATAATTTGTGGAGGGGAAGGGAAAAAACAAATGGTTTAAATAGGGATACAGGTGGACCCATTGCGACAATGAGATGTACAAGATGTTATGTTAAAAAACGAACTTTAAAACTTTGCCAGGGAGGGGGGGAGAGAGCAATGGGGGGAGGGGGGAGATGGGCAGGGATGGGAAGGGGAAACAAAGGAGGAGGCAACAATGCTTGATAAGAAATGTATTCATTACCTTGCCCATGTAATTGTAACCCCTCTGTATGGTATTTTCACACACACACAAAAATTAATGGCCTCTATGCCAACAATGTGAAGAGCATGGCTGAAATCAGGAAAGCAACTCAATTGGTAACAGCCCCACAAAAAATAAAATACCTAGGAATTAACTAAAGAAGTGAAGGACCACTATGATGAAAACTTTAAAAACCTGAGAAAGGAAATCAAAACCGAACTTAGAAAATGGAAAACCCTCCCATGCTCTTGGATTGGAAGGATCAACAACGTGAAAATGGCAATACTTCCCAAGGCTATCCACAAATTCAATGTGATACCTATCAATATTCCAACCTCATTCTTCAAGGAAATAGAAGAGGCAATCCAAAAATTCATATGGAGCAATAAAAGACCCCAAATACCAAAACCGATCCTTAGCAGAAAGAGCAGAACAGTGCTGGAGGAATATCAATAACAAATTTCAAACTCTACTACAAAACCATAGGAATCAAAACAGCTTGGTACTGGCACAAGAAGAGACCTCAAGACCAACAGAATAGAATTGAAAACCCAGAAATGACCCCACAGACCTATACCCACCTAATCTTCCATAAGGGAGCTAAAAAAAAATTAGAATGTAAGAAAGACAGCCTCTTCAGTAAATGGTGCTGGCAAAATTGGTTAATCACTTGTACAAAACTTAAACTAAATGTAATTCTATGCCTCCATCAGAAAGAATGACATTGCCCCATTTGTTAGGAAATGGAAAGACTTGGAAAAAATAATATTAAGTGAAGTAAGCCAGGCCCAAAAAAACGTAGGTCCCATGGTTTCCCTTATTTGCAATAACTAGTATATGTCTGAGTCAAGCAGAAAAGGTCTGATAAGTTGATGTTAGGGGAATGAACCCCAAGATAAGTATTCAAATTTTTTTTTGTTTTTTTTCCTTTCATGCAATTGTTTCTAACATATACATATTTATACGATGATTTCTTTATTGCTTTGTATGTCCCTCCCCCACGGTATAACCCCTGCTTTCACTGTATTTGATGTTGGTATAATTTGTGGAGGGGAAGGGGAAAAAACAAATCCTTTAACTAGGGATACAGGTGGACCCATTGCAACAATGAGATGTACAAGTCGTTATGTCAAAAAACGAACTTTACTACTTCGGTTGGGGGGGGGTAAGATCGGGTGGGAGGAGAGGGGAGTATGGGAAGGGATGGGAAGGGGAAACAAAGAAGAGGCAACAATGCTTGATAAGAAATGTACTCGTTATCTTGCCCATGTAATTGCAACTCCTCTGTACGGTATTCTCACAATTAAAAACAAAAAACAAAAAAAAACAAAACTTAAGCTAGATCCTTATATATCACCCTGCACCAGAATCAACTCTAAATGGATCAAAGACCTCGGAGTCAAAGCAGACACCCTGAAATCATTACAGGACGGAATACTCTCCTTGGCACAGGCCGAAATTTTCTTAATAGAGACCCAGAAACCCAACAAATTAAAGAAAGGTTGGACAAATGGGATTGCATGAAGCTACAGAGCTTCTGCATGGCAATGGACATAGCTAGCAAGATCAATAGAAAACCCACGGACTGGAAGAAGATCTTCACTAGCCATACAACAGACAAGGGTCTCATATTTAAATATACTTGGAACTCAAAAAATTAAATCCCCCAACAACAAATCCTCAAAGAAACAACTGCCCAATAAATAAGTGGGCTAAAGACTTGAAGAGAAACTTCTCTTAAGAGGAAATAAGAATGGCCAATAGACACATGAAGAAATGCTCAACCTCCCTAGCCATAAAAGAAATGCATCGCCGGGCGCTGGTGGCTCACGCCTGTAATCCTAGCTACTCAGGAGGCTGAGATCTGAGGATCGCGGTTCAAAGCCAGCCCGGGCAGGAGAGACCATGAGACTCCTATCTCCAATAAACCACCAGAAAACCGGAAGTGGCGCTGTAGCTCAAGTGGTAGAGCGCTCGCCTTGAGCTGAAGAGCTGAGGGACAGCGCCCAGGCCCAGAGTTCAAGCACCAAGACCGACCAAAAAAACAAACAAAAAAAAAGAAATGCATGAAAACAACATTGAGATACCACCTCACCCCAGTTAGAATGGCTAAAATCAAAAACTCTAATAACAACAGATGCTGGAGGGAATGTGGACAGAAGGAAACCTTACTGCATTATTGGTGGGAATGTAAACTTGTTCAACCACTTTGGAAAGTAGTATGGAGGTTCTCAAAATACTCCACATAGAGCTCCCTTATGACCCAGCAATCCCACTTTTGGGCATTTACCCAAATGAGTACAAACAAGACCATACTAAAGCTACCAGCACAACTATGTTTATTGAAGCATTATTTACCACAGCAAAGATATGGAACCAACCCAGATGCCCCTCAGTAGATGAATGGATCAAGAAAATGTGGTGTATATACACAATGGAATTCTATGCCTCCATCAGAAAGAATGACATTGCCCCATTTGTTAGGAAATGGAAAGACTTGGAAAAAATAATGTTAAGTAAAGTAAGCCAGGTCCAAAAATCATAGGTCCCATGGTTTCCCTTATTTGCAATAACTAGTATATGTCTGAGACAAGCAGAAATGGTCAGAATATTTGATGTTAGGCAAAATGAACCCCAAGGTAAGGACTAAGATGTTTTTTCTTTCTTGCTATTGTTTCTAACACATTTATATTTCTTTGTTATTTTGCATTTCCCTCCCCCATGGTATAACCCCTATTTTCACCATATTTGATGTTGGTATAATTTGTGGAGGGGAAGGGAAAAAACAAATTGTTTAAATAGGGATACAGGTGAACCCATAGCAACAATGACATGTACAAGACATTATATCATAAAACAAACTTTACAACTTTGGCACGGGGGGGGGGTAGTGTATGGAGCACTGGGGGAGGCAGAGGGGGCAGGGAGGAAGGGACATTGGAAGGGATGGTAAGGGGAAACAAAGGAGGATGGAATAATGTTTGATAAGAAATGTACTCATTACCTTGATCATGTAATTGTAACCCCTCTGTACGGTATTTTCACAATAAAAAAATTAAATCCAACAACAATCCTAAAAAAAAAACTGGCCAATAAATAAGTGGGCTAAAGACTTGAAGAGAAACTTCTCTGAAGAGGAAATAAGAATGGCCAATAGACACATGAAGAAATGCTCAACCTCTCTAGCCATAAAAGAAATACAAATCAAAACAACATTGAGATTCCACCTCATAATCAAGAACTATAATCAAGGCTATAATCAAGAACTCTAATAACAACAGATGTTGGAGGGGATGTGGCCAGAAGGGAATCCTACTGCATTGTCGGTGGGAGTGTAAATGTGTTCAACCACTTTGGAAAGTAGTATGGAGGTTCCTCCAAAGACTACATCGAGCTCCCCTATGACCCAGCAATCTTACTTTGGGGCATTTACTCACATGAGCACAAACAAGACCATATTAAAACTACCAGCACAACTATGTTTATTGCAGCATTATTTACCATAGCTAAGATATGGAACCAACCCAGATGCCCTTCAGTAGATGAATGGATCAAGAAAATGTGGTATATATACACAATGAAATTCTATGCCTCCATCAGAAAGAATGACATTGCCCCATTTGTTAGGAAATGGAAAGACTTGGAAAAAATAATATTAAGTGAAGTAAGCCAGGTCCAAAGAATTAGGTCCCATGGTTTCCCTTATTTGCAATAACTAGCATATGTCTGAGAGAAGCAGAAAAGGTCAGATAAGATGGTATTAAGCGAAATGAACCCCAAAATACGGACACAAGTGGTTTTTTCTTACTTCCTATTGTTTCTAACATATTTATAAAGTACCACGTAATTTTTTTTGTTGCTTTGTATGTACCTCCCTCATGGTATAACCCTTGTTTTCACTGTATTTGATATTGGTATAATTTGGGGAGCGGAAGGTAAAAACAAATTGTTTAAATAGGTATACAGGTGGACCATTGTAACATGAGATGTACAAGATGCTATGTCCAAAAACGAACTTTACAATTTAGGCGGGGAGGGGAGTCTGGGGGGGAGATATAGTTGTGGTGGTGGGAGGGAAGGCATAGTAGGAGGATAAACAAAGGAGGCAACAATGCTTGATAAGAAATGTATTCATTACTTTGCTTATGTGGTTGTAACTCCTCTTTACAATGTTTTCACAATAAAAAACTTATTTAAAAAATAAAAAATGTCATGATTAGTAAATAGGAATAATGAAGAAATTAATTGGAAGGGAAAAGGAGTTAAAAAGGTAAGACAAAAACAAGAAAGGAAGCAAAGTGAAATTTAGAGCCACAAGCCTAAAAGGTGGGTTTTGTGGCCTTTCCGCATACACTCATTGCCTAATGTTCTCATGTAGTTTTTCAATAGGCTTTTGTTTGTGGAATTTTTGGCACACTAACCTTTTCTGGAGAAGCAAATAGGGAGTTTTTCAGAGTTATTCTATTCATAGAATACAAATCCTATCTGATTAAGAATGATTTACTCTGGGATATTTTTATACACAGAATGAAACATTGGTGATGATAGATCATACCATTATATTGGACCCTGAAATACATACAATAAAGTTAGTTTCCAAAAATCCATCTGGAATTTATATGTAGTATCAAATCTTTGGTACTTTGGTCATTTTTTCTTTTTATTCTAATTTCTCTCTCTCTCTCTCTCTCTCTTTTTTGTCGGTCTTGGGGCCTGAACTCTGGGCATGGGTGCTGTCCCTCAGCTCTTCAGCTCAAGGCTAGTGAGCCACCGCACCACTTCCAGCTTTTTCTGCTCATGTGGTGCTGAGGAATCAAACCCAGGGCCTCATGCATGCAAGGCAAGCACTCTACCACAGAGCCACCTTCCCAGCGTTTTTACTATAATTTCTGATGAATCAGTAGGTCCTATTATTTGAATCTGCCTCCATCCCCATTCCCCAAATGCCTTTAGGACCTTTGCCCGGAAAGTCCTACAAACTCTAGACTATGGATTATGGTACTAATTTCCATTTATTATAGACTTTTCTCCATTTGTAGTCATCTCAAGAGTTGCATCCAACAAGTACCCTTAATGAAAGACTTTCCCCTTTTTTATATTCTAAGATAACATTTAAATAACTTATATTAAGTTTTCTAAAGATAGCATTCATATCTAGTTTCATTCTGTCAAATCTATTATTCTACCATAAAGTCAAGCACTAAAATTAATGTTTAACTAAAATAACTATATATAAGCCTATAAATCAGGGAATTCTATTTTCCCCCTTCTCCTGGAATAGATGTGGTATCTGGGCAGGCATTTCTGAAAGTATTAATGTTAATCATACCTTGAATCTATTTTAAATAATCTCACACATGCACAGTTATAATTTAAATACATTAAAATAGTCCTTATGCTCATTAGGAATCTGTCTGCTGGTTTATATTAAAAGGTTTAATAACTTGGCACTAAATATTTTTAAACCCTGAGAAAAGTGACTCTACAATTTATTCAGGTTCACATTTACTTCTAGGTGCATATGACCTACCAAAATTGACCTACTTACACAGATCTGTAACATTGAAACAGTAATAGTCTCCCAACAAATAAAATCCCAGGACCAGAAGGATTCACTGCCTAACTCTACTAAAGAACAGCTAAACATCATTTTTCCTCAAAAGTACTCCATAAAAAAGAAAGAGAACGCAGGCTAACAAATACATTTGACATCAGTATTACCCTGACCTCAAAATCAGATAAGGATACAACAAAAAAGGTGAGAGCCCAATGTTTCTGACAAAGATACAAAAATTCTCAGCAAAATACTTCCTAACAGAATACAAGACATTAAAAGATCATGTAACATGATCAAGCTGGTTTCATTCTAAGGATGCAAGGATGGTTTAACATCCAAAAATTAATAAATACAGTGTATAAGTAGGATAAAGAACAAAAATCCCATCATCATTTCAATAGATGCAAAAGGCCTTTGACAAAATTCATCATTCCTTCATGAAGAAAAATTAAACAAGGAATAGAAGGAATAAACCTTAACATAATATATAAGACAATATGTATGACTATGTATGACAAACCTATAGCCAAGATCATACTAAATAGGGGCAAAACTGAAACCATTTCCTCTATAGTTGGGAATGAAATAAGGGTAAATATTCTCTGTGCTTTTTTATTTTCCAGTACCAGGGTTTGAACTCAGTGCCTCTTGTTTGCTTGACTTGCTTACTTGGCTGGTACTCTACCACTTGAGCCACATCTCTAGCTCAGCTTTTTTGATGCTTTTTTTTTTCAGAGGGGGACATGAAGTCTTGCAGACTTTCCTGTTTGAGCTGTCTTCAGAATGTGAGTAGCTAGGATTACAGATGTGTGTCCCTGGCACCTGGCTTCACTCTTGCCACTCTATTGTTACTAGATGTAGCAATAAGGCAAGTAAAAAAGATACAAATAGGAAGGAACAAAGTCAAATTACCTCTACTTGCAAGTGTTATCCTATACTTACTACCTTAAAAACTCCAACTAAACCAAACCAAACCAAAATCTCTAGATCCGATTAAACACTTTGAGCAAAGCAGCAAGACACAATGTATAGAAAGAAAAACTAAACCCAGTGGCTTTCCTATATGCCAACAGTGTTTAGATCGAAAAAGAAATCAGAAAAACAATCTCATTCACAATAGCCTCAAAAATATCCAGGAATAAACTAAGGCAAAAGAGCTCTACAATGAGATTATAAAACATTGAAGAAACTGAAGACATGAGATGAACTCTATGTTCACTGATTAGCAAGATATTGTCAAAATGGTTATACTATCCAAAGTCATGAACAGATTCAAGATAATTTCTGTAAAAATTTCAATGTTGTTCTTCAGAGAAATAGAAAAATTAATCCTAAAATTCATATAAAAACATAAAAGATCCTGTATAGCTTAAGCAATCCTAGGCAAAGAAAGTAATACCTGACTTCAAATTATATTACAGAATCACCATAATAAAAACAGTATGGTACTGACACAAATCAGACCCAAAAATTAATGAAATAGAAAGCCCAGAAGTCATTTAATTTTTAGCAAAGGAGTAAAAATTACATGTTGGAGAAAGGACAAATTGTGCTGGAAAACTGATTATCCAAATGTAGAAGACTGAAACCAGGTCTTTCTCTCACCCAATACCAAAATCAGTTGTATGGATGCAATGGGAGATCATCATATTGAGTGAGATAAGCCATGCTCAGAAAGATGAATAATGGTTTTTTTTTTTTTATGTGTGGAAGATCGAAATAATGACATAAATCAAAAAGGGGTACTCTGTGGGAAGAGGACAAGCAGGATGTGGGAGGGGAAGGATATAGGAGGTAAATTTTTTTGGGGGGGGGTCCGGTCGTGGGGCCTGAACTCTGGGCCTGAGCGCTGTCCCTCAGCTCTTCAGCTCAAGGCTAGCACTCTACCACTTGAGCCACAGCACCACTTCCGGCTTTTTTTCTTTTTGCTTATGTGGTGCTGAGGAATCAAACCCAGGGCCTCAGGCATGCAAGGCAAGCGCTCTACCACTGAGCCAACTTCCCAGCCCAAGGAGGTAAATATTATTGAAGTACATTATATCTATGTATGAAAATAACATTATGAAACCCAGTTAAGAAGGGAGAAAGTAGACAAAGGAATAAGTTTAATCAAGATACATTATATGCATGTATGGATATATGTGTGACATTTGTGCAGTATGCTACACTGATTAAAAAAATAATAGACTGAATAGTGACTATATTTTTTAAGGCTCATACTTAAAAATATGCTAAATCAGACTTCCACTTTAGACTGGCTAGAAGTAGATCAAGAGTTTAGGTGTGGATTATGATCTTCATTTTCTTTCTACATCATTTTCTCCAAATGTCACTGTTTGATTTTAGGACAGCAAAGTAGACATTGATGTAACAGGAAATTTCTTTTTCCTCTAAAAATTCCATTTTGTAATTTTGTGTAACCACATTTTAAAAATAAGTTTACATAACTACATGCATCTTTATCCTGATTAACTCACCATCTGCGTCAATCCTAATTGTGAGTTCTAATGCTTCTTTTCCATTATAAGAATGTAACCCTATCTTGGGGTTCAGCTCAGTGGTAGAGTGCTTGCCTAGCATGCATGAAGCCCTGAGTTTGATTCCTCAGTACCACATAAACAGACAAAGCAGGAAGGGGCAGGCGCTTTGGCTTCAGTGGTAGGGCACTAGCCTTGAGCTGAAGAGCTGAGGGACAGTACCCAGGCCCAGAGTTCAGGACCCACAACTTAATACTTCAGTGAGTTCATACAAATGGTATGACCAGACCATGGAAAGGACTGGAAGGGTCACACCAAGCAGGTAACAGTGGCTGCTTTTAGAGATAGAGCTGGGATGAGGGCATCACAGGAGAACTTTTCTTTGCTGCTTTGTTTTGTTTGCTGAGGTTTCAATGTTTGCAAATTGAGGGGGTGGCAGCATCCACGAGTCGGCCTGAGTGATGAGGAGCTCTGTGTCTTAAGAAACCTCATGGAAGGGAGGTTCCTTTCACAGATGGCTTTTGGAGGGTCCAGGAAGATCTAGAGCAATTGCAGATTTCTGATCAACTCTTGCACTATTCAATTCATAGAGGATTTATCTTTGTTGCCGTTGTTTTTAATGTACTTATAATGTACTGTGTGATTTTTCTGTTTCTTTTCTATGTTCTTCCCCCATGGTATAACCCCTGTTTTCACTGTATTTGATTCTGGTACCTGGCATCTTGTACATACATTTTTCTAATTTGGGGAGGGGAAGGGAAATAACAAAATGCTGAAACAAGGATACAGGTTGACCCACTGCAACAATGAGATGTGCAAGACACTATGTTGAAAAGGAACTTTACAACTTGGGGGGGGGGGAGGGAAGGGATGATAGGGGAAAGGAGGGAGTAACAATGCCCGATAGGAAATGTACTCATTACCTTACTCATGTAACTGTAACCCCTCTTTACAGTATCTTTACAATAAAAATTTGTATTAAAAAAGAATGTAAATCCTAGAAATATAATGTTGAGCAACTTAGTACATGTCCCAAACTGCTTTATCCAAAGACCAACTTAAACACACTATACCACACATTTTGGGTTGCCGGAAGAGCTCCATTTTGTGACTGTTGTCAAGCTCAGTTAAGTATTCCTTTTCCAATCTCAAAGGGGTCCTGATTTGAACTATAGAAGATATATAAAAACTATAAAAGATATAGTTAGCTGGGTGCTGGTGGCTCAATCCTGTACTAGCTACTCATGAGGCTGAGATCTGACTATTGCAGCTTGAAGCCAGCCCAGGCAGGCAAGTCTGTGAGACTCTTATTTCCAGATAACCACCAAAAAGCCAGAAGTGGAGCTGTGGCTGAAGTGGTAGAGCACTAGCTTTGGTCAAAAATACTAAGGGACAGTGCCCAGGACCTAAGTTCACACACACGTACACACGCACACTATGATTAGCTTAATTATAGGCTGTGAAGTTTAAAGAGAATCTTGATCAGGACTCATTTTCAAAATGGAAAGATTCCCAAATGTGACTGTGGAGTAAGCACTCAGCAATTCCAATTTCTCTGCCATGAGAGGTACAATAGCACTTGCTCTAGAATCTGTAAGCTGTAATCATCAGTTCATCACTCAGTAACTGAGCACCTTATGGAAATCACTTGATATCACTTATAAAGATGAGGATTAAGACACTTAAGAGTCACTTGCAAGGAGTAAACACCATCTTTATACAAATTCTCAATACCTGGTTGGTTTCTTTGGGTCACAAAGAGAATTCCCATTTTTCTGTTCAGTTAAAGTGTCTTATTTCAAAAATAAGACATTTATATGGGTTGCATTAAAATATTGGTACATACAAAAACTTGTGTAGTGCATTTTAGGAAGCTACATATTTAATATTAAAAAAATCTTTCTGCCACTCACCAAAGGCTAACATAACTTTCTATCTGTAGTTCCTAGAATGACCTGACCATCTCAAAGTTATTACCTTTAAAAAATAATTATTATGGCAACGTTTGTCACTTTACTTAAGGAGGTCTGGCAAATGGGACCAACAGTCTTATGGCAACCCAAATTTCTTTAAATCTTCACCTTTTGTAGCAAGGTGGTATTTTTCCTCCAAAAGCTCTCAACACTACCTTTGGCTAATTCAAGCTTTCTTTTCTGTTACAATGTTTGTTCATTATGTGCCAATGTGCCTTATTAGGTTTGTGGTCCACTTCTCTCCCCAGTGAATGGTTTGAACTCAATCCTTTGAGCTTGCTAGGCATGTGCTCTACCACTTAAGCCATGCCTCCAGTCACATGATCTTGGCTTTTAAGTACTACCCAAATGACATCCAGATGTGTTTATGGTCCAGGCCACCCCTAACTCCAGATCAACATGTTCAACTACTACTTTCATACCAGATTAGATGCCCCAGAGGCAATGCATTATCTTTTGCCTTGAGTTTTTCATATGTACCTCATTAGAAGCATTCTACCTGGTTGGCGACATGCAATGAGTCCTGTGGACATTTTTTTTTTTTTTTGTGGTCAGTTGTGGAGCATGAAATCTGGGCCTGGACAATGTCCCTCAGTTCTTCATGTCAAAGCTAGTGCTCTACCACTTGAGCCACAGTGCCACTTCTGGTTTTTTCTGCTTATGTGGTGCTGAGGAATCGAACCCAGGGCCTCATGCACGTAAGGCACTCTACCACGGAGCCACCTTCCCAGCTCCAGTCCTGTGGACTTTTGTCTTCCAAATCTGTGCCTTCCTTGTTCCCACTTCCATGAGATTCAAACTTAAGGTTGAAATAACCTCTTCCTTGATGGTTCTGTGCTTTAGAAATATTATTTATTAATATAAAGGACAGCTGGAATTATTAGCTAAAAGAGGCAACTACTACAACTACAAATTGAATGTTCTTTTGTTTTAATCAAAAAGATTTTTCCATATTAACCATAGGGTGAAATCTTATGGCCAGAAACAGCTTTGCAACATCAGAAACATCCAACTTCTCAAGGTCTTAATTTAGCACTTCTTCAACCTCAAGCAAACTACCGGAAGTTTCCAAGTCTTTCTGCCTTCTCAGGGAAAATGCTAAAATATAAGCCCCCAATACCACTAATCCTTCCAGTTACCCCCCTCTTTGCATTTGTTTACATGGCTCTGTCCTGTACTTGTGTATGGGGGAGAAGGCATGGATAACTTATTCATATTCAGGATAAGTATACAGAGAAATGAAAATCAACCTAACCTTAAAATATCATACTTAGGCTCCTTCAAATAGCAGACACTTGATTTACATCGTTATTATTATGTGATCTTAAATTTCAGTTTGCCAGTTATTAGCATCTTGAACATCTTAATTGTCAATTGACATTATCTTGGAAAAGTGATTTTGATTTTAATAAACAGAAGCCAATTTTTTATTGACTTAAATTGGTTAAAGTAATTGCTATATTACTACTACTAAAATTCCTATGGTGCCAATAAGATTATTTCTCACTTTCTGAAGCATCATCTGCTTTCCCATGTATTGTTAGATCAAATTTGTTCTCTGAACAATGTGTGTGCTATGATGCGACTTTGTTCCATTAAATCATTTGGATCAGGTGCTTTAATAGAACTTAAAGTAAAAACAAAAACAATTTTGTTTTCTAGAGCCTGAGAAACGCAAATGGTGTTAGAGCAACAAAAAGCAGTTTACAGAGGACAGCACAGACCTTATACTTTGAGTAATGTTGATTTGTTTGACTTTCACTCCCTATCACCTGCCCCTTCAAAGTTCCTGAAATGAGTATTACTCTCCACATATAAACCAAATGCTGAGTAAACAAAGTGTGCTAAATACCAGGTAACATATTTATAATGATAATAAATAATAAAACCTCAGAAGATAGTGTAACAAGCCTGGAACAGGTTAAGAAACCATTTGGGTATAGTATTAGCACTCTTATCTCTCTTCTTGAAGGTGTGCTTGCACTTTTTATTAGTAAAACTGCTTGCCATGAAGTTTTTTTTTTTTAATGTACAGCTTTTGGATAAAAGATTAAAAACAAACAAACAAACAAGAAAGTGCCGTAAAAAGATTCATGACTAAAAAGCCTGAGTACCATTTACAGAAGCATTCTCATGCCCTAACTAAATACATTTGAAATTATTCCTTCTGAAATTATAAATAAGAGATGATTTTATTAACAAAATTATCAACCAAATGAAGAGAACACTTCCATGTTTACAGTCTTCTAATTGTTTTTAGGGAGATAATGTCATTCAAAATTATCTTGATGACTGAAAGTGGCAGATTATGGAGTTTGAGTCTTGGTTTTGGACCAAAAAAAGAGAAAAAAAAAGAAAATAGAAAAAGAAAAAGAGAAAAAATATATATTTCTTCATTTACAGCATTATACTCATTGGAAATATGTAGAAAACCTTGAGAGCGAGCGCTAATGCTTCAGAAAATGAAGGTAAAAAACAATGAGTCATCAATAAAATACTATTAATTAGCAGTGACTTGTGAATGCTAAGTTTCTATATTTTAGTAGAATTTGCAGCCACCTGCCCCAGTTCATATAAGCAGGAAAAGCATGTGATTTCAAAATTGCCTAGCATTTAAAAAATGTTTCTTAATTTACTTACATCCTAAAGCAAAGCCCTTAATCCTAGAATCCTTTTTTGTCCATAGAAAATGTTAATAAGTGATGCACAGGATTTGTTAAACCCATATAACATTCCGCTTAAAATCTTAACTCCAATTACTGTTTTTTTCTATTACTATACTACATTTTGGCAGCAATTGTTTATTGGTCCGTCACTGCAGTAATTGCAATTTAACAACAAACCAGTCTGACATTTTAAGTCTTAAAGATACATACCATATATATTTCTTTAAAAATAATCATACTTTTGTAAGCAATACTTTACAGTAGACACCTCAAAAATCTACCATAGATGTGAAACTTAAAATGAGAAAAATTTTAGTTCTAAATCTTTATACATATATATCCAGATTTCTATATATATATTATATATACATACTTAAGTATATATAAAATATATATAATCAGATTTGAAAAATGAACAAAACTGGGCACTGTACATAAATTCTTTTTAAAACTCAAACAATAGAAAACTCTTTAAACATTAAACAATTTTAATAAAAGTTTCTGTACAATGCTAAGCAGTTTTATTTACACATAGAAAATGTAATAGGAGTAGTGTTTAAAATTACAGAACTCCTTAAAATTTCAATGGCAGGTAAATCTGGAAAAAATAACAGCATTCCATTCACAAATATTTTCAAGCAATAAATATGTATTTATAAATAGTGTAAATTTACATCAAGATTAGAAACAAAAATCACAAATCTGAAGTTTATTCCTTAGTCTATGTGCAATCCATTATCTTTGTGACTTGGCTGTTAATTTTTTTTTGATTAATGTTTTATTTAGGAACCCAAAGTGTAACCATTATGGTTTCAAAACAAGACAGAAAAACATAAAAGCAGTAAAAAAAAAGTTTCTTAACTTTTCACATTAAAAAAAAAGTTGACCAAAGAAAGACTTAAAATTGCTATCTACCTTACAAAGAAATGACCAGCTAGGCTAGTATTTTATTCCAAGGAAAATTCTGAAAGAGGAGAAAAGATAGATGAAAACAAATTCATCAGCCCAGAAGTAGAGAAATATAAAAGAGGCGTGTTCAAGTCAGTAGTCTGTATGATGTTGCCAGTTTTGTCAGATATATACAAAACATGGAAATTATTATTTTTTTTCTCTGAAGTTCAGCTGATTAGCTTGTGAGAGTCCTGGAGCAGGAGACAGTAGTACTCTCCCCAATCCAGCTGGTTGACACTCCGCACTTGGAAGGTTGCATAGACACAGTTTTCAGCCAGCAGCCTTACGAGATAGCTACAAAAACTAGTGGTGCAGAACTGGGTTACTTCCTGAATAGCAGAAAAGGTCTCATATTGAATGTCCATGGAACATTATCAAGATGAGGCGGATGGTAACGGAGGAGCCTGTAATGGAAAATAAAGTAGGTTATTTTGTTGTACAAGATTTTGAGTGTTCCTCAACTCATGGCTACAAACATACAGTATGTGATGGTAAAGGAAGTAACTCTCAAGAAAGTTCAACAATCTGCTACACAAAAGTACAACACTCTTTACCATCTGCCACCTGTTTACTTTTCCTAGGAGATTAATTCATTGTGCCTGCAAATTTCTGTACTTCTTCAGTACTTAGTTAAAAACTCTTGAAACATAATTTAGTTACCAGTTTTTTTTAAGGCTTTTAAAATAGTTTAACCAGTGAATTACAATTTCACTAATGATTGCCTTCAGGGATCTATCTTGGGTAGGTAATACATTTTGTTCACTCTATTCCACTTAATTTTCTTCTTCAATCTTGATGACCAGTTAAGTAAAATATCAGGCAGTAAATTTCAAGAGTCAATTTCTGAGCATACACATGTGAGAAAAAAAAATTGGAGGAAATGAACAATTAATAAATTATGTCTCCATTTCTATTTAAAGTCATTGATCGGCTAGAGGAAAATGCATCCCCTTAAGCAATTGCTGCTTGAAATGGGAAAGAAACTCAAAATAAAAACGTATTTAAGTTAAAAATACACTTGAATTTCTACTATATAACATACCAGAAAGTAAAGCTCCACGAAATATTCCAGGATGTTAATACTTCTGGCAAGTACAAAAATTTAAACAAATACAATTAATTCTAAAAAGTAAAAGTATATTTAAGAGCACATTTACTGATTCATTTTATGGCCATGATTTATAACTTATGTATACAAACATCCTATCAACTGAGATCAAATGACAAAAGATGTGAAGGTTTTCAAAAATTTTAAATGTAATTCAAACATTTACAATGTAATTAAGAATTACAACATGAATATTTAGGCTGATCTCACTCAGGAACAAATGCAAAAATAGGAACATCATAGGAATGCATTCTTGGAGGTGAAAGAAAAAGGAATGAGATGAACACAAGCTCATGTAACATCTGATGAGGTAAAAGAAAATTTACATTTCATTACCTCCTACCTATCAGGTGGCAGAGCTAACACTGTTGTCTCATAACCCAGCTAACTATGTACTCACATGTTGATTTCACTTACTAATGTAAACTGGTCATAGACTTGCATTAGGTCCTCCATTTTGTACTGTTCTAGCACCACAAAATTTTCCAGATTCCCACTAGTTTTCCGTGCACAATCTTGGCAATGCACTATGTAAGTCTTTCGAGAATTACTCTCATTAGTGACAAAAAGCAGATCAAAAACTTCCACCTGTTTGACACACAAAAAAACACATTCAATACAGATTGTTACATTTATTGTACTGCTTTAGTATAATCATAGAATTCCTTATATGAATTATTGGCAGTTATCTCTGGCTAAGAGTAGGTACTTTATTATCTTTTTGCCAGTCCTGGGGCTTGAATTCTGGGCCTGTATGCTGTCCCTGAGCTCGTTTTGCTCAAGGCCAGCACTCTGCCCCTTCAGCCACAGCGCCACTTCTGATTTTATCTGTAATAATTGGAGATAAGAGTCTTGCAGACTTTCCTGCATGGGCTAACTTTGAACTGTGATCCTCAGATCTCAGCCTCCTGAGTAGGTAGGATGACAGGTGTGAGCCACAGGTGCCTAGCTGCATAGGCACTTTAACAACAAAAATATGGCTGTGTTGGGGAATCTTTATATTGTACCAAACCCAAAGACACGCTAGTAAGGCATATTTAGAGGAATACTCGAACAGAATGACATATTCGTGACAACTTATTGCAAAACCTAATTCAAATGTATGATAAAGGTTCGTTTATTTCTGATTTTAAATCTAACACATTAGCACATAATCAGATAATCACTAGTTCCCTTTTACTTCTCTATGGCAGAGCTCATCCCAGAGTTTTGTAATAAGGATGCTAGCCTTTTATCAGACTATGCTCTTCAAAAAGAAAAAGAGCATTGATTCATTCACTTGTGTGTTACCTGAGCATGTCATTAAGTGCCCACTGTGTAGCCAAACCTCAACACTCATTTGTTGAATGAGAAATCTGCTTACTGATTCTTTTACAGATGAGGAAACTGAGAAGTGACAGTATTCACTTATAAGCCTCATGTGAAGGAGTAAAATTACAAATAAAAAGCATATTCCTGAACATAGTGATTAAAAAAAATATCTCTACCTTACACAGAAAGTTTGAACTTCTAAGATTCGAGTAGGATAAGAAATAACACTGTGGTATATAGGAAGCATTCTCACTTGATGGAAAACATACACTCATTTCACAAACCTAATCACCTAATGACTGACTTTGGCCAGATTATACAATATTAAAACAGCCAAAGAATTGAATCATTTCAAATTAAGAAATTATAAATACCAGAATGACAAAATACTAAAATTACACACATTTTGAGGTTTATAACAGTTCCTTAATGGGCTGGGAAGGTGGCTCAGTGGTAGAGTGCTTGCCTTGCATGCTCGAGGCCCTGGGTTCGATTCCTCAGCACCACATAAGCAAAAAGAAAAAAGCCGGAAGTGGCGCTGTGGCTCAAGTGGTAGAGCGCTAGCCTTGAGCTGTAAGAGCTGAGGGACAGCGCCCAGGCCCAGAGTTCAGGCCCCACAACCGGGGGGGGGGGGGGGGGGGGGAGGAGATAAAAAAAAAAAAAACAGTTCCTCAATATTTCTATCTCTGGCATACCCTTAAGTTTCTTTGCAAAACAGAAAACTCTCATGGATTCATTTCTTAAAATCCTACAGCCGGTCAATATTTCTCATTAGTATCAATGGGCAACAATATGAACTGAGTAACCTGAGCAAGATTTGTCCCTTTCTGTCATTTAATTAGTTGTTTCGCTAATTTTACCTCCTAAATATTTATTTCTTAATTCTCCTCTTAAATGTTCCTATTGTCAGGTTCTAGTGTAGGATGACAGCTTCTGTAAGAGCACTGCAATGGCTTACTTGGTATGTTTTCTCCAACCAGGTTTTCTCTCTTTAGTACAGATCAAACTTAGGTGTCTGCTCAAAAACTTTTAGTGGCTTTGATGACTTCACAATGAAGTATCATCTCCCTTAAGTCATGTTTATTGCAGCATTGTTTACCATAGCTAAGATATGGAAGCAACCAGATGTCCCTCAGTAGATGAATGGACCAAGAAACTGTGGGATATATACACAATGGAATTCTACGCTTCTGTCAGAAAGAATGACATCAGTCCATTTGTAAGGAAATGGAAAGACTTGGAAAGAATCATATTAAGTAAGCCAGACCCAAAGAAACATAGATCGTATGGTTTCCCATCTTTAATAACTAGTATATGTCTAGGATAGTCCTAACAGATGAGCAAAATAGTTCAATATGACCATAAAATGACCATAAAAGATGATGCCAAGTGAAATGAACTCCAAGATCGAAAACAAGAGGTTTGTTTTTGTTGTTGCTGTTTTAAATGTACTATAATTTCTTTTTTCTCTGGGGTTTTCCCCTTTTGGTTTATCCTCTGTTGTCACTGTGTTTGATTTTTGTGCCCTGGGTATTGCATATGTTTATCTGAATTAGGGAAAGGAAGGGGAACAACAAAATGGTGAGACAAAGGACAAAGGGCAAACCAATACAACAGTGATACTCACAAGACAATAGTTGGAAATGAACTGTACAATTTGCGGGTGGGGGGGAGGAGGGAAAATGGGAGAAAAATGAGTGAGGGGTAACAAGTTTGAAAGGAAATATACTCACTACCTTATGTATGTAACTGTAACCCCTCTGTACATCACTGGGACAACAAAATTAAATTAAAAAAAAAAGACTCATTCAAGATGCCATAGTGGAGACTATCCACTCTTTTCTAAAGCCATTGCCCTTCACTGCTCCTATGTTCTTTTTTGTTTTTCTGTTTGTCATGGGACTTGAACTCAGGGACTAGGCACTGTCACTGAGCTCTTTTGTTCAAGGTTAGCACTCTCCCACTTTGAGCTACAGCTCCACTTCCAGTTTTCTGGTGGTTAACTGCAGATAAGAGTCTCCTGGACTTTCCTGTCTGAGCAATCAATCTCAGCCTCCTAAGTAGCTATAATCACAAGTGTAAGCCACTAGCGCTTGGCTTCCTACATTGTTCTTATAGCCATGACAGTCTACTGCTGATTCTCACCTATTTTTAACAGCTGAAATCATATTTATCCTTCAAAGGAGAACTAAAATACTAATATTATCATCTATTGATGACTTACCAGATAAATTAATCTGTATTAGATACTATTGATTAATGAAATATTACACCATCATATTAAATGTTAATACATAATAGGAAAGGAACAAGATTGAATACAATATTGATTACAGTAAAATGTATCACATTAAAAGTGTAAGTTAAAAAAGAAACAAAAACTAAAGAGAAATCAGAAGTGGAAGGGAAATGGGCTTTACAAAACTGGATGAGAACAATTACTTACCTCACAAATGCTACAGTAATGAGCTGGTTCCTCTTTTGCCCGCCCATGCCATATAATCTCTTTTCCGGCAGCAATGAGAGCTTCCCTCAATGTTTGACATTGCTTCAGAGTTCTCAGAAGACAGTATCTATTGTAGGGGAAAAAAAATTATTGTGACTAGAAAGTGAATATTGAATACCTTTTATCGTAAAAGATAAAACAATCAGAAATAATGCCAGGAGATTTGGTTCTAATGGCTTCATAATTTTCTAATTAGGAGAATTTTCATTAGTTCCTATTAATTCTTAGATTTAAAAAAGGGCAATGCTCAACATGTCTAGGAATGACAATAAAGATCATTTAGTACTGAAAAAAACTGATACCTGAATATCAAAACATAAAGATACTAACATATTAAAACTGACACTCCTTTAATATGAGTTGCTAATGTTGGCTCTTATTTGGGCAAGTTACTTAATCCCTGTGGGAATCAATACCCTCATCCTTGAAATAAGGAGCCTGAATTCCAGATGTGAACTGCTTTAATTTTTGCAAGGTAGAAAAGCACATTATTTCTCTCCACACTACCTAGATTCTCATGAACCATCATCTATGTAGTCGCTTTTGAAACTCTTAAAGATAAATTATGGCAAATAATTTATAATTCAGTTACTATGGGATACAAAACTGTAGTGGTAAATATATATATATATATATATATATATATATATATACACATATATCTTATTTCTTCATTTTTACTTGAAAATAATATAGTGGAATGAACTTTTCTTATAATTTATTTTTTTTCTAAACACGATGCTAACAACATAATAAACATGTACTAGTTTCTAATAGTTTATTTATTTATTTATTTATTTTGTCGGTCGTGGGGCTTGAACTCTGCTGGGCCTGGGCGCTGTCCCTCAGCTCTTCAGCTCAAGGCGAGCGCTCTACCACTTGAGCTACAGCGCCACTTCCTCTAATAGTTTATTGTTACTTGGAATTGCCTGCTACATTCGTACTTTCCTGTGAATCTTAGTGCTCAGATTTTCCATCTGAACGAACAGGGGAAGTTCCTCTAGATGATGTCTAAAACACTTTTCAGCTCTACAATCTGGAGACAATGACCATCCCTTAAAAGAAGGAAATGGGTTTAGCAAATGAGTAATAACTTAAAAGTTCTTGACTGTTTTATTCATCTAAACTGACTCATCTATTTACTGCCAAGGACAATGCCTGGCATATAGTAGGTGTTCACTAAATAAACACGACTGCTAAACAATTACAGTATAATAGCATATTTGTCTTAATTTATATAAATTGTCTTAATTGACATTTTCTTGCTATTGTATAAGTTACTAGGTTAAAGTACTGTTTGGTATTCACAGTACTCACAGATATCATAATTAACCCTGAGGAGGGGGTCAACTAAAAATATTTAGCTGTCAACATATATCAATAAACTGTCAACATATATCAATAAACTTTATAGCTGCACAACAGTTCATAGGAATTTACTTTCATGTGTATTTAAATTTAAAAATAATGCTTCAGACCAAAGCAAGAATAGTCACCTGAGTATGTGTGTGCACGTGTACGTATAATGTGTTTAAGATGCTAGGGGAGGTAACAAGTAAAAACTTACTGCATGGTAAACCGAGAATCTAATTCAGACCATGCCTCCAACACTTGAGGCACCTATCTTCCTCATAAGTTGAAAATAGTGCCCTAAACTGTAGCTACTTTCAGAAGACTTGAAAATTCAATTGTGCTCCCAACTAGGGCAAAGATAATGAAAGTGGGGTTCCTGGGGCTTGAACTCAGGGTCTGGGTGAAGCCCCTGTTTGTGTTCAAGGCTAGCGCTCTACCACATGAGCCACAGTGCCACTTCTGGCTTCTTCTGAGTAGCTTATTGGAGGTAACAGCCTCATAGGCTTTCCTGCCCAGGCTGGCTTAGAATTGTGATCCTCAGACCTCAGCCTCCTGGGCAGCTAGGATTACAGGTTCTCTCACTCTTTTGGTATCCCCTTTTCCCTTCCCTCCACATTTAGTCATCCTTTCTCTCTTTCTTATGAAGATTCATGGGCTTAGTCAACAGTCCCCTTCCCTTCTCCCAGCCACCCCCCCAAAAAAACAACAACAAAAAACCCAGAGCTTTGGTTCAACAGAGTATTAGTCCACTTACTCAACAGATGAACCTTTATCGCCTATGCTACTACTTTGCAGTTATGGCTAGTTTAGAAGAAAAAGGCAATACACTAGCCTTTGTGCCAATAATTAAAGGATGAAGTTAAGGCTGAACTATAGTCATAAATAGTATACTTCTAGAATCTCAGCTACCAAATTTTGATTTTATGTTTAACTGGAATCATAGAAAACCCGGGTTCTCTGACAATGAATGAAAAAACCGTGCTTTCTTCTTGCCTGTATCTTTTTCTTTAACATTGATTCTTGTTGTTGTTCAACAGTTGAAACAGGATAATTTAGAGAGACAGAGGCTTTATGGAGTCTGCAGCAATGAGAATGCCTAAAAAAGGATGTGATTCAAGGAAGGATGGGTAAAAATAACAAGAAATTAAAGATATTAGAGATGTAGAAAAAGAATTCAAGAAAAGGTACAGAAATAATAATGAAGACTTGACTTGAATATCAGAGCTAATCCAAATTAACCCACACTGATTTTATGTAAAGACAAATTTTGAACATAAAGAGCTAAAAAGTCAAATAGAATTGAGGTTATTTACTCTTTAGTTTTGCTGAATTTTAATACATTTATCTTACATCAATTAATTTCATTTGCTAAAAACAAAAAAATAGCAAAAGGTATAAAAATGTAGAAAACAGAAAACGTTATTCTGCATAAATATATCTTAGGAACAGGGTCAGAAACTGCTTTTACGCCTAGACACTGGTTTTTTGCTTTGGATGAAAAGCCACACAGAAGGGCAGGGGGTAAACATTGGAAAAACCTACAAAGAAGAGACAGAATGAGACCACAGCACATTTGAGGTTCCATAATAGAATCTAATCCAACTGAAAACTTACCTGCAAAGACTAAACTCAAAGAGAGGCAGAATTTTAGTGAAGAAGTTCACAGAGGGTAGGATAAAAATGCACAATTATTCATAAGTCAACACAGTAGGCAAAAGATAACTAGATCTAAGATGTCATAGATACCAAAAGGCAGGAGAGATCTTCAGATGAGGGGAGGTAGAAATCCTGGAAGCTTTTATAGAGAAGTTGACATTTCTGAATTTAAATATATCAATCTGACTAAGACAGAAAGGAGAGATAGGGAAAAGTTATCTTGTATGCAGAAAGGAATGTTGTAAGAAGGCAATATGGGTATAAACTTTTTCCTATAATGTTTAAATCTTGGAATAAGGTTTCTAGGACAGAATTCTAGGAATAAAGCCATTAATACTGTATTATATCAAAGACAATATTGGGGTTGACAGTGAAATTCTTGAGGTAACTTCAGTACATTCCCACATAAATGAAACAGGATAGGTTAACTTGATACAGCACCTTAAAATTCTTTGTGATAACAGTCACCATGAAATTGATGACAAAAGAGTTAAAAAGACACTTACTAAAAGAACTGTGAAGGAAAAAGCAAGCCAACACATCAGCCCTGAGACCTCACAACTCTTTTGCGACCTGTCACTCGATGGCTATGCTCTTCTACAAACACAGCAAGTATCTGACTATCTGTAAGACATTTAACCACTCATTTAAATCAACCACATGGCTAAAAATCAAGGTCTCAGTCAATGATAAAATGAGTATCCTAAGAACTTTAAACTTCTGGATGGAAAAATGGTCAATGTTATATTAAAAAATATGTGTTAAATTCCAAAGGAATATTAGAAGACTAGAAGGACTATAGCACTTAGACATCCATGTTAACTATGGAAAGGGTTTTGTACATGGTGTATGCACGCTATTGGGAGAAATTCTGTCCAGTTATTAGGACAACTGGCTGACCAACCAAACAGTTATAAAACATCTCAATGTATCCATTAAAAAATGGGGGGGGGGGAGTCAAAGGGAAATTTAATGTAACTTTTATGTTTATTTTATATTTTAAAACTGTATTTGTGATAACGTATATATTATGTAAATGAAGTAATGACCTATACTATTAAAAAATTTAAAAATCTTAGTTCTAAAAGAGAATTAACTTAGCTCAGGGTTTCTCTAACTTGCTTGGTGTTAGGATTCACCTGGACAATAACAAAGAGATTCCCAGAGTCCTTCCTATATAGCTTTGACTATATTTATTAGGGATGGAAACTAGAAACACAGTTTAATAAGAGGTTTGGGTGATTCTTATGATCAAGTAAGAAGACTCACTGCCCTCATATTTCACAAGTGATGAAACTACTTGTGAACATATTAAGACACAAGTATATTCAAACTCCACAAATCACGTTTAATTATTAGAGTCTTAAGCACATGCTTCTTATTCTCTGCGTCTCAGTTTAACTACATAAATAGATACTTATGGTGCTGTTATAAAGATTACAAGTTATATAAGATATACACATTAGTGCATGGTAATATTCAGAAAAAATATATTATTCGAACTTGACAGGCCAAATTCTTAAAACATATTAAACTACATGACTGAACTTTTCAGGTGAAGAGGAAAAAAAAAACTCAGAAATTTTCATACTGAAGCAGAAATTTCTGAATTTGAAGAAATTTTTATTTGAAAAAATTAATAAGTGGTTAAATATAATAAACAATATAAATATTTATAATTTATACAAATTAATAAAAATTAGCTGGTTGCTCATGCCTGTAATCCTACCTACTCAGGAGGCTGAGATCTTAGGATCACGGTTTGAAGTCAGCCCAGGCAGGAAAGGCCACGAGACTCTTATCTGCAATTAACTACCTAAAAAAATGAAATTGGTGGGGCTAGGAAGGTGGCTTAGTGGTAGAGTGCTTGCCTTGTATGCATGAGGCCCTGGGTTCAATTTCTCAGCACCCCATAAGCAGAAAAAGCTGCAAGTGGTGCTGTGGCTCAAGGGGCAGAGCTCTAGCCTTGAGCTGAAGAGCTGAGGGACAGTGCCCAGGCCCAGAGTTCAAAAGCCACGACCAACAAAAAAATAAAAAGCTATGAACCTGATGTTAAGAGAAATGAGCCCCAAGATAGGGACACAAGAGAATCAGAGAGTAAAAACAACACGTTTCACAAAGACTTAGAGCAAGGCTCCTTACCCTTAAATTTTCAACCCCTATTTTTTTTCAACTGCCTATTTAGTAAGTATTAGTTTATTTGGGATCCACTGATGGACATGTTTATGATACGGTTTATACTGGAGTAGGCAAGAGATTACCAAACAGTATCATCAATAGTTCTGTCAAAAATATTTAAACCAGCCGGGCGCTGGTGGCTCACGCCTGTAATCCTAGCTACTCAGGAGGCTGAGATCTGAGGATTGCGGTTCAAAGCCAGCCCGGGCAGGAAAGACCGTGAGACTCCTATCTCCAATAAACCACCAGAAAACCGGAAGTGACGCTGTAGCTCAAGTGGTAGAGTGCTTGCCTTGAGCTGAAGAGCTGAGGGACAGCGCCCAGGCCCAGAGTTCAAGCCCCACGACCGACAAAAAAAAAAAATATATATATATATATTTAAACCAAGTAAAATTATGAGACAACAAATTCAGAATGTAAAATGGCATATAACGAAAATACTACTAAAGTCCCTATTTCACAGATTTGGTAAGTAGTTATATGCTTATGTAGAATGTCCTTATTCTTACAAGATTCAGAATAAAGTATTTTGAGTGACATGTCATGATGCCTGCAAATTACTTTTTTTTTAATGTGGTTGATCCAAAAGAGTTTGTGCAAATTAATGTGTATGCAGGAACTGCTAGCTAAGTAAATGTGGCAAGAACTTAAACCCAGATGAAGTTTGAGAAAAACTAAGTTGGGAGGACAGCAATGATATATACAAATTTTATATAATTTAAAGGAGAATATCTTCACATGAAAAAAGTCCATCATAGTGGAAGGTATTAAAGACATCAATAACCCTAAATTTTAAGACTTTCTTAGGTCACTTCTTTATGTACTGCTCTATTTTTAAAATGGCAAACAAAGCAGGGGCCAATGGCTCACACTTGCAATCCTAGCTACTCAGAAGCTGAGATCAGAGGCTGGCAGTTCGAAGCCAACCATGGCAGGCAAGTCCATGTGACTCTTATCTCCAATTAGCCATGGGGGTGGGGGGGGGGGGAGGCTGCAAGTGGAGCTGTGGCTCAGGGACAGGGCCTAGGC
Organism: Dipodomys merriami; assembly: GCF_024711535.1. NCBI lineage: Eukaryota > Metazoa > Chordata > Mammalia > Rodentia > Heteromyidae > Dipodomys > Dipodomys merriami. The sequence continues at coordinate 88,808,050 of NW_027204492.1, forward strand.
CCCAAGTTCAAGTCCCAGGACTGGCATGCAAAAACAAAAAATGTTAACAATTCTGAAAACTCAATGGCTAGCACCTGAGCATGGATTACTTGTCAGCTTGGCAGAAGTTATAAATATTTATCTCAGATTCCTTGTCTAAGCCAATAAAACAATACATCTTTGGTTGCCTGACAGAAATTTTGACTTGTAGTTTTGTGTTTAAAACCAACCAAGCTCACTTCCAACATGTAATTCATTTTCTATTTATCTTTTTTACCTTCTACTTCTACTTAACAAGTACAAATATGCTACTGCATGGCCAAAGCCATAGTCTAGCAATAAGATTTCTCTTTCATGCTGAAACAAGGACACAGGATGAACCATTGCAACAAGGATACCCACAGGACAGTATACTGGAAAGGAACTCTACAACATTGGGCGTGGGGAAGCGGGGGGGGGGGGGGGGGGGGTGTGTGTCCTGGGGGGGAAGGAGGGAAAAGGGATAGTGGGACAACAAGGAAGGTAAGGGATAACAATGATTGACAAGTAATGTAGTCTTTGCCTTACTCATGTAACTGTAACCTCTCTGTACAACATCTTAACAATAAAATAAAATAAAAAAAAAAAGATTTCTCTTTCATCTCCACCACTAATCTGTGAAGTGCAGTTTATTTTCCAATCTAACCTTTGTCTCTCCTTGTTTAAACTGTAGTAATTATCTCCTAATTCATTCCTGTAAATCTTCTGTCTTCCCTTTAATACTTCATCTTGAGGCCAAGAGATTTAACATGCAAATTTGATTTTTAAAGAAATTAAAAATTCAAAAGAATTTTCATTAGCATCTGTTATCAATGTAAGGCCTATTTGCACTTTTTATTAACAAAAGTTTAAGTCTACACTCTCCAACTAAGATGAAAGCCTATGCCTAAAAGTTTGGTCTAAATCTGGCATCAGTGGCTCCCACCCCTAATCCTAGCTACTCTAAATGCTGAGATTTAAGGATTGAGGTTCAAAGACAGCCTGGGCAGGAAAGTTCTGACTTTTATCACCATTAAATTAGCAAAAAGCTAGAAGTGGAATGGTGGCACAGGTAAGTGAACTAAAAAAGAAATTATTAACTGAACTCCCACTAAAATTTTCTCCAATTAAAGTCAAGGTAATCACCACATTATGAGATCTAAGAAAGTAATCAAGATAATAAACACGTTTGACTCATGTCAACTTAGAAAGTATTTTGGAAGTAGAGAATGAGATAAAGATATTTTAGCAAAATAGGTAGGTTGTAAAAATTGGAAGAGATGTTCTAAATGACAAGATAAAGGATTTTATGGAATTGCAGGACCCTTGAAGACCCAAGTTGAAAATGCAAAGAAAAGAAGAAAATCAAGAGTAATGTTGAGTTGTTTAAAGCAGTATAGGTAATTCAATGATAAGGAATTGGTAAGACACCACAACAGATATCATCATTCCCATGATTAAATTGCCTTGCACAAACACAGGTTAGAAATATAACCCCACAAATTTCTCATAAAATTGTCATTTGGTGCTGAATCTTGACCTGGAGATATTTACAGTATGCATTTGGCTTATTAGAGTGACTCAATATGTTTTACTGTAAAAACAGTAATGTGTTGATTACTGAAAACTGTAATATACCAATATATTGGTAAGAAGGTAAAATATATTATAAAGATACTACCCTCCTATATCCAAAATTTTCTGAGTTCCCAGATACATCTGGCTTAAAGAGTTTAGATGAGACACTATGGGGAATACTGTACTTCTTTAGTGAGGTAAGGCTTTTCCTAGATTCTCCCCTCTTTCAGCGCCTTCCTCTGTGCTACCCTACTGTTTCTTATCAAAAGCTCCATCATTAAAGATCAAATGTTTGAATGGTTCCAGTGTTGGTCCATCTATTTTAAGTAGTTTGAGGAGTGATCAAATCCTTTTCAACTAGAATACCTATGTACTAACTCAGTCTATTAAAAATTACTGAATGGTCAAAATAGTCACAAAGAACTGAATGAAGGGAAGTGAAGACACATGGTAAATTTTGCTCTTATTCTTTTGGATACGGCAGGTTTACTATCTGTGAAAAAAAAAAAAAACATCAAAAAAAAACCCTACATTGTAGATTCACAGTAAAGAGCTAAGAGAAACAATTTAGGGAATTAAGTATATGAATATATATATATATATATATATATATATATATATATATATATGTATATATGTCTCCATTCAACTTTCCATTTTTTCCTAATGTGAAATTTCCTTTAAAATATCCTATACACTCTGAAAATCTGTACCCAAAAATCAATAGGTCCCTTCTCTCTTTATCCTTCCAACCACCCTTCTACTGTCTGCCTCTATGACTTAAGACAACTCCAGGGATCTTGGAGAAATGAAAATACTTAACAGTTATCGTTTTCTGTGTCTTATTTTACATAGCATGACTTGAATGTTTATCTATGTTATATAAGCAGAATTTCATCACAAATGTTTCTATGCTCCATTTAAAATGTTTTGAGCATATTCCTCTAGTAGATGTGCAAGTTTTCAAAGGATAAGACTAAAAAGATAAATAAAAACAGCCTATAATTCATATGCTCAGTGTTTACAGAATTAATGTTTTATTAAAAGTTAATTCAAAGGAGAAAAAAGGGTGAGGTGCAAAAGTTGCAGTTTAGGGATATAAAAGATGGCTTAATAGAGCACTGGAAAAATAACTCAAGGCTGGGTGCCAGTGGCCCACTTCTGCAATCCTAGCTACTCAGGAGACTGAGACCTGGAGACCTGGCTAAGATCTGCCAGCTTGGGCAGAAGAGTGTTCAAGATTCCATCTGCAATTAACTGATGTGAAGGGGGGGGGGGGGGGGGGAGGGGGGAGCGTGAGGCGAGGAGGGTTGGAGGGATTTAAATAAAAAAAGCCAAAACAATACTGGAGGTGTGATGTAAGAGATAGAGAACCAGCTGTGAGAATTGTGGAGCCTAGACTTCAAGCTCTGATTGATGCGCCAAAGAAAAAAAATAGTAATTCAAGCGCACATGGAAAGGCAGTACTTGGCTGAAAGGTTAAAATGTTAGGCTTAGGCTGGGAAGGGATGTGAAGGGTAAACAAAGGAGGAGGCTGCAATGCTTGGTAAGAAATGTACGCATTATCCTGCCCATGTAATTGTAACTCCTCTGTACAGTATGTTCACAAATAAAATAAAATTAAATTTAAAAAAATGTTAGGCTTATAAATATAGATTTAAAATAAGCTTACATTTGTGTTTTGACTACTTAGTTTTCATTGGTGACCCCAATAAAAGTCGTGCTGGAGCCAGATACGGTGGTATACACTTGTATGCCCAGCTACTTTGAGAGATAGGTGCAGAGGATCATGAATTTGAGCCAAGTCCAGATCAAAGACTAGGAGAATTTATGTCTAAAACAAAATCAGAAGGGTTGGGTGTGTGTAGTCTAAGTAAGAGAGGGCTTGCTTAGCCAGTATAGGGTCCATGGTTAATCTAGAATGTTGGGTAGGGTATATTGAAGATGGAAGGCCAAATTGCTTCAGACAGTGGAGTGAACAGCAGATGAAGAAAATGACTCAGAGGGAAAGAGTGTCAAGGAACAACTTGTTTTGTCACATCTCTTAAGCCAGAAAAACAAATACTAATACTTTTTTGGCAAGGTAGTAGATTTGAGGAACAAAGCTATGTAGATACAACAATTATATAGTAAAAAAATGTGCTGTAGAAAAAAGATTCTTCTATTTCTGTAATATTACTTTCTACATGCTTTCCCATGAACCTTTATCCTTACCTAGTTCATCTATTTCCTTTTCATAAGTAGAAATACTCTCCCAGTTCTGTCCCCAAGTTCTCCCTTCTCCTTTCAAGACAATTATAATCTGCTTGGTTGAAGATTCCCTACTCAATAAGCTTCTAAACAGATCTATTTTTCTACTCAAATGAAGTTATATACTGCTGGTGCATCCAAGTGTTTCCACATATGACAGGCAGAGACTTAAATCCTAGTTACAATAACTGGGTAATGAGATGTACTTGGGATGCTGCGAGGAATAACTCAGATGTAATCCAGAGAGTATTTTGCTCAATGCTTGGCTAAGTATCAAGTTCAACTTACTATAGCTAGCTTTATTTCTAAACCATCTAGAATCCAGAATTGAAAACCAAAGGACCTGATTCATTCCTTTCCCCTATCAATCAGAAGTTTATTTTACATACTTAATAGCTAGAAATATCTTTATGAAATCCAAATTAGATCATTTTAGTTTTTAAATTAGACACTAAGAGCATTCCTGCAGAACAGTCTTAAGTTGGATACATAAAGCATGATTTGCTCTAGGCCAATTTATGACTACATCATATTCTACTATTCATCACATACATTGTCCTCAAACCAAAATATATACACTGTGGTCAATAAGCATATAGCAGAACTTACCATTCAAAGTTACAGTATGTAGGGAAAGGAGGTCAGGAAAGAGAGCAAGGGAGGTAGGTGGTGGAGAGAGAATGAAAGTAGGAGAAGAGAAGATGACCCCAAACAACTCATTTACTGTTTCTGCTCCCCTTGCCTCTACATTTTTACCTTTCACACAAAACTTCTTTCTCCCCAGAATGTAGAGCTTAAAATGACTGCTTACATTTTGTGAGGGAGAAGACTCCAGTGGATTCGTCTTGTTTTTCTTTCACCAACTAGACCTACACCAGATATTATATCTCAGTACCTATTACAGAGACTTTTATCAGCTAGCAAGTAGTCATTAAATGAAAGAATAAGAACAGTTGCTAGCTGATAAAAAGTATATTTGTGGCAATGGCTGAAGGACTACATTTTAAAAAGGAAACTTACAAAACCAGGCTCAAGGATCTAAACTTGAAGTTATTATTTTGAATTAGGGTGATGATAAGAAGAGCTTCCTAAATCCATCTCCTGACAATTCAAGCTGGGAGCACAATTAATGAAGAACACAATCAAGATTCAGATGATTAGCCATTTTTTACTGCCAGGAAAAATGAAGTATAGATAAATATGCCAATAAATTAAATTTTTAAATGTAAGAAACAACATTATCAACAGTAATCATAAGTGAAAAAACATCCCACAATTCTGTTCATCTAATTTCAATGAAGAATAACTATGCAAAAACAAGGTAGATGTTGATGCCTAATACTTCATAATATTAAGGCAAGATATAAATTGGAAGGAGCCTAGGATGTCAAGTATGATGAGAACATGGGAAAGAAGTGAACACTTCAAATTACTGAAGATCAGGTAGAAAGAACACAATATTGGCAACAATCTTTCCTTGGTTTCTTTTTACCTTCCTCCACCATAATTGTATGAGCAAGTTCTGTTAGCTCTAACTCCACAAACCCTTAGTTTGATCACCCCTTCATAGGAAAATCTCTATCCATGTTGGTCTGTACTCCTGTCTTCTCTACTTCTAATCTTTCCTTGTAGAATCCATCCTCCAAAGAGCAACTAGATTCGGTTTATCTTTAATGGGGTTTGGACTCAGGGGCATTGTGTTCATTAGGCTAGCAATCTACTGCTTGAATCACACCTCCACACCCTGCTTTTGTTGATTATTTTGGAGATGGAATCTAGCAAACATTTCTGTCTCGGCTGACCTTGAATCTCTATCCTCTACATCCCAGCTTCCTAAGTAGGGTAGGATTATACATGTGATCCCTAATTGTCCAGACAGATCCATTTGCTTAAAATGTAAATTGGGACCTATTGTACTACTATTCTTAGAAAAAACTAACTTTTTCCCATGCCCTCCTAAAAGTCCATGTACAGCCTTCACTTCATTCTTGCTTACTTTGTTAGGCTTATCACTATCCCACTTCCTTTCTGCCATTCTGCTATCATCACACTGGCCTTTTTGTCTCATAAACATGTCAAAGTTGTCTCTGATTCTGCTTTCACTTGTCTTTTTTTTTTTTTTTTTAATATCTAAAATGTCTGGTCCATAGAGTTTTGAATGGTTGACTTCATCTCATTCATTATTCAGGGCTACTCACAAAACTCAGTCTCAGATACCTTTCCTGATCACTTTAAGCAAAGTAGTATTTTGCATGCATATATTTATTTTATTCATATAAATAACTTCTCAGAACTCCTTCTTGGTGGTATCTCTGTCTTGCTCCCCTAAACTTAAGTTCCCTGAAGATTAGGAATTAATCTTATAAATTGCTGTGTCCTTTAGTCCTAAAGCATCATCTCCCATAGATCTGACTTGTAAACATAGGCTGAAAGGGTTTATTCTATAACAAACCCAAATATATTTAGGGAATTCAAGTGGTACCAAAGGACAGGTAGATTTTAGGCAACTTCATGAAGAACCACAAGTAAGATGAAGGGAATATTTTAAGAAGCTGCTTGATGATAAAAAAATTATGGATTCTGGGCTGGGAAGGTGGCTCAGTGGTAGAGCGCTTGCCTTGCATGCATGAGGCCATTGGTTCAATTCCTCAGTACTTCATAAGCAGAAAAAGCTGGAAATGGCACTATGGCTAAAGTGGTAGAGCGCTAGCTTTGAGCTAAAGAGCTGAGGGACAGTGCCCAGGCGCAGAGTTCAGGCCCCACGACCAAATAAATAAATAAATAAATATTTAAAAATTATGGCTTCTATACAGATTGTTATGAGTTTTGACAAAGTACCCTTTAAAATTCTTTCCAATTATAAAAATCCTTATCTGTTCATAATGTACTGAATGACTTCAACAGCTGTTATCTAAATGGCTTTGAAACTCTATCATCCCTTTATCTTTGGGTTATCTGAGTCAGAATTTAGTTTACACTTACCTCTAACTCATTTAACACCTTCAGTAACTAGGTTATCCCTACCACCACTTAGTAACACTGACTTCAATTATTCTTTTTTTCCCCATTCCTGGGGCTTGAACTCTGGGCTTGGGTGCTGTCTCTGAGCTCTACCACTTGAGACACAGTACCACTTTCAGCTTTTTCTAAGTAGTTTATTAGAAATAAGAGTCTCATAGACTTTCCTCCTGGGGCTGGCTTCAAACAGTGATCCTCAGATCTCAGCCTCCTGAGTAGCCAGGATTTCAGGCGTGAACTACTGGTACCTGGCCTGAACTTAAATGTTCTAATAAAACAATCCCCACCTGCTGCCAATTACATTATAAATAAAGAGGATATTTATAAAGATAATATGGATAAAGAGATTCACTGCTTTAAGGAATTTTTACATTACATTACTTATCATGCCTTGCTTTGTTTCCTTTGGTCTTCCTATACATACTCCTTCTGCCTAAGACTAGGTAAAATAGTGCAAATGAAAAAAGATTGTGTCGTAAGGTAATTCATACTCATGTTACCTTGCTGACCCATTTATTGTTTGAATAAAAATTTGAATTTAGGTTGGAGATCACTTTAATAAGCTAGGATTATTTTCAAAACACACTATTTTGAAAACATGCGACCAAATTAACATACCCACAGGGAAAATACTCAGTGTAAATATGATTTTAACAAAGACTAAAAATAAACTCAGTTTATCTGAGTAAAAAGAAATGCATTCCAAAAATGAATGTTTGAACCTAATTCTTCAAAAGACACTAGTCAAATTAACTAGGGAAACAATATATATTAACAAATTATTTCCCACTCATAAAGCATATTAAACACAGTATCCAAAAATCTTTCCCCCAGAAATATTTTGGAGATACAGGATCAAATACAGTGTTAGTTTTACTACAAAGAGAGGAAGGTGCTAAAAGGGATACTTAAGGAAAAGTTTAAAAATTAAATTTCAAGCCAACTTATCTACTTTACAGGTTAGCTATCCTCATATGGCTATTGAATGGTACTTAATTTGGAATGTTGAAATATGGTGAGAGGAAAATGCACAAAAAAATATGAAGGCTAAAATAATGTGATACATCTTATTATTTTATAGTGATTGCATGTTGAAATGGCAGTATCCTTGGATATCTTTAATATCTTTGAAATACCAGAAAAAACAAAATAATTAAAATGAAAAAAAAAAACCTCTTTCCCCCAAATAAGATTTGTTCAACTTTACTTAACCTATCACTTCCTATTTTTATTTGACCAGAATTCTATACTATTTGGAGATAGAATTTTGTAATGACAAACACAACAGTACTGTATTATTTGAAAATATTGCTTCTAAGTAGATTTACAAAATAGGTAGAAAAAAATAACAACAAATTGACATTTACTCAGTAGTACATATGTACTCAAACTAAGTGGCTAGTAATAACTCATATAAACTTGTAGTAAGTGTTTAAAGCAACCAAGAAAAGGGGAACATATGTTCTCAAATAAAATAAAATTAAAAAAAAAAAGAAAAGGGGAACAGTTTAATTTATGAGCAATAAAGCACTGACATTTTAGTCAAAGCCCTATGTTAACTGCAATTAACTCTGTAACAGCAATAATTCTGTGATGCCATTCTCCCTTTAGTTTCTACAAAGCAAACTTACAAAATTAAAACTAATTCTCCTGGGATCAGGTAGTTCAGGTAAGATTGGGGAAGTAGAATATAAATCTACAAGTTTAAAATCATTTGTTTTGTTCCTTTCTGTGCCATAGTGGGATGTTTGAAAAGGAAATATTTTTTAACATGTGGATTCTCATATTACATTTTGTTAGAATTCTGGAGCTTTTTGTTTTTAATTTAAGTGTAATTGTATGGGGGGAGAAAGGTAGAGGAGACACTCCCCAGAAAGAGAGAACTACAGTGGTTTTAGAAAGCACTTACTTAATCATTTCAAAAAGCTTTGGATCTGAGACCTTGATATTTCGTGCCATATTCCAGGAAAGATGAACCATGGGTACTATTGACTTCACACTTTGCAATTTGTTCCATTCGTACCGTTCCACTGCCAATTTATACTGGCAGGCTAGGAAAAAAAAAACAGTTATAATGCAACCCCAAGTACCAAAAGATAAGAAGATTATATTATCACCCACTCAGATGATACCTACAATACCAATTTTGAAAACATCCAAATACTCTAATAGTAACTTTTATTTTTTATAATTGTAGTAACAATATCAGTACTTATCACATAGAGTGTTTTCTATTACTATGTGCCAGGCAGTGTTAAACATGTTTCTATCCATTATCACAGTATCACCATATTAATTTTATTATCTTCATTAAACAGATGAAGAGTTCAAGGACTATAGAAATTAAATAACTTGCCCAAAATAACAAGAGCTAGGTTTTGGTCCTAATACAGGTGTTTCTGACTCCATAGGCCATATTCTCAGACTTATGTGGATAATGCCCAAAAGCAGGCATAATTCCAACATATGACATGAGCTCAAACAAAAATTAAAATATATTCTTTGTTTTCCACCATTAAGGACTTTATTAAACAAAATGAGGAATTCTAAAACAAACTTCAAAGTATATCTTCCATGATTATAAGGACACAAACTTGTTATTTGTTGAGATCTATGATTTTGGATTTTCACTTGTTAAGTTCCACTTAGTATCTTATACTACACATATTTTTATATAAGGAGAATTGTTCCAATATTTAGTGAGTATTTTTTTCAAGAACAAAGAACATATTTAGTAGACACGAGCCTTTATAAATTAAACTTTTAAAGTATATATCTGTGCCTCCCCCCCGCACCCCCCCGCCCGGGTCGGGGGCCTGAACTCTGGGCGTGGGCACTGTCCTTCAGCTCTTCAGCTCAAGGCTAGCCCTCTACCATTTGAGCCACAGCACCACTTCTGGCTTTTTGTGCTTATGTGGTGCTGAGGAATTGAACCCAGGGCCTCATGTGTGCAAAGCAAGCACTCTACCACTGAGCCACCTTCCCAGCTAAAATATATATTTTAAAAATACCTGTAAGTGGACCAACATTCCAAGCAATGTTGTTGCACCAGCCAATAGCCTGAACCCAATGAACAGTGCCTGCATTTATCCAGACCAGATCTCCAGGTCGCTGAATAAATCTATACACAGGAACATTTGCTTCATAAAGATCTTCAAGGTTGGGCCACCAAGAACCCATTAGGAAATTCAAATTGTTTCTGAAATAAAGGAGGAAAAAAGAGGGCAAATGTATCAAGTGCTTTAAAGGCTCCTTAGAAAAGTTTTTTGTTTTTTTAATGTCTATTAATTTCAATGAAACTTACAGCAATTAATTAGTGTTGAGTGCTAGATAACTTATAAAAAGATTAGTATTGTAAACCAGGTGCCAGTGGCTCATGTCTGTAATCCTAGCTACTCAGGAGGCCGACATCAGAGGATCACAGTTCCAAGCCAGCCTGGGCAGGAAAGTCCATGCAACTCTTATCTCCAATAAACTTAACTCAGAAAAAGCCAGAAGTGGCTCTGTGGGTCAAGTAGTAGAGTGCTAACCTTGAAAAAAAAGAAGCTCAAGTACAGTGCCCAGTCCCAGAGTTCAATCCCTAGGACTGGCAAAAAAAGAGAGATCAGTATTACTGCTGACATTTTGAGGATCCAAAAAAAATCCAAAGCTACCAAAGAAGAATATACTTTAGTATATGTGCAATAATGACTTTTTTTTTTTAAGAGCTCTTTGTTCTCTGGAATACCTGTAAATTGCTAAAAGGTAAATGGGATATTGAGAAGATAAAATAAACTACATATCTGGTACCAAAAGTAATAGGCCACATGTTGTGTATAGTATGTGCTATTTCCACAAATTAGCTAATAAATTTACATAACTTTTCATATTAAACTTGACAGTTTTATTATCCTCAAGATCGAGATTTTGGGAGTTTATCTACTTATTCTAATTATCTTTGTTCCCAATAAATTTTTTTCATTTAGGTAGAGAAAAAACAAAAACCTACCTAAAATTAGCCAATCTCTACTTAGAAATAATAAGCAAGGGCCACTATACTGTATACTACAATCTCAAATTTTAAGAAATAAAAACACTATAAATACCCAAGAAATTTTTCTTTTTCAATTTATGGTGTACTTCTGATTAATATTGATTAAAACAACAAAGATCCTTCAGCCAAGTAAGAAATTACAATATGTAGAATTCAATTCAATTCAAAGTAACTTCATACATATGCATTTTCACTGGTGATTCCCACCCCCCATCATTTTACTGGGAGGAAAGGAGGAGGAGAAATAATTACATGTTTATAATTATGTTTATAATTCCTATCTCAAAAATATTCAGGTGTTGCTACTAAAAGGAAAGTGTCAGGTGCTCACATAATAGGCTAACATTCTATCTAGAAAAAGAACTATATACATATTCTTTCATGAGATAAAAGCAGTTAGTTAACTTTCCTAAAATTCCTTTATAGGAAAAGTTTTAAAAAGGATTTATATCATGATATAGCAAAGAATAGTAAATTCAAGCTGAAGTTATTCCTAACTATAAAGGTACTCAATAAATTCCTTCCACTTTCTAAAAGCATTTATAATAAAGCTATTTTTCTTAGAATATACACCTTTTACCATTTTAAAAATTCAGTCTTACCAACTATTACTATTACATGAAATATTTCCAGTAAAATCTAGTTTGAATCAAATAATTAGGGTAACCAGTTTGGCAAGTTGTCCTTTAGCCTGTTTTTAAATAATTATATTTAAACAAAATTTTAGCTTAGAAACCTACTTTTCACAGAAGTCATTCAGAACACCCCAGTAACCTTCAGGAACAACAAACCATTCACAGTCACCTGGGCCAATATTTATGTTAACTGAACAGAAGTTGTTATTTTCTTGATGACCTAAAAAAAAGGGGGGGGGGGCGGTATCAGTACATTATAAAATTCTATAGAGTTTGGTCAACTCATAACTTATATAGTAAGGGCTTCTATAGCTTTGGAGTTAAACATCTCTGACCAGTTACTTCATATGTAAGAGCAGATAATAACAACTATAAAATTACTGAATTGTTTTGAATAGCAATGAAAAAAATCATTGATTAGAACAATGCCTAATACACAGTAAGCAATAAATATAAGGTACTATGGATGCCATTATCATTTTTTAACTTGTGAGCTAATCTGAATTTCTCATAAGCAGTGACACTGGAAAAGAGGCAAGAAGCTTCATTTTCAAAATACAGCCATTCCAGGGAGTGATGTCAATAAAAATGGCAGAGTAGGAAACTCTAAAGGTCCATTCTTCTTTAGAAACACCAATTAAAAATAAAAACAAAACAAAAACCAAATCTATCTAAAATGATCAAAGATCAACTTTGCCAAAAGTCAAGGAAATAGTTATAGACTCATAACAACCAAGTGAAACTGTTTCTGAACAAAGGTGACTAAAACTTGGTAGATATGTGTGGTATGTTTAACTTATCTAGCACTACCCACATCACTGGTCTGATGATAGACTGATTTAAAAGTCTTACAGAATATGTCTGGTTCTAAAGGATCAAAGTGGACTTTGTTTTGAAGGAATTGTACTAACCTAATTGGAGTTTCTGAAAAGGACTGAAGCAAGGAGTTTCTTATTTTGTCTACCTATAACTCAATACTCAAATACCTATAACTCAAATAACTCAAAAATGGTCACCTACTAAAGGTCAATGTTTGGAATTGTCCATTGCAAGGACTCTAGATTAAAAATTACCTCTAATTGAAATTAAAGATGCTGGAGCCCAACCATTTAAATGAAAAAAAATTTTTAGAGTAAAGACTAAGAACATCTTTACGGTTCAGAATGTAACATGTCAAAGTCCATTAAAAAAAAGTGCCACTGATAATAATCTATGTAACTCCAGGAAAGAGAGTGCTTATTCCATAACATACTCATAATAATGGCTCTTAAAAACTCAACTGAAATGATTAAACTATACATTTCTTATAAGAACATGCCTAGTATGACAATGATTTGAAATGAGTTGAAAAATGATGTTTTTGCATTGGATTTCAAAGACTAAGTATGAAAAATGAAAAATCTCAATTTTAATAATTACAGGTTTGTAACGGATTAAAATTAACTTAACTTATTTTAAAATTTCAACATGACTATAATTTCTAAAAATTATTTGACTTCAATAAGTCTTAAGATTCAATGTTTCAGTCTTTTGTTAATTAAAAATTATGTATCTTTTAAAATTATCTTTAAGTAGTTGCATAAAAAGGTTTCAATTCAATATAAACCCTACTACCCTAAAGAAATTCGAGAATCTTTTGAGATTACAAAGGTCAATTCTGGAAAATTAAAATGACATAAACAAGTAAGCCCAAAATAATCCAGGCCTCAGTGACAAGCAGTCTATGAAGAAAGGATGGTTTTTAACCATCCTTATTCCACAAAGAATATAAATAAAATAAGTAAATAAAATTCCATAAAATAATTCAAACTGGATGGAAGAAAAGTTTTTAACTGGAATGAGCCTTAATAGAACCAGTCTGATACTAAATACAAAATAAAACTAACTAGTGGGTTCAAAATGCTTGCCCAATATTTATATTGTTATTTGGATAACATAACTGTGGATAAAATATCCAGAAGTAGGCTTCAAATGCAAGGGAATAAAATCTATAAACCAATGATTCATTCTAATCCTAGCTATAAAATTAGAATCCCATGGGGAACACTTTTTGTTTCATAGTTTAATAATACTCATAGTTGGATTTCAATCCCTAGAGATCAATTATCTGTTTTTACAAAGCTTATCAGGAGATTCAACTGAACAGCCAGGTATGGAAATCACTGACCTATGCTACCCAGAAGCAGGATAATCACATTTTGAAACAATTCTTAACCTATGATTCATTAAGCTCACAGCAGCCAGTAGAAAACTGAAGCACCCGAGGGAGATATGCAGCCTATAGGTACCAGTATAGCAAAACTGGTTATCATCAGTTATCTCTTCTAATAGATCAGTGTCAGGATTGTAGAAATAATATTAACTATTTCAAACATCAGTCCATGAAATCTCATGTCACCCAAAGAAACACAAAGAACATGGTACATTGGTGTCAAATGGAAATGTGAAGGTTGAAAATAAGGTAATTAATTTGATAATAGAAGGAAAAAAATTCAGGGAAGGAATGCCAAAAATGACAAGTCAAGTTAGTTAATTAGTGGAAAAGACTAAATACCAGAATGGGTCATCAGTATAATCAAGGGGTTTTTAGACTGTCAACTATAATCCCTAGGACTGCTTTCTTTTTAAATAGAAAGAGTGGAATAGATTAGAAAAATGTATTGTTTAATGAAAACTGTTTTAGACACACACACACACACACACACACACACACACACACACACACACACACACACATTCACGGTCATGATATTATTCAGATTTTATATATATATATATATATATATATATATATCTCGTCATGTTTTGGGTTTTTTTTTTCCCCCTGAGGTTGGGTCTCACCATGGAGCCCAGACTGTCCTTGAACTCTAGATCCTCCTAGCTCAGTGTTCCAAGTGCTAGGATTCCAAGGCATGCACCACCATATCCAACTAATTATACATATTTATTATAATTGTGGTTACAGAAAAAGAAGAAACAGTGAAAGTATAGAAAACACTGTACTCCCTACAGGAGATGGGGGCAAATAAGTCTTTAGGTTATAGGGACTTTTCTTCCCAAGTACTCCAATAACCTCTTTACTAGAGAACAAGCCATTATTATTTATGCACTACTGTTAAACAGATAATCTAAATGGGAGAAAAATTAATTTGACCACTATTAAAGTCTCTAATTTTATAAGAGCCATTATTTTCTAGTTGTATTCATTTTAAATAAGTTCTGGTTCTTTTTCATGTTTCTCATTTTATTCTTTCAATTGTATGATATAAAAATTACCTGGTGTTCTGCTTCCTGGAACTTTCATGTATAGCTGAACTGTGTTCATGCCCAGTATAGTATGACCAACATGGCTTAGAAGATTTCCTGCTGATACGACACGCACAAAAGCAGGAAGTTTAGTCAGCTCATGTAGCTGTAACTTCCACCTGTAAGAAAATAAGACCAAAAGTGAAGCCATGCTTCAAATATTTCTCAAAGTTAATCACTCCTTCTATGCTGTTACAATCAGAAAAATGATTAAATCAATATTTTGCTTTCATGTATGAAATACTTAAAGTTTTACTTAAAAAAAACCTTCTTAAAAGTCTAAAATTTACAGACCAAATAATTGAATGAAAATGATTTTTATAGTTGTGCTGTATAATTAACTGCATCTTATATAGTCTTACTTTGTGTAATTAAAATGAATAATGTTATGATTGTGTAATTAAGCATAAAGTCATGGCCTTGAAAAACGTCATGAAATTCTTAAAGAAAATAATTTAGCCAGATTTTGTGGCATATACATGTAATCTCAGCATTTGTGAGACCGAGGCAGAAGGACATGAGTTCAAGCCAGCCAATGGCTCATGCCTGTAATACTAGCTACTCAGAAGGCTGAGATCTGAGGATCAAAGTTAAAAGCCAGTCCGGGCAAGGAAAGTCCTTAAGACTCTTATCTCCAATTAACCACCAGAAAAACAGAAGTGGCGCTGTGCCTCAAGTGGTAGAGTGCTCACCGTGAGCTGAAGAGCTCAAGGGACAGTGCTCAGGCCCAGAGTTCAAGCCCCACAACCAAAAAAACAAAACAAAACAAAACAAAAAAAACTCCCAAAAAAACAAAAAACAAAAAACAAAACAAAACAAAAAAACACAACCCTTCTATTAAAAAACAGGGGTGGGGACTGGGAAGATGGCTCAGTGGTAGAGTGCTTGCCTTACATGCATGAGGCCCTTGTTCGATTCCTCATCACCACATAAGCAGAAAAAGCGACAAGTGGTGCTGTGGCTCAAGTGGTAGAGCACTAGCCTTGAGCTGAAGAGCTGAGGGACAGCACCCAGGCTTAGAGTTCAAACCCCACAACCAACAAAAAAAAGTGGGAGGGGGGGATTTAATTGTTAGAAAAGTGGCAAAGAATGAAATAGAATTAGAAACGGCAAATAATTTTCAATCTCGAGTATACCTCTTTGCATTAATTTATAGAACTGTAACTACTAAGGACTTACTTTTTGTCATCAGACAGGTCAATGTTGGTCCCGAACTTTATGGTTTTAAAGGGTCCTTTCCTCCTCCTCCCAGAACTTAAGAAGAGAGATATAATATTAAAATCATTACCTTTAAACAGAAATACTAAGTGGACATTAAAAATGACTTACTTATCTGAAGATGTAGATTCACTATCTGAATGGTCTTTATGGTGACTTCTTTTCTCATTTTCTTCCTATAGGTTAAGCAAAAAGCATTCTAGCTTAGTATTTCACAACTGGCTGTCCTTTCCAATTTAGCATTAAAAAAACAAAAACAAAAACAAAAACCAGTTCACACCTAGTTTGAATGGTATTATCTATGCTTGTGAACTAAGTTTTTAATCAGACTTTTACATGTAAAAATTTCTGCAAAGTCAAATCTTCTTAGCATAGTATTCAACTTTCTCCACTTCCCACAAAGTTACCCCTACACACGATCATATTGGTACCTCTTTCCTTTCTGTTTTGGGTAGTCCTCAGGACCACATGGTTGCGTAAGCAGGTACTCTACTGCTGGGCCATATCCTAGCCCTATTTTGTACTAGTTATTTTTGAAATAGGGTCTCACTTCCTGCCTAAGTAACAACTAGACTGTGACCTGTCTATTTTAAGCTTCCTGTCATAGAATAACATGCATGTACCATCAAGTCAAACTTCTTTCCCTTGAGATGGAATCTTGGTGACTTTTCTGTGCAGGCTGAAATCATGATTCTCAAAATCTCAGCTTTTCACATAGATTAGGATGACAGGCCCAACACTGCTGTGCCTATTCTGCCTAAAGTGGCCTTGAACTTCAATCCTCCCATTCTTAGCCTTCCAAATAGACAGAATTATAGGCAACAGCCGTTCATGTCTGTTCACGTCTAGTTATATTGCCTTATTTTCACAAAGAGGAAAAAAAAATAACTTAAGGAAAGACAAGGGGCCCAGTAAGTCTCAACCATAACTAAATGTTCTAAGCTAGCAGAGGTACATGCGTGTGATATTCATGTTCTTGATTATTGACACATGGAAGAAATTAATTATGTATAATGGATTATACACAAATGATAACATATTTACAAGTGTTGGATAAATACAGGTACTTCTGAACACAAGCATTACTTTTATTGATAATTCTTTTGTCATAATCATCTCAGCACTGTCGTGTTTTTTTTCCTGAGTTAATACTTACTGACAATTTGTCTCCCGTCCTTTTAAAGGTACAATTTATGAATATTTGCCAAATTTTTGACATTCTGCAAAGAATATTACTAAGCAATCGTTTCTTTGGTTATGAATTCCTTCACATTTAGTAATTAAATTTAACTGTTTTCCAGATTTTCCTTTGATAGTCTTTGAATTTTGCTCACTATTTATGCTATTCATATGCAGAATATGGGCATGTAGTTGAAATATCCTCAAATTTAAACTACAGAGATCTAGATGGACCACAAATTTGCTATGAATCATGATGACTGTAGGACAAATTTCACTAGATTTATTTGTACAGTGTAGGCATAATTTGAAATAATTCCTACATTTACACCTTTCCTTCAGCATGCTCTTATGGGCTAACACTGGTAGGAAAAAAAACACTAATGCTTCCTTAGGATTGTTGCCTATCAGGTAATAATGACTGAATAAAAAGTAAAATAAAATAAGGTACTTTGCCAAGTATAAAGCAAACTTAAGACTTGGTTTATCAAGAGGGACAGTTTTCTCTCTAGGGGATATCTGGCATGTCTGAAGGTATTTTTGAAAAACCAGGGATGCTACAAAATATCCTACCACACACAGGGACAGCTCCTTGTAACAAATTATTCTGCCCAAAATGTCAATAGTGCTAAAGAAGCTTGGTTCTAAACAGAAGTATCTCAGAAATGAAAGACACATCTCATTTCTCCAATATCAATGTTTCATTTACTATACCAACTCGTAGACAGTTACTAAAAGCATACTAAATAGCACTTACAAGGTGTTAGCATAAAATAATAAAATGCTTATAAAAGAAACATGCCCTTACCTTAAAAACAACTTAAAAAAAAAAACCTCCAAAAAGCCAATACTTACTCTCAATGATTCCTGGAATGAGGAGGCTTGGTATTGTGCATATTTAGCAATTGTGGTATGAGATCTATTACTTTCACAATGCCAGATTTTCTTTGTTCCAGTGGGATCCCAGTTTTCATCTGCTGGCTGCAACAACTGTGTCCTCACTTCTACCACATGTTCATTGTTAGCTTCCACCAAAGTTTTAGTTGAAAAAAGTCCCAGGTCTTCATTTAAAAATTAATAAAAGTAGTTAGCAAATAAAAAGTAGGATTATGTTTTAAAGTATTCCCACCCTGGTTTTTAAGAAAGAGGGGGAAGAAGTAGCACTTCACCCAGTTCCCTAAAAAAAAAAAAAAGCTTAAAAAAGAATTCTGAGTTACATGTTAAATTCACACCAAAGACACACTGAATCTACCTGTCATACTACCCCATCAGAGAAATAAGCAAACCAAAGGTCTAAGTTTCTTTTCTTATCATATAGGCTAGGAAAAATACCAAATTTTATGTAATTTCTAATTTTATCTTAGAAAGTATTCTATTACATTGTACACATTTGTGGAATTATCATAATGAAATCCTCCTTTGTATAGCTCAAGTATGCTAATTTTTAAAAAGAAATTCCCCTATTACTCTGTCATAATTATATGATTAGACCAAAATAAAACAAACTTACAAACTACCCCCAAAGTACCAGTAATCAATTTCAAAAACATATATTCAAATTATACACTGTGACAGTAAGGTTCTCTCTCTCCCTCTCTGTCTGAGACAGTAACATGAAAAAATGAAAATATGGAAAAAAGTAGAAGAGGCAAAGGAACAAAAGTCTTTCTCCAGTGTTTTAAAAGTCTAGTTGGACTCTTATCTACCCAACTCAAGTAAAGATACTTGCACATCCATGTTAACAGAGGCACTATTCATAATAGCCAAATTACAAAAACAGCCCAGGTGACTCACAACAGATGAGTGGATCAACAAAATGTGGTATTCATACACAATGGAATTTTACTTATCCATTAGAAACAATAATATGACATTTACAGGGAAATGAAGAGACTTAGAACAAATCATGCTGAGTGAGGCAAGGCAAGTTCAGAAGAAAAAAATGGTGCACGTTTTCTCTCATATTAACTGGACATGATAACCTACACAGGGCTCTAGACATTCACACACAAATAGTCAGGAAACCAAAGGTTTAACTTCTCTGAACAGTTAAAATACTATTTATTAAAACAAATTTCAGGAAATGGTTTTTTTTGTTGGTGGTGGTGTTTCTTTTCGCTTTTGGGTTTTTTTTATGGGGGGGTAAACAGGAGGGGGAAGGTGGCCAGCACAGAAAGGGCAGGGGAAAACCTAACAAAACAAATGCAATCATGCTATTCAGTATACACTATGTGAAAAATGAAGTATGTAAGTTGTGGGTAGGGACCACAAGGGGAAATTGGGGAAAAGAGAAGGAAGGGTTGACACTGTTCAAAAAGAGAAATGTACTCATTACCTGATTTATGAAATGGCAAATCATGTGTGTGTGTGTGTCTGTCTGTGTATGGTTTGGCTACAGCTGGGGGTACATGTCTTTAACTAATCAGGCTGTAACAGGAGGATCATAGATCAAGGCCAGGGTAGGCAAAAATTAGCAATACCCTGTCTCAGAAAAACGAGCCAGTCATAGTGGTGAATGACAACAATCTCAGCTACTTGGAGACAGAGATGGAAGGATTATAGTCTGAGGCTGACCTGGGCTAAAGCATAAAACCTCTATCTAAACAACAAAACTAAAAGCCATAAAGTATGTCATATAGTTGAAGTGGTAGAAGGTTTACCTATCCCTGAATTCAATCTTCAAGTCTGTAATTAAGGAAAAGGAATCAAATATAGTACATGGGCACACACACAATTAACATTCTTTTTTTTTTTTTTTAATTTAAATCTTACCTAACTTAAGAGCTCCAGCAAGGCCACGTATAACTGTAACAGGGTTGTTTGGATTTGTACAAAATTGATGTAATGGGGGAAAGAAAGCATCACGTTTATTTTCCAACTGTAAAATGAAAACATGTGGTTAGATTATAGGCAAAGAGGTTTTATTTAAATATAAAGTGTGAGATTCACAATCATTATTTACCACAATTCAAATAATGTATTTTATGTGCTATTTCTATTTGCTATCATATCTTTTGATTATATTAGACAGAAACCACATATATTTCTCTTCTCTACTATATTCTGAACAAAATAAGTACAAAATTTCATTGTTAAAATCAAAATGTTTCAATTATCATTCAGAATTAAAAAGGAAAAAAGTCCTATACTATGCTATAACATGGATAAATCTTGAGGACATTGTGGTAAATCAAGGGTGGGGAGCCCTTTCTCTAAAAAAGGCCATTTGACCTTGTGATGTTAGCAGGTATTTTTCTATGAAAAAGTACCCTAGATTTATCCAATTTTCAATCCCACATGCAGTTGTCTTGTCAGACCAAAATGACTTCATGGATCTTATACAATCTGCAGGCTAGATGTTCCCCTCCCCTGAGTTAAATGATACAAGTTGAGTCTCAGAAAGACAACTACTGTATGATTTTATTTATATAATGCATCTAAACTAGTCAAATTCATAAAGGATGAGGGAAGTGAGGAAAGGAGATGGTTCAATGGATAGATTTTTCAGTTTGGCAAAAGTTCTAGAGATAAGTTATACAACATGAATATACTTAACACTGAAGTTATTCAGAAGTAATTAAGATGGTGTATTTCATGTTATGCTCTTTTTGAGAACTGAGTAAGGGAGAGAAAGAAAAAAATCAAAAAGTTTTAATCAAGCTTAAGTATCATTTTACAGATTCAAGATCATTCTCAGTATATAACCATATAGTCAGTTAATTTTTTCCATTTGAGTTATAAGTGGGACATTGGGAGGAAATGCAATAGTAGCCCTATTTTGTATTGTTTTTATTCACAAATCTCCTATATCCAGTGTCTAAAATTCTATAAAATAAAACTAATATCTAGATTTTATTTTATTTATTTATTTATTTACTTATTTGATTTATGCTGGACCTTGGGCATATACTCAGAGCTTGGGCACTGTCCCTGAACTTTTTTTTTTTTTTTTGCTCAAGACTATTGCTCTGTCACTTGAGTCACAGCTTAATTTTCTAGTTTTTGTAGATAACTGGAGATAAGAATATCACAGAGTTTTTTGCCTAGGCTGATTTTGAACTGAGATCCTCAGATCTCAGCCTCCTGAGTAGCTAGGAGTACAGATGTGACCTACTTGCACCTGGCTAGTTTCAAAACATTTTAAATAACCTATCAAGATTTTTAGCTACTTTTGTCTTTTGTCACATTTTATATTCACAATATAATTTTTTAGATGTTAGCTAACAGCTTTTTACTTTTAGTGGATATATACAACAGAATGAACATTAAGGTCTAAACAAGTATCAGAATGTTAAACCTAATATACTCAGTTATATTTTCAGCTTTTTTGTATAACACTCCTCAAAATCAGGGCAGTAAAAAAGCATTTCTCACTACTCTAAATATAATGACAGTTAATGGAAGCACTTATAAAATGTTATTATACTTTTTGATGGATCTTTCCTCCACATACAAAAATCCACATTGTTGTCAATAATTGTAATGCTTGTTAATGGGCATTATACTGAGAGTTTTTATGAAAGACAGGTAAACACTCATGTAACAGATTTTTAGTCAGTCAATTCAGACTCACATAAATACTAGGTGTAGGTGGATTCAACTTGTCCTTTGGCAAAGGAGGATATGGTGAAGATGGTGGTCTTGGAGGCGGACATTTATCCAACAAAATGCTACTGTTAGATAAGCCATTTTTACCTAGATTCCTTAAAAAAAGAAAGGGGAATAAATCAGCTGTACATTTATTTAAACACTGGAAAAAGTCCTGAATTATGTCGTCATTAAATGACTAAGCATTTGCACATATCCACTGAATTTGGATCTATCAGGAAAAATCTAAGACTTTACTATTAATTTGAGCAAATATTAACCTTGGTTTTTGCATTTTCACTGAAGAAAAATAAATGTACCACACGTGGATTACTGATTATATAGTTTGCTTGTAATTTTCCAATTTATTTTCTTCACCTAAGGAACAAATGACCTTCCATTTCCTTTTCACCATAAGATTCTGTCCTATCAAAATGTTAAAATGTTAGCTTGACCCCCGCCCCGACCCAAAAAAAGGGTATAATTAAGTGAAAAATAAAGCATCTACTTCAATGCCTCTTAGTAATTTTAACTAAAATATCTTTGTGATAACCTCTCATAAAGAATTCAAACATGAGATTTTCTTTTAATATACAACTT
Source organism: Dipodomys merriami (assembly GCF_024711535.1). Taxonomy (NCBI): domain Eukaryota; kingdom Metazoa; phylum Chordata; class Mammalia; order Rodentia; family Heteromyidae; genus Dipodomys; species Dipodomys merriami. The sequence continues at coordinate 88,830,451 of NW_027204492.1, forward strand.
CTTAGCTAATAAAATCTAGCTAATAAATTTTTGTGCAACTACAATCCACTAAAATTTCCAACAAATTATATCAGTTTTTAAACGATGCATACAGTTGCTGTCCATTCTCTATGATATATATATATATATATATATATATATATATATTACTTACTAATACTTAAGATGTCTTTCCTTTGATAAAGACAGCATTCTTATTAAAATTATAAATAATTACAACATGGTACAATTATTCCCAAATGATAACTTTTCATGTAAAAAATAATTTCCAATTTCTTACCCAACTTAAAAAAATCAGTAATAAATCTTGAGCTTTCAATCCACTTGAGGCTAATTAACCAACTTACCTCATCCAATTATAACAAATCGAAAAACCACCAATAAAGTATTCACTATTCTTAACACATTAAAATTTCAAATGAGAATTTGAGCATTATAATTATTGTGTTAAGTCAAAAACTCGTAACTTCATTTATTGGAGGACTTAGCAATTTTTCACCACAAATTACAGTGTAATCCAGGTTGGAACAAAATTAATTCTTCTAATTTTTTTCTGTTTTTGTTACACTGAAAAATCTTACAAACCACCTGTCTGGTTGACAGTAATAAAAACTAAGGTTTGAAATTCCACTATTATAAGCTACTGAGATGTTATCCTAAATTGTACCATTGGTATGTTAACTTTTTTAACTACAACTGTAAGTTAAACTAAGGGAGTTCACGGCAGGAATAATGTAAAGTAAGTTTAAAATAATTCACTTTTCAGTGAAAGTATGTGGAAGTTATTGAACTGAATTTTTTAAGGTTTAACTAACAATTAACATTAAATGTTAGGGCTGGGAAGGTGGCTCAAGTGGTAGAGCGCTAGCCTTGAGCTGAAGAGCTGAGGGACAGCGCCCAGGCCCAGAGTTCGGGCCCCACGACTGGACCAAAAAAACAAAACAAAACAAAACAAAAAAAAAAAAAAAAAAAAAACATTAAATGTTAAACAAATGAATAGTCAACCCATTATCAGTTTTTAACATTTGTCCACAAAACAGGAGTGCTGGATGCATTTAGGTATAAAATTGGCAATAATTTATAAACATCATGGAATTATTGCCATTAGCATGTAGAAAAATCTTGGTAGAGAACGATGATAAAGAAGTAAATCTAGGGCTGGGAAGGTGGCTCAGTGGTAGAGCACTTGCCTTGCATGCCTGAGGCCCTGGGTTCGATTCCTCAGCACCACATAAGCAAAAAGAAAAAAGCCAGAAGTGGCGCTGTGGCTCAAGTGGTAGAGCGCTAGCTTTGAGCTGAAGAGCTGAGGGACAGCGCCCAGGCCCACAGTTCAGGCCCCACGACCAGACCAAAAAAAAAAATGAAGTAAATCTAAGCACTATCGTTATACAAATGTAAATGTAAGACAAAACACAAAGGTGTTGGAGGCATGGCTTAAGTCATATAGTGCCAACCAATGAGAGAAAACAAGTGTCAGGGGCTGCGAAGGTGGCTCAGTGGTAGAGTGCTTGCCTTGCATGCATGAGGCCCTGGGTTCGATTCCTCAGCGCCACATAAGCAAAAAGAAAAAAAAGCCAGAAGTGGCGCTGTGGCTCAAGTAGTAGAGTGCTAGCCTTGAGCTGAAGAGCTGAGGGATAGCACCTAGGCCCAGAGTTCAGGCCCCACGACCGGACCCAAAAAAAAAAAAAAAAAAAAAAAGAAAACAAGTGTCAGATACTGAGTTCAAGTCCAATTATTGAATTAAAAAACAAACAAACCATACATAATCAACACAAATAATAATTAGGGTTCATGCTGAACTGTATATGTACTGGACTTTAACCCTACAGTTTAAACAAAACATACCTCAGAATATATAAAATTGGTTTTCCATAAAAAGGAGATGGAATTACTTTTTAATACTCTACAAAAGATATTAAAACTATTGTATCATTAAAGACCATCTCACCCTAATTAGATATGGTCCCAAGAGTTAAGTTTCTAGAATTTTGGATATTGAAACAATACTAAAAAAAAATAGTGTCATGTCTGGCAGATTAGTGGGACTGTCTATCGTTTCTATAGGCTTACTTTTTAAAAAAAGGCAAACAGCAAAGTACAAAGTACACTGCTGTCTAACTTTTAAAACAGAAAAGGAAAAGTTGAGCCAGGATTATGAGCTGATAATGATTCCATCGCCTGAATGTTGCAATTACAATTTTAAGTCATAAAAGCAAAAGTAACTGTCTTTTATAATGTAACAGTGACCACTACAATATTAAGATAAACAAGAATCAGTCTAAAACATAACCATTGAATTTTAAAGTTATATAATGTGGAAATGAAAGTACTCTGAGAAACAATTTGGAGTAGTGGGTTCTAATTGTGTTTCATACCTTGACTACCTGTCTATACGATCAAGTCGGGAGCAAATGAGAATTTTTCTGAAGGAAGTGATGAATATAGTTATCCATATAGTTACTACTATTGTGTTGTACTTAAAATTCTAATGCAAAGGGCAGGGATGTGAAAAGATACTAAGAAGAGATTTTGTCTTCTGAATGCTAGTTAGTGTACCTCAAGACAAATAATGAACTTTTAATAAATAAAAGTGCAAAGTAAGGGGCTGGGAAGGTGGCTCAGTGGTAGAGCGCTTGCCTTGCATGCCAGAGGCCCTGGGTTCGATTCCTCAGCACCACATAAGCAAAAAGAAAAAAGCCGGAAGTGGCGCTGTGGCTCAAGTGGTAGAGCGCTAGCTTTGAGCTGAAGAGCTGAGGGACAGCACCCAGGCCCAGAGTTCAGGCCCCACCACCGGACCCAAAATAAATAAATAAATGAATGAATGAATAAATAAATAAATAAAAGTGCAAAGTAAAGAAAAGGGGGAAGAGGCAAGAGAAAAGGAGATAGGGAAAAGAGGAAAGAGAAAAGGAAAGGAAAAAGAGCAAATGTTGGAAAGGATTTACAATTTATCTCACTTTAAATCCTTTTCTCCCCATGAACTATACAACTGGTGGGTAGGGATGAGAGGGGAAAATTGTGAGTGAGGGAAGGGGTGATACTGAGCAAAAAGAAATGTTACTCTACTTGACTTACAACCCCTTTGTACATCAACTTCATAGTAACAAAAAAGTTTTAAAAAATAATAAATCCTTTTCTCTCATTTTGAAACTCCTTCAGCTAAGCAGAGGAGAAGGAAACTAGTCGTTGCCCAACTGACATAAATTTACTTTCAAAATTTCTCTACCACATCATTTGGTAAAGAAATTTCTATAGTAGAACCATTTCTACTTGAAATCTTCGGTTAGAAAGTTCACAGCCAAATCTTTTATACCTGTGTTTACTCTATCCTTTTAAGTTCTGGACTCCTGCCAGTGCTGGACAGAGTAATGGCAACACAACAAGAGTAATGGCAAAAAGTGTAACATCTATCATTTTTGTCAGCTTAATTTCAGAAAAGTTTTCTCTCTAATATATTAGAGTAACATTTTTGCCCCTTCATTAATACATTTAGGCTTAAATTTATTAAAATAATCCAAGCAACCCATGGGGTCTTTGATAAAGATGAGTTTTGGTGAATCCATTACAAAATTAAGTCTTTGTAATAAGGCAAAATTGTTGAGTTAAACTTG